>NW_027397070.1:21729719-22050108 GCF_003265705.2 Callorhinus ursinus | reverse complement strand
ACACACACACACACACACACACACACAAACAAAGCACGCAATTCTTTTCCAGCAAAGTCAATATTCAATATTTTACATTGTATGTGTATATACATATATATATGAAAATCAGAATATTATGCATTTGTTTCTGCCACTCTTTGCTTCAAAAACACCCCAGAGATGGCATGTCATACCTAGATATTCTAATATGTTACTTAATACAAAGTTCAGATGTACCTATCTGTAAAATAACACCTTGGTAAAGTGTTAAAATATGGTCTGTTCATGTGAAAAAAAAATCTGTTAGAAATAACAAGTACAGATATAACCATTGGTTCAAACAAGGTAATATTCATCCACTGTAAAATTTAAAAGTGCAGGTAAAATCATCTGGGCCTTTGAATGATGTTCTTAGTAGACAAGTGTTTTAAAATGTTGATGTTTTTAAAAGATTTATTTTATTTATTTTCGTGGGGGAGGGTCAAAGGGAAAGGATCTCAAGCAGACTCCACGCTGAGCACAGAGCACCCCATGGGGTGAGCTCGTGATCCCAAGACCATGACCTGAGCCAAAATCAGGAGTCCAAAACTTAACTGACTGAGCCACCCAGGCATCCAAAACTGTTGATGATTTTAATCCAACTCCCACTTAAAGTGATTTAAAATAATTTACTTCTTAAATTAAAAAATAAGCTCAAAGAAAACATTCTAACTAAATTCAATTATTGTGGAGTAAATCTAAACATTTATATATGTAAATATATAAATGGAGCAAAAATCAATCAAGGGATTAAAAAAGTGAACCATGTGCTAAACCAAAATTTGACAAATATATGGATTGCTACAGTGAATCAGTATCAAAGGAAAATCAGTATTAAAATCTTAAACCATATTTTGTGGTCAGATGTAACAAGGCAAAAATAATATGCTCTGCTTCATTCCAGTACTATGACTTTTTGTTAACTACCTAAATAAAGGTCACACAATTTTTCTGTATTTATGTATAAAATCCATATAATCAGTTTTAGCTTGCGATTTAGTATTTCATAAAATAGTAAATGAAGTTCCTTATAAAATACTTAGTGAAAGTAGTCTGTGTCGGCCTTTAATCAGTTGGGCTCCAGTTAGCAATTCAAAAAGCACTCTAAGTGCTTCTCTCAGGAGAGAGAATTTTAACACAAAGAATTGGTTTAAGGGTGCTGGAATACTGAAAAAATAAAACACTGAGCTAACACAAGAAGTAGCTACTATCCTTTGGATTTTGGGAAGAAATAAGGCAGTTTGAGGGAGAACAGAAGGAAGTGCAGAGGACTCCACAGAGTAGGTACTCAGAATTCTAAGGACAGAATTTTTTAAGTTCCTGAGCAGCTAAGAGTAAGTGCCTCCTAGAAGGGCCGAGACTTTTGTGGAGGAGCAGGGCTGGCTGACTGGCTCTCATGAGGAATTTTAGCAAGTTGGTTCTAGGATTACAAAAGAAGTTGGCTACTATAGCTCTGCTGTTGCCAGAGCAGTGAGTTATTGCTAGGGTACACTAACAGAACAACATTCCTCTCCTTCTCTTGCTCTCCAGTGTCCTTTTAGTGCTTGCTATTTATAGGACCCAATAGGATTCCAGCCAACAAAGGGGAGATGGAATTTGCAGAATTACCAGGTTCCCAATCACAAAGAAGGGTATTTTGGGAGCTAAAAAACAATAGTGTAATTACTGGCATTTTTAAGCTGTCCAGAACTTTTAAAATAAGAATGTCAGGGCGCCTGGGTGGCTCAGATGGTTGGGCGACTGCCTTCGGCTCAGGTCATGATCCTGGAGTCCCTGGATCGAGTCCCGCATCCGGTTCCCTGCTCGCTGGGGAGTCTGCTTCTCCCTCTGACCCTCATCCCGTCTCATGTGCTTTCTCTCTCTCTCATTCTCTCTCTCAAATAAATAAATAAAATCTTAAAAAAATTTAAAAAAATAAAATAAGAATGTCAAGGAATAAAGATTTTTATAAATAGAAATATTTTTACGGTCATTGTTTTCATTTCTCTTTATGTTGTTATTTAGTGTTATTTAGTGTTGTTTTCCTGCTTTATGATTTATTTCTGCTGATGACTGTAATAGGACCAATTAGGGCTCAACCAGAAAAGCAGAACTGCTAAGTCGTTATGAATATTGGTTAAACACTGTAAGACTGGGCTGTTGGTTTCTGTTGCTGGACCTTGAGGTGCAGGATGGCAGTTGAGAAGGACAAATGAATGTAAAGTGGGGAGAGCAAGCACAAACTTAAACTCACAACTCTCATCACATCTGGCTGGAAACCAAAAGCATAGACAGGAACCCTGGGATGTCCTGTAAAATAAGTTGTCACCCTCCACAGTGCCAAGCAACCTCAAACCCAGGAGTCGGCAAAGCTGAAGATCCAGGCAAGGAGTAGTGATTGCATGCCCCACATTGTGTGAGTGGTGGGTGGGGCGTGCTGCTGCCCCACACTGAGTGAGCCAGCAGAGAAGTGATAATGCGTGAAAGCTGAAAAAGCACCTGGTCCAATCTTCTGATTATAAAATCAGTACTGTTTTTTACTCTCATCTTCCATACAGTGCAAAAATATTTCTTATATTTAATTGATTAAAGAGTTCAAAAGCAGCACAGATATATAGACATAGATTCCTTCACAGGAAGTGGAAAACACTTGGATATCAATGGTGTTCTAAACTGAGAGTTTTAAGGAATTTATAAATTTTGACTTGAAAAAAATACTTCTGGTTGTTTTAATAACAGTAGACTTAGAAAATATTTGAGATGTATCATTTTAATTGTTTTAATTAAAACTGTTTTGATCATTTAGTAGGCTGGTTCAGTCGGAGATCCATACAAAAAAGCATTCAATGCAATTGCAAAAAATAAATATGATCTTATTTTATAACTTCTTTGCTTAATATCTGCTTTAATATTAAAATAAAATTATATACACATATTTATATAATTTGTTTTTTACATCATATGTATTTTTAATTACTAAATACATTTCTGTATTATAGATCAATGGAAACACAAATATTCTTATAAAAATTTTTCTCCCACATGAGAATATGCAGGCGATTTTCAAGATATGATAAAAGTTTTTTTTAATGTTTGATTTTATTACTTGTTATTTTTAGAGATCTATTTTAAGTAGCTCTTTAAACTGAAGCTTTTTTAGAAAGCTCCCAAAAGGCTATTAAAGAATGATAAAAAAACAGTTTTTTCTTCATGCAAGACTCTACAATTATCTGTATTTTAAAACATTAAGCTCTAGTGACTACACAGTCTCGGTATTATAAATACCTTGCTTTCTATTTTAAAAAAAATCATTCAAATCCACTCTGTGAAACACATTTACTATGCAGTTTTCTTCTTTAATATGTATCTTGCATTCCATTCCTACAGTACTTCAGGGCAAGCCTCTGAGAAGACAGATTATTCTAAATTGACCCTAGCCCATTTTATTTTTGCACTTCTGTTCTAAGGAATCTGATACAGTTTCCAGGCTTCTCACCATCTCATTAAAAATTAGTAGAGGGAATGTCGGCAGGCATTCAACCTTACAAATGCAGGTCTAACTTTGTAAATTAAACATGCTTTGTGTGTATGTATTATTTATTCCTGTTTGCTTTTAGATGTCTGAATGTGCATGCTCACTGGCATTACCTTTGCATTTGGAAGTTCTCGGGAATTCGGGGGGAAAAAGCAAATGACTTATGTTTAAACCAGGACTATGAATTATGCAAATCAAGCTAGCAAATCAGGGCAAAAAGAAATTAAATTTACGATAAGGAGCTACTCCAAGAATCTCTTAGGGAAGGCTAATGGTGGAGAGTTTGGCAGATGTTACTAACATGAGTCACATGGCACATGTGTGGGGTCAGGTATAAAATCAACCTCAGATGATGAAGAATCTGAGGAGGCTAGGAGAACACTGTACTCATGGCTACCTGAAGTTAGCAAGGAAGGTAGGGTAGCCATTTGACAAAGCATGACAGGCAGATAAGGAGGCCATGGCAATGGGCATATCGTGGCAGAACAAAGATAGTAATGGAAGAGCACTGGCTCTGCTTTGTGCAGCATCCACTTAGGATCAAGTTCTAAACTCTACATTTTAGTTGTCTAGGACCTTGGGCCAATTACTTAAACTCTGTATCTCAGTTCTATCATCAGTAAGCTCAGTTAATAATGATGGTGGTGGTGATAATGATAACTTGAAGAGTTAGGCACTCAAGATAGGAGGGTTGAGTTTCAAGTAAAATACTATTTCGTGGGGAGGAAGTTTTAAATTCAGAAAATAAGTGCAATTATGAAGAAACTAAGGTACTGGGCAAGTTATCCAGGAAAGAATCCCACCAGAAGAAAACAATGCAGGTATTGCATTGTTTGGACTACAGGTCTGCTCTCTGGAGTAAGGGGGAAAGGGTTTGGTCTTGGGAATAAGGCCAAATAAGACTTTCTGGAAACAGGCTACCCATGAAGACTGGACTAACAACATACTGATTAATTCCTGCTCTTAGCCTTACTCATTTTTAGTTTACTAAAATCCAACATTAATAGTTTTGAAACATGTTAATAACTAAAGTTAACCTGAGCAGCATAAGTGTGTACATTTCTCCAGAAATGGACATCAACATTACTGGCATATGCCCTCTGTGAGAGAAATAAGTGATATATCTGATAGATGATACATACATTTCTAAGTGATAGTTCCTAGAGCAGATCTAGATTGTCATTTGGAACCACTGATGTAAGTTTTGATTTTTTATTAATATTTGAGCCTTAAATTTTGTCTATATTTGCTCAATTGAATTATGAGCCTACCAGTTCAAAATCCACTTAACAGCATTTCAAGACTAAATGAGTTTTATTTAGGGGGGGGGAAATATTTCTATTACTAAAAAGTCAGAGTAAATGCCTAGAATGACAATAGCATTTCTTGAAGTCTTAAAACTCCCCCAAACAAATGAATATAAAGTTATATGCACATTTTTTTTAATACTGCTAAGGAAAATTTTAATAAGGAATGTATATTAGATAATTCAGTAGCAATGCCAGTTGTGTCTGATTTTGGTACTGTTGCTATCTATAAGAATATCCTTATTTTTAGGAAATATACATCGAAGTATTAAGGGGTAAAGGGCATGATGTTTGCAATTTAAAGAGTTCAGAGAAAGTGTGTGTGTGAGGGGGAGGAGAATGAATAATAAATCAAATATATTAATATGCTAATGCTTCTGTAATCTGAATGAAGAATATGCTGATATTATTTGTACTACATTTTTGGCTTTTCTGTTCTGATAATATTTCAAAATAAAAAGTTAAAAATACTGTTGGGGTGCCTGGGTGGCTCAGTTGGTTAAGCGACTGCCTTCAGCTCAGGTCAGGATCGAGCCCCGCATCAGGCTCCCTGCTCAGCAGGGAGTCTGTTTCTCCCTCTGCCCCTACCCCCTCTCATGTGCTCTCTCTCTCTCATTCTCTCTCTCAAATAAATAAAATCTTTAAAAAAAATTTAAAAATACTGTCAATATCAGTCTCACAATGTTATGCCAACTATATGGAAAATTGTATGAAAATAGGCGTAAGACGTGTGGAATGTGCTATCAATTGCCATTTAATTATTTATGACATGTTTACTTTACTGTAGAAACCTATACATCATTTTCTAATACCCTAATGGCACCATGCTATATGTGAGTTAAAGTTATTTTTGAATCGTCATCAACTTTGTGTTTGACTTTAATTGATTTTTTCCTATTAATGATACCTACATTAGAAGTCAGCAAAAGGGCTTGTTTTTTTAACAGAAAGAAAATTAATAATATTCTCATATATTTTCTCATTAAATTCACATTATTGGAGTAATGGTTGTTTTAAATGGGCATAATTATTAATAAGAAAAATGCATACATTAATTGTGAGCTCTAATGGCTCTGGTACTTTTTAGTTTTATAGAAATAACTTAGTTATATTTGCATAAATTTAAGTTCTCCATTTAACCATACTTATTAATGATTGTATAGCAAACACAACAATGTAAAGCAAAGGTCATTAGAAGGAGCCATATCTACAGTTTTAAAATTTCTGTGCTACTATACTTTATTATCTGTGACATGCTGCTATTTGATATTATCTCAACTAAAATACGTCTTAAAAATATAATGTCCTTCATGAGAATGGCTATCCACAGAAGGAATTTCTTAGCATAATTATTCTACCTGGAAAGACCTTCTTTTTATTTTTCTTCCCCATCTTTCTTTTTCTTTTTCTTTTTCTTTTAAAACTGTTAAGAAGTTACATGACCCCCTTGAGTATTTTTTTTCTATGAAGGAAATAAAATGATATATAATGAATCAAAATACTAAGTCGAGTCTTCACTTCACTTTTTGGTACTTATTTATATCTTAGCATTTTTTTTCAATCTGTCTTCAGTCCCCATATTCCATGGAAGCATTGTTTTAAGTCATGTAATTAAAAGTCCTTTTCTTTGTCCCCTTTACTTTTGATGTCTCAAATATCTCAGTATGAGGTAATGAACATAAAATGGCTTAACAATCAGATACACCACTGTCTGAATCCTGGACTTGCCATATAAAGAACTCTGTTGGGATTTTGAAAGATTTCTATGCCTAGTATTATACCTGAAGGATATGGATGTAATACCCAGCCTTTAGGTTTTTTGGAAGGATTAAATGAAATAATGGATGCCAAACAAATAACAAGGGCCTAAACCATTAAGCTGTCAAAAAAATTGTGTTATTAAAAAAATGCATCAGGTAAAAGTGCTCTCGGTATTTTGGAGGGCAGTGTTGCTTAGAAAGTTTCATTGGAAATGTAAAACTTAAGTCAGTTATTGAAAGGATGGGCTTTGGTTAAGCTAAGATGAAAAAAGAATATATTCTATGTATACTTGAGCAAGTCATATTCCAGAAATAGTGAACAGTTCAGCTGAAGCAGAATTCCAGGAAAAAAAGTTAGGGCGGATTTACAGGGATTTGAATATTTGAATATTGTATCAGGTGTTTAAACTTTGTCTTGAGAGAAGGAAGAGCTATTGAAGTTTCCTTTTTGACAGAAGGTTACCTTTATTGAAAGTAGTGATTACTACAGATTGGCTTAGAGAAGTGTTGAGCATTATGATTTGAAGACTGAAAAAGAATACCCAAAGGCAAACCAATTAAGGGCTTATGAAAATTATAAAGACAGGAGCTTATAAAAGTTTGCCTTCAGTATTTTTTGTGCAAAACTAAAGAAAAGGTCGATTTGTTCCAAAATACAAATTAATGGAATTATTATTTGGCAATTTTTTTTTTGCAAAACAGAAAAGCAAGTTTCACAGGCAATTGGAGCATTTTTTTCCTTGAGTATTTAGGAGGGAAAAATACAGTCGAAGTCAGAAATTATAAAAATCTTGGTGGAAAAAGGCACTTTTAGTTAGATGAAAACTTGGTTTTAAAGACTGGACTGGACTGAAGTAACTGCATAGAGAGTCTCTAGAGACAGTTTGCCACGTGAGCCTGAAGCTTGACAGAAACGGCAGGCAAAAAATATGGTGTATATTTTCATTCCTATGGCTTGACTGAAGGCTGAAATGTCCATGCTTACCCACCAAATGGTGACAGCTAGAGGTATTGTAAATGCCAAAATTGAGACAAGTAGGATAATCTTGATAGTACAGTGTGGCAAAGTCTAGAGTAAGAAAGGATTTCGGAATGGAAGGGAGAAGTATGATCATGGTTACTTTCACTGAGTGTCCAGAGTATTCCAAACACAAGGCCTAATACACAGTATCTCATAAAACATTCAACAGTCTTCTGAGGAAATATTTCACATCTACATATCCTGTGTGATTTTTCTCTTGTTCAAGAATTTAGCCTAATCCCCAAATTGAAGGCAAAAGGCATTACCTTCTCCTCACTGTAAGTATAAAAAATCACCATCAACTGGAATAAGCCCCATTTCAGCAGCATTATTAAAAATCACCATTTAGAAATTTAGCCTATTCTACATAGTCCAACCCAAGTCAATACAAGAAGAGAACTGAGAATTAAAAATAGTATTGGCCTTTTGGGAAGTTCGGTGGTTATAAGCTGTTACTTCGCATCCAAAAGCCAAGAGAAATTGGCTCTAAGACAATCACTCATAAAGACAATGGATGACTAAAAGAAGTGGAGAGTAGTAGCATTTTGTTCCCTATTAGGATATGTTTTGGCAGACTCAACTTGTTGATCTGTTCCTGTGGAAGAGATGGAAGAAATGGAATTGGATCATCCACGATATTTTTCTGGGGGACTGCTGTGTAAGGAGAAAACTAGGATTTCCTCTATTTCAGGCTCTGGTTCCCAAAAGTTGCAGAAAATAAAAACTGGAAGTCAATGCAATCTAGACTGTTGGCCAAGGAGGTGAGATAAATTTGAGGCTCCATCTCTGGTGCGGCATCCATAGCGCTGGAACAAAAAGACACGCAGTAGAGAGAGATGTGAATGTCACCAAAGAGGGCCAGCAGGAAGTTCTGGAGGGATGGACAGTACATACTTGGAGAAGATGCAGGAAAATGACCCTCCAAGAGACTTAGTGAAGCCTGTTGAAAGTGTCACCTGTCCCATTGTAAGGTGATAGCCGCAAAGATAATCAGAATGTGATTATATCCAACATGAAGAGAGCTACAAGTCTGCCCAGTTGAATATTTTATACATTCCACTCTTTCTACTCCCACCCCCTATACTGAAAACACATTTTGAATGGAGAGAGATGTAAAAAGAGTAAATCCTGCCTTCCTTTTATGCTTTAAGCCCTATAGCCAAGAGAGACCTAGTCAGGATAGGCAGAGAGGTGGGCGCCTGGGGGCTCAGCCAGTTAAGCGTCTGCCTTCAGCTCAGGTTGTGATCCCAGGGTCCTGGGATTGAGTTCTGCATCAGGTTTCCTGCTCCGCAGAGAGTCTGCTTCTCTCTCTGCCCTTCACCCCGCTCATGCTCTCTCTCTCAAATAAATAAATAAAATCCTTTTAAAAAGAAGTATAGGCAGAGAGGAAAAGAGTTGGGAATACAAGTTTTTAAATTAATAAGACTTAGTTTCTATAACAAAGTGAGATTGTTCTAATAACAGAAAGGAACTGCAAAGTTATGGAATCTAGTCAAAATATCAAATGGGACTCACTAACAATTAGATAAAGGTAGGGTCCAACATCGTATATTTGGAAGATAGTTATTATAAGCATATCTTTGATCTTTACCTGTATTTACTGATAAGGGTATTCCTTGTATTTAATTAAATCCTCAAGTTGCTATAAATATTACCCATATCCATTTTCTCTACTGCTGGAGCATTTTTCTCCATATGACAATCATACGATATTTTAAATTTTGAAGTCACTATTAATACTGTCATTCCACCAAGTTAATGCTCTAGAATTCTAAATGTTTACTTTTTATGTTACTTTGAATTCCATGTTTAAAAAAAGCTTTAATAATTTTAAAGTATGTTTGTCTGGATATTTTAAGGCGTCTTAGATACGGAGATAGTGATTAATTATTTAAATGCCAAAGACTAACATTCTGGCCTAACAAAGGCCCCCTTTTAACACTTACTAATACCAAACATCTCTCTCTACTGACCAAGATGGCCTTAGTGTTTCCTTCAGCTTGACTACACCTTAGATGGGCCTCTTCTTGCCTCTAGGCTCCTGACTTTCACTAAGTTCTTACAGAATACAGATGGCAGAGGTCTCTCCCCTCCTTCCTTAGAATTATAATTATAAATTCTTTTTCTGCCTCTTTGAGATGTGAATCTTCTCGAAAGGCCTCTTGCCTGTTTCATAACCTGGGGATGTCTTTCTCAAGGACCTAGGAGCCATCCATCCCTTTGAAATGTGGTTCCCAAGGAAGACAGTATCCCTATCTTTCAGTCTCTGTGAGAGGGTAGGAGCCTAACTTCAGTAGGGGCATCACCCCAAGTTGTAAAAATGCTTCCCGCTATTGAAAGCATAAGAAAGTTTACTTTTCTTTTAGGGTAAGGTCAATTAACAAACCTAGGTGGCCCTATCTGCCGTCCTCCCTGCCACCCCCAGCTCTTAAACTCTCTCCAGCCCTTTGTTTCAGTAGAGTTGAGTTCAGACTGCATCCTGGGTTTTCTCCCCTATTATAATAGCCTTGAATAAAGTCTTCCTTACCTGTTTGACTTTGCCAGTGCAATTTCTGCTTTGACACTACTATCCCTTTCTCTCTCCTGTTCTCTAAATTATGAGGTAAAAAAAAAAAAAATAGTACCTAACTGTATATAAAAGAGTATGTTCAGTCTCTCCCGGACTGATTCCAATGAGATCTTTAAAACAAATGCAAACAGTAAGAGATGCCTATTCTATTGCATATATGGTGCTAATATTAGTAATATAAGTTTAGAAGAAAAGTATTTTCAAAGGGAAGGGAATCACTAGCCATTGTAATCTACCAAATGCTTAATACTGGATGTTTTATTCCAATAGTACCATAGGTATTTTCTTCCCCACAGTACATGCAGAAGGGCTGATTTGACAATTTATGTAGAAGCCTAAATATAACACTCTAAATCTAGACTCTTTCTCCTTTGAGCATGCTCTAGGAATTAAATTACTAGAAAGCATTCCTAGAAAGCCCTTTTTCTTTTCCCTTCCCTTTGCTCCTTCCTTCTTTCTTGCCATGTAGATTTTAGGTACTCAGTCTTTTGCTGGCGCTGAAAATCTCTTGCTTTTCATACCTCCCTGAAAAACACCTAAGATAGCTCCTCTATCCCACCTAATTTTCCAAATATTACTCACTGCTCTAATGGTAGACAGCACCTCTGAGAGGAGTCTCATGTCCATTGACTAGGAACTGAGAAAAACAAGTAAGTATGGAGCCAATTTCAGAATTTCATATAAGAATCCTGAGTTTGAAGACAGAAATGTGGAAATCATAATAATAACAGCAGTATTTAGTAACTCTTAATAAGTGCTAGGCAGTGTTCTAAGTGTTTTGTGTGAATTATCTGCCTTAATTCTTATGGTTATCCTTTGGAATAATTACCATTATTAGGCCCATTTTATAGATGGAGATGCTGAGGCACAAAGAGGTCACAAAGTTAGCAATGACTGCTTTCAAAAACCAGCCATTTGACTTTGTTGCTCTCCAAGTGTCATATCCTTAGTTTTTTTTTTTTTTTTAATTTTCTGGCATGTTTCATACAGAATACTTTCCTGCTCTACATTTGAAGTCAGTCATTTATGAAGATACAAAGACCCAGGTTATCCTTTAGAAAGTATTCTTCCTGTTACTTGGCACATACACAACTATGTGTTTTCATTCCTCTGTGGGAACAAAAATCCCTTTAAGTATTTTCACCTCTTCTCTTCCAATTCATTACGCATAATGCCACTACTAATAGGCAGATAAGAGTTCACAACGTGGATCTTCTTTATGTCCGGAAGCCTATGTCTTGTTCAATTTCTCTCTGTTTTATCAGAGAAAAGAGTTTAAAAATTACACTGAGTTAAGCATGTTGTTCCTTCGTTCAGAAACTTATATAGACCCTTAATTTCATCAGAGCTTTAAAGACAAATTATAACTCTCTACCCAACTGAAATATCCACTAAATTCCTGTAATATTGAGTTTGTTTTCATTCTTCTGGAAGAGGCCTTAAACTTGTGAGATAACCTTAAGCGTTATATGCTGAGACAGATTATTTTCTTTCTTAAAGTAAGCCATGCAGTCATTCATCCCTACCAAAAGGAAGAAGAAAAACAGTAGTCTGTGTGTAATGAAAATAATTGCAAACATTGCCCAAACAAATGCCAACAGTAAAAAAGATACAGCTGTCCAATGCCATTCTCTCTTCTTAAAAAGGAAACATTTTTAAATTGCACCCTCCAAAAAATTTTGTGACAATTGGATACATATCCTTTATATGAGAAGGAAAAACTAACAAAGTGAATAAGGAGCCAGTGAGAAAGGAGCAGAAGAGAAATTTCACACACAAATGGGCTCAGAGGTCACCTTCAGATAAAGCTGACAAATTAAATTCTATTTTACAAAGCAGAGAAATGCGTATTCAGTGTTTCTTTATGTTACATTTTCTTTCTCTAAATAATCTGAATTTTCAAAGTAGACTACATTAATTAATTTATGGAACTTGTTTACCCTCTTTTTCCCACAAGCACTGGTACTTGGTTATGTCTTATTCAATATTTTTACAAGTTGGCTTGCTTGTGCATGCTGCTCTTTTCCTTATACACATTAATTTATTGTATTAAAAATAATTGTCAAGGGGTGCCTGGGTGGCTCAGTTGTTAAGCGTCTGCCTTCAGCTCAGGTCATGATCCCAGGGTCCTGGGATCGAGCCCCACCATCGGGCTCTGCTCAGCAGGAAGCCTGCTTCTCCCTCTCCCACTCCCCCTGCTTGTGTTCCCTCTCTTGCTGTCTCTCTCTGTCAAATAAATAAATAAAATCTTTCAAAAAAAAATAATTGTCAAACCAGAGGCACTACCTCTCAAGTTACCTCTAGAAGCTGACAAAAACATGTTTTCACTAGCTATTTAACAAGGCCAACACCTGGCACATAGATTTTGCACTTGAGATAACACCATAAGCTATTTTTATTGACAAGATTTTTCAGAGAATTACATAGAAAATAATCCTGACAAGAAATCATAAGTGTACATGACTGATTACAAAAATTTCCTTTTAGACATGTCTATAATATAGTATCTGACTTATTAACGTGGGCTAATAGTGAAAAATAGATGTCATTTTAGATAAATCCTAGTGATAAGAATACATTGAGAAATACATTTTATTTGTTGAGTAAGCACTACAATGAGATCCTGACTCAAATATCTGGTATATACCATATTAAAAATAGTTGAAGCTCAAAACTGGGTTCCAATTTATACTTTCTACTAGTTTAAGATCTTGGGTAATTTAGCTAACTTCTCTATACTGAGATCTTAAAAATTGAGATAATGGTAACTTCTCCCTCATAACATTGTTGTGAGAGTTATCAAAAAAAAAGTATATAGGACTTAGTACAATGTCTGACACACACAAAAAATAATAAACATTAGCTATAATTATTATGTCTATCTTTTCTACATTATTACTATCCTCCTACATACATCTAAACCTGGGACTTAATTATCCATTGCCTTGGAGTCTTCTTTGTCCCTATTCTCATAAATTCTTCTCTCTAGGAATCTGACTCTATTCCTTTCCTTCTACTTCTCCAAGTGTCCCAACCAAACATACACATACACATACACATTCCATGCATATCATGACACACAACTGTACCTTAAAAATCTAAGTCTACCTTCATAGGCATTCAACAACTCATGTTGGAAGCATCTTGGGAGATCACAGAATTTATATTAGATAGGATATTCAAGATATATTTGATATGAGCTCTTTAAATTCGTAACACTAAGAAGCAGAGAATGTCTTCCAAGATCATAATGTTCATTTTAGTATCTTATCTATTAAACATTATTAGTTTGAAGGCTAAAATAAAAGCAATGGTAGCACTTATGGTTCCAGTATGGCAGAATATGACCCAATGAAAACCCTGCTGCAGGTAATAACTATAACTCAGAATAAAGTTTTTAAAAGTTAGATAAAAATTAAATTTTTTTTTTTTGCCTGGGTGGCTCAGTCGTTGGGCGTCTGCTTTCGGCATAGGTCATGATCCTAGGGTGCTGGGATCGAGCCCCGCATCGGGCTCTCTGCTTGGCGGGAAGCCTGCTTCTCCTTCTCCCACTCCCCCTGCTCGTGTTCCCTCTCTCACTGTGTCTCTCTGTCAAATAAATAAATAAAGTATTTAAAACAACAACAACAACAACAACAACAACCATCTGAGGCTTTGGAGAATGAACAAACAAAGCAGACTTGGAAGAAAAATCAGCAAAGGTTGTGTTTCCAATTTTCTTAAATTGGCATGAGGGCTGGCCACATAACACTCAGGATTGTAAAAATAACTATTAGAACTAAGAAGTGACTATAGCTGTGAAGGTGAAGTTTATATATCATCTTCACTGTATCATGGAGTACCCAGATATTTGGCTAAACATTGTTTCTGGGTGTATCTGTGAGGATGTTTCCAGATGAGATTTACATTTGAATCTGAAGACTGAATAAAGCAAATTGCCCTCCCCAATGCTGATGGGCATCTTCTGATCTATTGAGGGTCTGAATAAAAGAAAAAGATGTAAGAAGGGAGAATTCATTCTCTCTGCCTCTTGAGCTGGGACATCAGTCTTCTATTTTCAGACTAGGACTCACACCATCAGTGTTTTTGTTTCTCTCAGACCTTTATACTTGGACTAGAACTACACCATGAGCTTTCCTGGTCTCCAACTTACAGATGACAGATTGTGGGATTCTCAGCCTCCATTTTGTGTGAGCCAAATCTTATAATAAATCATATATATATATGTATATATAATAAATCAAATATATATATATATATATATATCTCCTACTGGATCTGTTTCTCTGGACAACCCTAATACAGTAACATTGTATTTTACCTTAAGGTGAAATAAAACAAAACAAAGCAAATACACTTGTATTTTATATACTAACAGCAAACAACTGGTGAGGAAAATATAAAACTCCACTCCATGTGTAATAGTGTAAAAAATCCCTAAAATTTAGAAAAACATTTGTAAAGACATTTACACTAAAATCTAGAAAACATTCCTGAGAGAAATTAAAGACCGAAATAAATTGAGCTACCATGTTTACTGAGCAGAAAACTCAGTATTATTTAAATATTAATTCTCTCCAAACAGATCTATAGATGCACAGCAATTACCCCCCAAATTCCAACAAGCTTTCTAGAAGAAACTGATAAGCTTATTATAAAATTTATATTGAGATAAAAAAAGACCCAGAAAGACAAAACAATTTTATAAAAGAGAACAAAGTTTGATACTTATATGAATTAATTTAAAATCATTATATAAAGCTACAATAATTGAAGCTATGTGGTATTAGCATAACAAAGGACAGCGCTCCTCTGAACAATGTAGAATACAGAAATAGATATAAAAATATATAGTCAAAAGATTTTCAATCAGATTTCAAGGCAAGCTTTTCTCAAGATAATATTTTAAAGATTGTGATGGAACAACTGGGTATCTGGATAAAAAAAATCAACCCTAACTTCACAACATGCACAGAGTTTACTCAAAAAAGAGAATATACCTAAACATAAAGGTTAAAACTACAAAACTTTGACAGGAAAACTTCAGAGAAAATCTTCACAGCCTTGGAATAAGAAAAGATTTATTTGATAGGAACCATAAAATAAAATACTGAAAAACTGGCCTTTATTAAAATGTGAAGTATTTCTCTTGAAAAGACATCATTAAGAAAATGAAAGAAAGCCACAGAATGGCAGAAAATATTCATAATACTGTATCTTACAAAGGACTTTCATCCATAATTTATAGAACTCTTACAATGGGCCAAGGATTTCAGTAGCTAACCCTGTTCAAAAAAGAAGATATATGAATAGCAATTAAGCAAATGAAAAGATGTTCAGCATGATTAGTCACCAGGGAAATGCAAATTTAAACCATAACATGATACCATTATATAGACATTAGAATAGCTAAAATTAAGAAGCATACAAATGCCACATGTTGCCAAGAATGTATAATAATTGTCACTCTCATATATTTCTGTAAAATGGTACAACATTCTGGAAAATTTGGCAATTTTTAAAAATGTTAACTATGCACCTGCCATAGGACCCAGTCATTCTACTCCTGGTTATTTGTGGAAAAAAAAATAGATAGAAAGATAGATAGATAAAATCACATGTTTACACAAAAATGTGTAGAAGCTTTATTCATATTATACAAAACCTAGCAAAAATCCAAATGTCAATAAATAAGTAAGTAGGTAAAGTATTGAATATTTGTGCAAAAGAAAAAATGACTGATATACTCATCAACATAGATAAATCTCAAAATTATGCCAAGTACAGAAGCCAAACACAAAAGAATACATACTCATATATAGGAAATGTCTAAAAATGCAAACAAGTTTATAGGGGAAAAAAGCAAATCAGTGGTTCCTTAGGGTCAGGGGCAGAGGGACACATTAACTGCAAAGGAGTATGTGGTAGCCTCCAAGATGGCCTACAAAAAGTCCTGTTTCAGGTATTCACTCTTGTGGAATCTCCTCCCCCAATTACCAAAGTTGGTCTGTATGACCAATATGCCATGGCAGAAGTGATGGTATGTCATTTTCCAGATTAGAATATGAAAGACTATGGCTTCCATCTTGGACTTCCTGTTGGTCTCTCTTTCATCAGTCAGTCTAGGGGTAATCAGCGCTATCCCATAAGAAAATTCAGGCAACCTATGGAGAGGCCCATATAGGAATGATCTGAGCACATTTCCCAATAGCCATGTGGATAGCCACCTTGGGCATGGATCACCCAGCACCAGTCAGCTTGCAGATGACTGCAGCTAGGGCAACACTTTGATAGCAACATCATAAGAGACTCTAGAACATTAACATCCAACACAGGTGCTCCTAAGTTCCTTACTCACAGAAAGTATAAGAAAATAAATATTTGTTGTTTAAAGCCAGTAAGTTTTAGAATAATTCATTACACAGCAATAAAGAACTAATACAGATTTTGGTAAAAGAATTGGGGTGTTACCATAATAAGTACTTAAAATGCTGTCATTGCTTTGAAACATGGCAGTGGACTTTGAGGATATTAGCAAACACTTGAAGAGCCTTGAACACATTATTCATAAAATTTGGACTTTGAAGAGGCTATCAGTGAGGACATAAAGGAAAGTGAGGAAAATCTTATTAGAAACTAAAGGAAAAGAGATTATTATATAGTGGCAGAGAATTTAGCAAGACTGTTACCTACAGTAACGTAGAAGACAGAAAAACATTTGATTTTTAATCAACCAAGTGACCTAGCTTAATGTGGTTATAAATCTGTTAAAATCTATGGGCTATCTTGACCGTTTATGGATCTCTTACCTATATAAACATTTGAACCCCTGAAATATTTTGGGGATTCCTTGGGCTACTCAGTCTCCAGATAAAACTTCACTGACAACACATTTTACTGTTTCTAAAGTGGTGTTAGAGATGTCGTAGAAGACCCACTGGAAGCCTTCAAAATGCCAGTGTTTATATGCTAAGCATATGTCCTACAGGAAATATATCCAACTCTGATTTATCAGAACAAACAACTCGATATTTATATAGACATAATTTATTGAAAAGGAAAAAAAGAATAATCGGGGGCAAATTAAAGGAATTAAATTTATTACTATTTTTACCATGGTATATAAAGAAGAACATAAAAGCCCTAAATAATAAAACTGAGTTGAAACTTTGTGTAAAAGAAAAAAAAGAAGGAAGAAAATAAATTAGTTCTCATCCTGAACTCATTTATTTCAAATAAATGAAAAAGATCAATCACAAATAAATAACATTTCATTTTTAGTTTTTTTACATTTATGCAGTTGTATATGTTAATTGAAAACAAACTTGTAAACTCTAATATTGTCATGTTTATTTTGATTCCTAGTGACAAGAATATTAGATTATTAGCCCTCCTTAGAGAAAGAGATGTTATTAATCATTTTCTTGAACTAATATGTTACAGTGATTTGAGGAAAAATAAATCTTTTTCATGGCATTTTAATTACCACTTGTAATCATTTTATTTCTAACTATACAGGAATGAAAGGTAACTGAGATTGAACTTGCAAATAACTATATAGTTATATCACACAGGGAATAATTTGGGGAAAGGCAAGGGCTGAGTCTTTATAAATTAAAATATACTTGGGTTTTCTATCATCTAAATTTATGTTGGAATTAAGAGTTAAGACCATTCATGGATATTGTGGAAGGAAAATAATCTATCATTGTACTTGCTATGTGCTTTACATTTGTCAAAGGAATCATATTCATAATTAAAGAGGCTGATATTCAGTATATTAAGACTTAATATCAAAGTAGATTTAGAGATGACTTCAGACAGATAACTTTGTTCACCACTCTTGTCCCAATAATTTTAAATCAAGAATGGTTGTATGTGACCAGTCGTCTGCATAAAGGACTTCCTTTTGCCGCCACCCCCCTATTTTTTTATTTTTCGCTAATGGCCTTGGAATTTTTCTATGAGGCAAACTTTATTCTCAAGGATTGCTCAACCTTGACATCACTGGCATTTGCGGCCAAATAATTTTTTTGTTGTTGTTTTGAGGGGCTGTCTCGTGCATCATAGAATGTTTAGCAGCATCCCTGTCTTTTTCCCACTAGATGCCAGTAGCACCACCCCTTCCCAACCTCATCCTAGTTATCATAATCCAAAATATCTCCAGACTCTGTCTAATGCCCCCTGGGGTGCAAAATCATCTTCTTCCTGCACGTGAGGACCACTGCTCTAGAGCAGAAAAGGGAGATATTAGAAAGAATGAGATGTGTCTCTTTTCCCAATGATACAAGAAATATAGGTCACTGAGGGTTTCATAGATGGGCACTAAACAGCTGGTTAGAACCTAAACTGAATATCAGTATCAAGGAAATTCTTTGTGCAGGAAAATATCAGTATTTTCCTTTGGTATCATTTTTGGTTAAGAGAACTGGTACAAGATGGGAATATCCTGCTGAGATGGATAGTTGTGATAATTCAATTTATAAACTTTAGCAAACCCTGAATTTGGATTGGGCCATGATGGCCTGAATCACATGGCAATAAGCTAATGATTTAGTGACAATAAAATACTTCAGTGATTTTCTTTGCTAATAGGTTTACTCTTATATATCCTTGTAAGTTACCCAGCTATTTCCCAAAGTGATCCACGACATACATCATGTATTTCCAATTATTTATACTAGCCTATAAGCTATTTGATGGCAGGAAGTCTGTTTTGTCTGTGCTCAGCATGCACTACTCTAATCTTGTTCTTAGGACTGCTAGTACCTTTCTTCCTTGCAGCTCCTGCATCAGTGTCAGTTAACACTAATCAGTAATGGCAGTCTTTCCCCACTGATCCCTTCTCAACTCAGAAACCTCATCAGAGCATTATAAAAAAAAAAATCTCTGTGGGGGCGCCTGGGTGGTTCAGTCGGTTAAACGTCTGACTCTTGATTTCAGCCTAGGTCAGGATCTCAGCGTCCTGGGATAGAGCCCTGCATCGGGCTCCATGCTCAGCGCTGAGTCTGCTCGGGATTCTCCCTCTCCCTCTGCCCCTCCCCATGCTCATGCTCTCTCTCTCTCTCTCTCTCTCTCTCACTGGCTAAAATAAATAAATAAAATCTTTAAAAAAAAATCTCTGTGAATTTATTGTTGTTCACCTATAAAATGAAAACTCTATGATTTCTGGCCCAAAAGATAATGCTGGACAACAATGAATATTTGCACTGTTCTTCACAAATAGTAATTTTTAAAAACTCATTTCCTTCTCAAAACAGTTCGAGTTAATAAAAAGAATTTTTTGCTTTATAAAAAAAAATCTGGGGCGCCTGGGTGGCTCAGTTGGTTAAGCGACTGCCTTCAGCTCAGGTCATGATCCTGGAGTCCCGGGATCGAGTCCCACATCGGGCTCCCTGCTCAGCGGGGAGTCTGCTTCTCCCTCTGACCCTCTTCCCTCTCGTGCTCTCTATCTCTCATTCTCTCTCTCTCAAATAAATAAATAAAATCTTAAAAAAAAATCTTATGTTAGTATGAGTCAAGCTAAGGGAGGTTGTTCAGGTTCTTGTGACTAGCAGATTTCAAAGACAGTCCAATGCATCTTGAGTGAAAAGAACTACCCTACTCCTACCCTTAAAAAAGATTCAACTTAAAGCAGAATAAAACTATGACGGACCCTGCATATTTCCTTTGTGGTATTACCAGTCTTAGTTATTTTACTTATTTGCTCTCCGATTGAATGTTTGTCTCCAAACAGCCCTGAGGACAGACTTATCTAAATGAATGATATTTATAGATTTTGACATACAGCAAAGGTGTTTGAGTAGATTTCAGTGAATTAAAAGTACAGACTTACTGTTTTAACCACATAAGCTATTTGTAAAAAGCAAGAATTTCAACTTGAAACCAAGCGGTCCTTATCTCAAGATTCAGAACTGTCTTGTGCTTCAAGAACTGCTGACATCAGTGCTCTGGGGTGGGCAGGACTGCCTGGGGTCTAACTGGTTGAGGGTCAAAGGAAGGACAACAAACAACAAACTTGGCTTAGAACAATTTCTCAGGGACAGCGAGAGGACAGGATTTTGACCATAGTATCTATGTCCCTCAAGTTTTTATGTCATCTGGAAAGCCCTCAGGGATATAGGTCTGAATCCTTCAGAGATACTATCAGCAAAAACTAAAAAGGCTAACAAATTTAAAAATGCTCACCATTATGACATCAAAACCAAATCCAATAAAGAAAAAAACTCTGAGATGTTAGAGCTCCAGCAGCTCTGCCTGGGAACTTGGGTAACAGAGCAACACCCCAGTAGAAGGAGAGAGTATTCCCTCCTTCTCCGTGGAGAAGGCTGCATGCTTTGGGCCACACAGGGCTCCAGAGAACATGGGAAGGACACACGAGACACGTGAAACTGTGACTTGGCAGAGAGCAGTCTGTGCCTGCAGTGCTGGGAGCGAGTGACTTGGTGGCAGCAGTGACAGAGACAGCGTCTTGAGGCAGGAAGAGTTGCAGGCAGGGCTGTTTGGAAGACAATACAATCCAGGGAGCCACAGCAAGAGAGAGAGAAATAACACATGCCACAGGCAGCCGAAAGACTGTGTTCATATGTATGTGCAACACGTCTGACAGACTTCATTTTCCTTTTCTCAACTTGATGTGGCTTTGATGGGAATAACTGGGTTGATTTAATTTTTCTTTTTTTTTTTTTCTATAACATAGCACCCTAAGAAAACAAATGCAGCTAATTGACTACTTTGATTGAATTGACTAAAGAAGCCTAATGCAAATCACATTAAAAGTGAATAAAGCTAATGGTTTCATTTAACTGATCGATCCCCCAGTCAAAATGGTCACTGGTGATATGTCCTTACTTCAGTTCTAGGCTGAAGAAAAATAATAGAGCTTGATTGATTTCCATTTACTAATTCACATTAGAATTGAGAACCTATATGCCCTTTCTTAGGTGTTGGAAACAGAGTGATGACAATGGTTTCTGTTCTCACAACATTCACATCCTGCTAGTGAACCAAGTAAACAAATAAAAGAATCAGATAATTGCAGCTAAGGATAAGTACAAAGAAAAAAGGAAATTGGATGACATGTTACAGACTGGGAGGTGAGGTGTCTGGTTTACACTAAGTTTGGGGGAGGGTTGATATTTGAATCGGACTTACATAATGAAACCAGGAGCCAACCAAACAAAAATTGGGGTGAGTAGGGTAGTATTCTGGGAAGGACTGCCAAGTGCAAAGGGTGAAAGATAGGAAATGTTTGGCATGTTCAAGGAAGAAAAGTAAGGTCAGCATGGCTGGAGCTCAGTGAGACAGACATCAGGCTCTAAAGAGAGTCAGGGCTGGGTCATATAAGACTTTAGAGGTTTTGATAAGAAGTATAGATTTCATTCTGAGTGTGATGGGAAGCCATCAAAGGATTGAAGTAGCAGAGTAATGTGATTTTATTAGCTACTCTGTGTGGAGACTGGATTTAGAATGTACAGTATTTCCATTAAAAAAAAAAAAAACTATCCCTCCAAAGTTCAACACTAAAGGACTGTATAATTCACACTAATTTTTTCTTCTTGGGAAAATAAACACATCTATTCATTAATGTCAAGAATTTAATGACAATATTATTGACTTAGTAATATTTAGAAAAAGAAAATTACTATTATAATTCTAATTTCTGATTTCAATATCAGTCTCATTTTTAATATGATTATGACACTATAAAATTCAATCATAAGAGGATGTTTGTAACAATTATAAAAGTAATTATTGTGCCATTCATTTTAAAGTCATTAAGACAACTGCCTTTTTGAATTGAAGATGTGTAAAATCAGCCATTTATCATTTTATTACCAATTACTGACAAGAGAAAACCAAAACTGCCTTTAATAAAGCTATGTATTTGGTAAACCCAAATTCAGGCTATTAATGTTTCAATATGGGTCTTTATAAATTATGAGGTTCCCTATATTTTAGACACTTGACTAATTTGATCTACCAATAGTTGATTACTCATACTTACTTTTGCAATGTGAAATAACTAGACCAATAGATCTTGGGTTAGAAAATTGTAGTTTTGGTATTTTTTTTCAACAAATGTGGATGCTTGAATAATCATTTGTAATAGAAAATATTTCAGTTTCATTCCTATCCCAACAGAACCATACATAGTTCTTTGCTTATAGTTGTAATTCAATAAATGTTTGTAGCTATTATGTAAGTAAAGTTATTAGATTTTAATTTTCTTTTCTGTAGACAGACCAAAGACACATAAATATTACTTCTTTAGGTGACAGCACAATTTCAGGAGAGTCATTTCCATAAGAATAAAATTCTAGAATCCTAAAATAGAATTTATTAAAAGGCAAGTATTGCTTCTTCTTATCTTTTGAATATGGAAAAACAACTTTATAATTGTTGCATTTCCTAGAATTGCCCTCATACTTGAATAATAGTCCATTGTAATACCTTGGGGCAAAAAAAGTATGATCAAAGTAAAATGGGAGTCATACATTTTAATGTAACCATTTTATAATATATTTTAAAGCGAAATCAAATGGGGGTGCCTGGGTGGCTCAGTTGTTAAGCGTCTGCCTTCGGCTCAGGTCATGATCCCAGGGTCCTGGGATTGAGCCCCGTGTCGGGCTCCCTGCTCCATGGGAAGCCTGCTTCTCCCTCTCCCATTCCCCCTGCTTATGTTCCCTCTCTCACTGTGTCTTCTGTCAAATAAATAAATAAAATATTTTTTTACAAAAAAAGTAAAATTAAATGATCTGGAAGCCATTTTAATCAACTTCCTGCCTTCAAGCTTGAGTAACTCTTTTTAAAATAACTTGAGTATTTGTCATATCAAAGTATTATTTAATGACATACAGGTCACAAGGAGAGAAATAAAGCTAAGAAAAAAAAGATGTATTTTGATGTCTAGTATTTCAAACAATTCAAAGAATCAGACATTATTATCCCCATTTCGTAGACAAGAAAAATGACTCAAATGGCTAAAAAAACAAGTTGAAAAGCCTAAGCTGATTTAGTCTTAAAACTTACGGTATTTCCGGAAGCACAATTCTGCCCTTGTGCCAATTATATACTTGTCTATAGAAATAATCCTCAGCTATATTTAAAATGTTTTTATTATGCATGCTGTACACTAAAGTGTATATCACATAGGCTACATACATGAGAAATGTACTATTTAATTAGCTGATATAGTTTTTCAGTAGACCTCTACTTATAGAATTAGACTATATAAAACTGATATTCAGTCATTATTTATGTTAATTTAGAAATGGTAGAAAAATAATTTTAGTGTAGCTTGCTAATGTAGTTAGCAACACTGAAGATCCAGACTCTCATTCAATTAATTCAAGTTCTTTCAAATCACCTTCAACCTGTTTTTTCCCTCTAATTCCCTTCATGAACCCTCTACTCCAGTGAAATTACATGCTTTGAATTATTTTTATATCTGCCCCTATGTATCTGCCTTGCTGATCAGACTCCACTCTTCTGCTCTTTGCCTACCCTTTGGATACATACCAAGCATCACTGCTCTAACCATCATAAGCTATTTCTCCTCTGTAATTCAATAGCATTCAAAATCATGTTAGTACTTACAAATGTCTGAATACCTAGTATATTTTATTATTATAAAATGAAAGCATGCATAATTATAATGTTAAACACACAGAATTAATTTTATTTTTCTGTATATTCTTTATATATTAATTGAAACCACAACCACTAAACATTTCCTTAAATATAAATAAATACAAATTTCTTAGTCCCTCTCTGTAGTCTTCACAGTTCTATAGATAATCTTAATTTCACTGAATATAAGAATTCTTGTTTTTCTCATGGACATATATTCCCAATAAATAAATAGTGCCAGGCACATATATGAAGCTCAAGTAATATTTGTTGGATTTCTACTTAGCAGCAATGTTATAACAGAGGCAGAAAATGAAATTTTAGTCAATTCTAAACAAATCCAGCTATTTGAGGTTTAAACCTTGCTAGTTCAGGATTCACAGCATTTTTCTCATTTTTTTTTATTTAAATTGTAGGGTCCTATGCAATATAGGGAAAGTGGTATGGGAGGAGGCCCTTTGTTTATTTGTAATTCACCACTTTATGCATCACTGTACTCTGATGATTATTCTTAACTGGATCTGCCAAGATGTTCAGTCTGTCTCCAAAATCCTGGGAGACGGTCTGCAGAATTGGTATGTGCATTCTGCATCCACTTATTGGTACTTGCCTCTTTGAATTTCCCACCCTTGTTTTAGTCATCCAATTGCCTACCTTGGAGTTATGAAAACCTTTGTGACCTCTACTGTGAGGCTTATGAAGATTCAGCCACAAGAGCCCCTGACTAATGAATGCGTGCTAGTAGCTAAGTACTGCATATGCTCTCTCTACTGAAACTTCTCACCTCCAATCTCTGCTAATACTGCTGTCTCTCTCTTCAGACTGTGGATCATTTCCCTCCCTCTACTGTCTCCTTTAGTTTCAGAGTTAGCTCCTAAAGAAGGGCCAAAATGAACAGCGTCTGTGTTGGCATTGTGAGTCATACCACTGAGTACTCTTTCCTGGATCCTGAGCCCATTTGTACCCATAACTTGAACTGGAAGGAAGAAGAAATGAAGTCCTGGCATGGATGTAAAGGTCTGCTGAGTCAAATGGCATTTTTTTTCCTCAATTGATTTTTTACTTCATTGATGATTTGCTATAGTCCCAATGTTATTACCTCTATACCTCAGTATAGAGGCCTGCCACTGTTTCTTATTAGAAATTATAGATAGAACACAATAAGCATCTCTTTGTCCGATGGTTGGAAAGAATAGACAGGCAAACCAGAAACAAACAAAAAGCAGAACTGAGAACTCAGCCTGGTTAGCCTGCAAACACACCACGAATATAGAGGAAATCATACACCCTCAACCTTGGATCCGGGCACTGAAACACCACTCTTAGTCTCCTTCATTCCCTTCTGGCCTAAGGTGTTGTGCCCTTATGCTGAACCCAGAGAAGTTATATATACTTAATTGCAAAATTTCTCATGCTCTGTGTGTACTTAATTCATAATCCCTTTTTAGCAAACTAGTTCCTTCTGTAATACAAGATCACAGGGCTAGTAGTTGGAAGAGAAAGGATTCAAACCTCCCGACCTTTAAGTCTATGTTTCCAACTTCTAAGCCAAACAGCCTCCAACTAAAGGTCAATATCTACTGATTTTTGGAGGTTCCTGTGCTCCATAAATCTGTCCTAGTCCAGTCCCATGTAGTGCCAATCACAGGTACTGGCCCTGATTTTACAGATACATCTTATGAAATCCCAGTAAGAGCTTATCAGGACCCTGACTATTCAAATGCAACCTGAATTTTTTTACAGCTACTATTCCTCCCAATTGTATATTCTATTGCCCACAGTATTTAAGTACCAATCAGAATTAAAATGGATAGCATTGCACCTCCTCAGACATGATGTCCCTCTCCAGAGACACTCTCAGCAGTAGTCTAGAAAATTTTACTAGCTTCCATTTCACAGTGGTTTCTTCCTTGGGGTGATTCTGCACTTGCCAATTTAACTAAGCTGGAACTATATTTCTGATAATCCCTTTCCTCCTATAGCTCTTGGTGAGGATCGGTGACATGATATTTTTGTGTGAGTTTTGGAAGGAACAATTAAGTATCAGCCGTGTATATTCTCTGAATACCAATATAGGGTCAGGTTGTGCTGCAGTTCATTTATATCATCTTGGACCTCACAGCCCATCTTGTTGGCAAGAAGCAGCACCTAATTGCAACTCTTTCAGCTCCAACCTGATCTTCCTCAGTCTTCTCGGATTCCTATGTCAGGTATGTTTTTGTAACATAATGAAGGATGCCAGCTTTTCCTGCAGGTCAACATTATCACTGAAGTGGGAAGCTTGAGGACACCGAAAGGTCAACATGGATTCCAGTTCACATACAGATTCCAGCTTGTCCTGGCTCTCTCCTGCTTCACATCCATCTTTTCTTCCCAAATGCTCATCCTGTGAACTTCAGGCCAAGCCCCAGAAGCAGAAACAACAACCACATGTAAAGTGTTAACTAACAACCGTGATTGTATAAGGTCAAATCCCTATTATAAATTTCTCATTCTATGTCACATCTACGGGTTCTGCTTCTACAATCAAACCCTAAATAACATCCTCCTCTCCTCCCTTTTGATAAATGCTTAGCATGTGTGCTATCTCCCTCTTTGTATGTACAAAAATAACTGAAAAAGAAGGCTTGGTATATAGTTTGTACCTAACAGGCACTCATTGTTTTACTAAACTGACCTAAAAGGCCTGAAAGGCATATACACATTAATGCTCTACACAGTTTTAAAACTATTAATAAATGTGGTCAAGAACACAGAAGGATAAAGAGACATTTGAGTGGACTTTTGGTGTATGAGTAAAATACGATTGTTAAAGAAAGCCTCCATGCTCAGGGAAGAGGCATCCTAGGGTCCCATCAAAATAGTGTCATTAGAGAGACTTCAGAAGAGAGCTTCTCAAATTTTAAACAACCACTAGACATTTGATGGGCATACAAAACAGCAAATTCAGGAGGATAAAATCTCTATTTTTTTAAAAGATTTTTTTCATTTATTTAAGAGAGAGAGAGCACAAGCAGGGGGAATGGGAGAGGGAGAAGGAGACTCCCCACTGAGCAGGGAGCCCATGCGGGGCTCCTTCCCAGCACCTTGAGATCATGACCTGAGCTAAAGGGAAAGGCAGACGCTTAACTGACTGAGCCACCCAGGCGCCCTTATTACATATATTTTTAAAGATAGCATAATATACTAATGAAATACAGTACAGTCTTAAAAAACTATCTTTAAAGTCATGGTATATTTAACAAGAAAAATTCTAATAGTTTTGCTCTGAAGAAGTTCAGGTTGCCCATGATTCTAAACATATCACCAAGATGCACTAGTATGTCAGTTAAAATCATAGATGTCATCATGATTTAAAAAAAATTTTTTTAAAGATTTTTATTTATTTATTTATTTGACAGAGAGAGAGCGAGAGAGCACAACTAGAGGGAGCAGCCGAGGGAGAGGGAGAAGCAGGCTCCCCACAGAGCAGGGAGCCTGATGTGGGGTTTGATCCCAGGACCCTGGGATCATGACCTAAGCTGAAGGCGGATGCCTAACTGACTGAGGCACCCAGGTGCCCCACTCTTTAAAAAATCTTAATTCCAGTATAGTTAACATACAGTGTTATATTAGTTTCGGGTATACAATATAGTGATCCAACAATTCTATACATTACTCAGTGCTCATCACAATAGGTGCACTCCTTAATCCCCATCACCTGTTTCCCCCATCCTCCCACCCACCTCCCCTCTGGTAACCATCAGTTTCTTCTCTAGAGTTAAGAGTCTGTTTTTTGGCTTGTCTCTTTGTTTTGTTTCTTAAATTCCACATGTGAGTGAAATCACATGGTATTTGTCTTCATCATGATTTTTTAAAATCTATTTTCAGCTCAGAAATTATATGAGAATCTTTTCTCTTTGAAGCCAGGAAACTATAGTCACTGCAAATTTCTCTACACAGTGTTCTGAAAAGACATATAATCAGTGTCCGTGAGTTGATAATATTCACTATTTTCAGAGCTTTCATTCACACTGAACACGTCACAGGTATGTTTTTTGCCATTGGTTCTCAGGAAGTAGGTCGTGTGTAAAGTTGCATTCAGATGCAAACACTTATATTTTAAGAAGGAACATTTTGCTTTAGAACTTACAGGTAAAGATGTTCTACAAGTGCTGTCCCCTACCCTGTGGTCTTGATGAACGTTTTCCAGTCTACACCACAGCTCATAAATCATAACTTAGCAAAATAGCAAAAATTATCTGGCATCTTGATTTACAGTAATATACATAGTGATAGTGTTTAACGCTTCTCCATCATATACATGTGTATATGCAAAATTGAACTTAATAGCAACTTAATTCAACTGTATAAAACAATATTTCTCATCCCATCTTCAGTTATTATTCTTCTCCAGTGAATGTTATTAATATTGTGAAACACTGAACAGTGACATTTAGTCTAGGACTTTTGCTAATAGCCAGATTCCTGCTTTTTTTCCAAGATTATCAGTCCTGAACTGCGGGTTCAAGTAGCTTCTCAGCCCTCTAGGATATGTATCTACTCATGCCATAAATGAATTTTTAAAGTAAATAATTACCCTTTACATCTTGTTTAAATGTTGTTATTCTGATGCTCCAAAGTGGAATGATGTTGTTTAGAGATAAAATTGAGTCATTTTCTGCGATATACCTCACTTTTTACACATACTAGACAAAATTCATGATCTAACAGAAGTCACATGTAGAAAATGACAGTTTAAAATTTTTTCATTTAATAGAGTTGACAGACAATGTCACATTAGTTTCAGGTGTATGACATAGTGACTCAACATCTCTATATGTTATGCTCTGCTCACTACAAATGTGGCTCCCATCTGTCCCCATCTAACACCATTACGATATCATTGACTATATTCCCTATGCTGTGCCTTTTTTTCTTGTGACTTATTCATTCCATAACTGGAAGCCTGTGTCTCCCACTTCCCTTCATTTGTTTCACCCATACCCCCATAATCCTCCCTTCGGGCAATCATCAGTTTGTTCTCTGTATCTATAAATCTGATTTTGCTTTGCTTAGAAAATGACAGTATCATTGACTTTTCCGTTTCACCAAGAAATTATATTTCACATTATGGGTGAATAACTACTGCCTTCCAGGCCAATAAAATCTAGTAATTTATTCATTTATTCATTTTCACTGTTTCCTTTTCATTTACATGTGTGAAATTATCACCCATATAGTTACTTGTACCAGTGTTGGGAGACAATTCCCCTTAGGCTTCTCAAATTTCTGCACGTTCTTCTGAACAAAGACTAATAGTTTTTGTGCTGGGCTGCCTTTCCATGGATGTTTGCATTAGGGCCTCAATTCTGGTTAATAATTGGGTTCCTGTTACCTCTCAACTTTACATCTTCTAGGATGAAATGTTCAATAGGTGTCCACACTCACATGTCTGATGCCTAAACTGGTTCTCTAAACTCCCTGGAACTAGCCACACACTGTCTCCTTGAGGCCTCTTCACTTACCTACCTTGAGCCTCTTTGTTGCATTGACTTCTTCATGGTATAGTGGTCTCAGGTTAGTCAGCTTTCTTACTTTGTGGTCGTTTCCTCCTCATGTCCACCTCAAGCAAACATCCCAAGAGGTCAGGATGGAGACTGTAGGACTCTAATGACCTATTCTTAAAAGTCCCAGAACCCTGGAAGTCCACAGCCTCCTACTGACCAAATAAGTGACTAAGGCCATTCTAGATACACAAGAAAGGGATTTAGTCCCCATGTCTTAATGGGAGGAAAAGCAAAAAATTTGTAGTCGTGGTTACTTTACCACACCATACATACATTCCTGAAACTTAAAAATTACTTTAGTATTATTAAAATGTTTATGATTTAGGTTTCGCATTCCAAAGCCTTCTTACAAATATTTGTAATGTTTACTCATTTATTTTCATAAAACCTAACTTTGGCTTCCTCAATAAATTCTTAGACTTTATAAGTCAACCGAAACCTCTGATGCAATTTCCATATAAGTAAATTGATATTATAGAAATGGCTGTGCTATCTTTAACATTTTTCCAGAGGGAATCCTAGAAAATAGCATTTCTGATATTTCCCATGCAAATTTTCAATGTAATAATCCACACTGGTGCCAATAAAAACCAGCCACAGTGGAAACACACTTGGGAAGAAAACTGATAAAAGTGATAAAAATGCAAAGTTAAAGTTATTTTGCTGACTTTAGAACTTCAGCAAAGCAGAATGAAGCCAAAGGAAAAAATGGCTTACAATTTAACTCCTGTGGATGGTAAAGGACATGAAAAGTCGATGAGAAATAGGAATTAAAAACCTAATTAGAGATTCTGCAGTGCAATAAATTGGAAGTATTTCAGAAAAATAGCAAATGGAAAAATTTTGTTGAAACAATAAACTTTACAAAAAAGAATGTAAGAATGAAAATATAAAGTCCCATTATATAAGTAAAAATATGATTTATTTATAGATAAAATATGGAAATAACCCTAGACTTATATATAATGTACAGATTCTACTCTCAGTTCTAGTTTTAATATATTATCATAATGAACACAGGCAAATCAAAACTTCTTTCTGTGTACATATTATATAACATACATTATATATTAAAATCCATATATCCATATATATAATCCATATATAATGCTGTATATACGTATATGTAGATATACATGTATGTGTATATATGTTGTATATATAACAGATATGTACCATATATAGTATACATTGTACTATACTATACTATGTATGTGCATATATATGTACACTGTGTTATGTATACACACAGTATATATACAGTGTATGCATATCCATTTTACTCTCTGTAATACAAAACATGCATGTATACACGTGTAAGTATATATATATATATTTCTACACATACACATATATGTATGCATACATACACACATTTACACATTCATACATATATAACATAATATATGTAAGATACATAATAGATATAAATATAAAATACACAATTAGTTTATACCTTTATAATTTATGTAATACATAATTTATATATAGATAGTTTATAGATAACATAATTAGGTCAATTGTCTGTACTTATAAAATAATACATTTGTGTGATAAAAAGTACAAATATTACAAATAGATATATACTGAAAAGTTTATCTCCCTCCTACCCCAGTCATCTGGTTCCCAGAGTAGCCCAGGAATAATGGTTTCTTTTTTTTTTTTAAAGATTTTATTTATTTATTTGACAGAGACACAGCGAGAGAGGGAACACAAGCAGGGGGAGTGGGAGAGGGAAAAGCAGGCTTCCCATGGAGCAGAGAGCCCGATGTGGGGCTTGATCCCAGGACCCTGGGATCATGACCTGAGCCGAAGGCAGATGCTTAACGACTGGGCCACCCACGTGCCCCAGAATAATAGTTTCTTATATGTCTTCTCAGAAAGGTTCTGTTTGCATGCATGCACACACATACACACACACATATGTACCGTCATATGCGTCTATATATAAGAGGAAAATGTGGAGGCATGTTTTCCATATCACAATGAATAGATTTATTATATTCTTTTCTTGATTTGTTTTAATAATTTAATTGTTCCCCTATAGTAATATATTTTATGAAATGCCACTATAATTCTTTTTTCCAGTTTTCCATGGAGTTATTTAACCTTTTAAAATTAATTATAAGAGTACTTCACACATTTTATATGTATAATAACTGTGATTTTTTTTCAACTTTTGTTTGTCTTTCATTTTTATATTTAAAAAAATTTTTTAAACTATGGATATAATTTTATCTTTTTTAATTTGAGAATTTCAAATGCCATATTATATTTGCACCATTTGATTCCTAGGAGTCCTCCGTTCTATTTTTAAAAAACAATGACCTACCATTTTTGACCTTAGAAGAGAGATCTATATAGAGTGACTCTCTAGTCACAGAAATGTAACACATGAAAATCCAGGAAACAAAATTCATCCTGAAGTTCTTCTAAAAGTGTGAGCATTTAGCATCTTGTCTTAGCTCTAACTCTTGCCCTTCAATTCATTTTAGCGGTATTAACAGAAAATTTATGTTTGTTCCGAACTTCATGCTCCTATCTGTAGCTTAGACACAGCTCCCTATTTCAGTTAATAAATCAGTAAATATACTATCAACTTGAAGATGTGTCTAGCAGTGTTACAGGTATGCAAATGGTGACAAAAAAAAGTGAGACCTATCTTTTATGTATTTAAAGTATAAATGCTAGTTTGGGGGAACAGATTATACACAGTAAACATCTGGAGAAAAATAATCAAGTGAATTTGAGTCCAATTATAAATTTTAAATAAAGGGACTTATCTACAAGGGTAAATATAGATGGGAAGAGTAACTTAGTATATTAGCATATATGTTAATATATCCATAATAACGTGGGAAGTACATTAACATACTTATATTCTGTAGATAGGAATAAAATAAAAGTTTGAAAGTAAAGGAAATTTTTTTAAAAAAATTAAAAAGAATATGGAAACCTTTCTGGATTGAAGATCTTGTGTTGAAGAGAAATGAGAATTAAGAAGGAGGTTAGGAAGAGTCTTAATTTCTACAGAAGGAAGGAAAGATCCATAATATGTTTTTCAGACATTATGTGATAAAATTCAGAGAGATTTCTTATCATTTAATGTGACATAAACTGGAGGGGGAGCTAGAAGAAGTGAAATCTGGTCTTGCAGTGACTTCTGTGCCTTAGATGACAAGTATCACATATGAATCGGTGACAGTAGAAATGGGGTAATATAGTAAATCCTAAATCATTTAAAATGATTTGGGAATGAATCAAAGGCTGAAGCCTAGCAGCATGGCTTAATCTGTATACTGTGTATTGTGAAGAATGTTAATTGAGAATAGGATGCAATTTTAGGAAATAAACATTATATTTGTTATATTTTAGCATGGGAGAATACTGCTTTTCTTTTTGTCTTAATGCACTTCTAATTTTGACTTAAGTAATAACAATTTTTACCACTGAGTAAAATTTGCATTTATTAGAATGATGGGCTAATTCTCCTCCACATCCTTTCTAGGTTGAAAACAATTCTACTGTAGACTGTCTCAGATGATTAGAAATCAGCAGAATGTATCTCTTAAATATTGGTACAAAAGCATTTTTAGACAATTTCTTCACCTAAATTAAGTCAGAAAAATCTTTTGGGAAATCTTAAGTCTTTCCCAGGTGTCTTTTGAACAAAAACACTTATTTTTCTCTTTTATTGATTGTCTTTTTTAAAAAAAGTATAAGAAATAAAAATTTACTAAACATTTGCCTTCCTACATCCTAAGTACTACTCATGAAAACATGAGAAAAATTATTTAGCAACATAGTCTTTCCCTGGAAACCTTGTTCCCAATGTTACTTTACGGAAAAGTATGTTTGTTTGCCAGGGTCTTCAATGTCCATCTTAAAGGCCTATTCTCATAATACCTTTACTTTTTATCAATCCAAAATGTTCCATAATCATTTATTTCTAGGCATGACATGGCTATAAAGAAATAAAAATTATAATTCTAACTTTGAGAGCCTATTAAATATTCACAACCACTATATCCTTGTACTATAATGGAACTTCAAAGTCACCTTAACTGCCCATTTTGATAAATATTGTAATTGGTGGAAATATTCACCCTTACAATTGAATAATATTGATAGTTATTTCTAAGAGTTTTAAAAGAAAAAAATTAAGTTGATATTATGTTTTCACATATAAACTTTGTTTGACGTGTAATTTTTTTGTGTGTCAACAATTCTAGGATGACTGTCTCACTTTGCCTGGGAAGGAAGGAATTTCTGAGACATAAGACTTCATTTTATTTTATTTTTAAGATTTTCTTTATTTATTTGAGAGAGGGATAAAGAGGGGCAGGGGGAGAAGCAGGCTCTCAGCTGAGCAGGGAGCCCCATGAGGGGCTTGATCCCAGGACTCCAGGATCATGACCTGAGCTGAAGGCAGATGCTTAACCCACTGAGCCACCCAGGCGCCCCTGGGATTCTATTTTAAAACTGAGTTGGTCACCCTGTCAGACTGGTCTACTTTATGGGTGTTATTTCTTTATATTCTGCTTACATGCTAGAATAGAGAATGCTGGTAACATCACTTCCCTGCTTTCATGCTTTACTTTTTATCTAAGAATCATACTTCCTTTCAATGAACACTACAAATTTCTAAATTATATTAACAGGTATTTTTCTTTTTAGAAATGTTATAGGGAAAAATGGAAGCTCATAACTGTTATAGACCTTGGAAGTTAATACCTAGCACTTGCTAGTCACATACATGAAGAGTACAGACAAATCAACAGCTCTTCCCTTCTGTAGCCTTACCTTATGGAATAAGCAAGAAAAATAGATTTTTTAAATGATTTTAAAAATCTCATGTTGTGTTAGGAAACATAAGTCAGGGTTTACTTCTTTAAAGTGTTAAAAGCCATCAGTATGGAAGGGAAATATTTTTTATGAATAATTTGTGTTCATTACATTTCAATGTACTGATCAAAACTGTAACATTAGAAAGCTCGTGGGATTCTCAACATGAATTTTAATTGAGATCTTCTTGACAGGTTTAAAAGTGTAAATATCAGCAAAAAAATTTCACCTGTACAAAATGTATCAATTCATATATTTAGACTCTTTAATAACCCTCCAGTGTTGCTCACTATTATGATTCCAATACTAGCTAAAAACCATGTTTGGAGGCTGTGCTGATATTTAAAAAATGGAAAATTTTAGAAATTCATATTCCAAGTGACTCATTAAGATTATCTAAACTACAAAATCAGTATTTCCAAGTTCTAAGGATATTAGTGATGCATAATAGTTAGTATACATGTCTTTATCATACAGTTATCTACAAATGAATTCAAGCCTAATAGATCACAAAAGTACAAAATATTGTAGAGAAATAGATCTATGATCAAACACCATCATAATCTATCAAATACACTCATACAACACTAATTATATCATACCATTTTCTTCTTCAAATAGTCTTTTCTCCCATTCTCTGTCACTAAAAATTAAAGTCCAGGACCTTTAAGATTTGTATAAAAATCTAGCCTGTATATCTTCCTCTGTTCTACTTCCAAAAAATTTTCTGAATTCTTCTATGCACAGTCTACCTTACTACCTATAGATTTGGGTTTTCAATGTCCCTACGTATATTGAGCAACTCCATTCTTCTCTACTTCTCTTAACCAAATATCAAGGTGTGGCTCAAATCACTTTCTCAGTAAACATTTCTGTAACTATTTCATGTGAAATTCTCTCTTCTTCCTTTGCCCTCTGATATCATGTAACATATAGTCTATAGTTGAATAATCTATACTTTTTTTTGACATTTTGATTTTATTTTACAGAATGCTTTAGGTGATTATGCACATTTTTAGGCTTTGCTGGAAAAACGGAAAGAGAAGTATAAGCTATCTTTTTTTAAAATTTTTTATTGTTATGTTAATCACCATATATTACATCATTTGTTTTGGTGTAGTGTTCCCTGATTCATTGTTTGTTCAGAACACCCAGTGCTCCATGCAGTGAATAATCTATACTTTTAAAGGATATCTGTGCTATATTCTTTTTTGCTATCAGTAAAAGCCCACAGTTGATATTCAATAAATATTGATGAATTAAATAACTCACCTGGAAACACAACTAAAAAGTGACAATGAGATTATTATTGATAAATAGTTGTTTTCAATTGTTCAAAGTAAATGTATGATGTATGGAACCTTTTGATATATTTCTGCAGCTCTGGCAGAAGAGTGAAGGTGACATTTTTCTCTCCTCAATGTAGAGCAATTTAATTTGCTTTATTGAATATAGAGATGATTTCTAAAAAATAATACAGGTTTCTATCTCATTAGAAATCATTTTACTTTCATTTCTTTTCATAGTACTGGTAAATATAAGTTGACATGGAACAAATGAATGTTTGTTGAAGAATTCTGTGAAATTATAAAAAAGTAAAAACAGTATATTTATTTCCATCAATTGATGAAGTATTCTATATATTATGAGATATTTATAGAATATCACTTGTGGGGTGCCTGGGTGTCTCAATTAAGTGTCTGCTTTAGGCTCAGATCATGATCCCAGGGTCCCGGGACAGAGCCCTGCATCAAGCTCCCTGCTCAGCAGGGTGTCTGCTTCTCCCTCTGCCCCTTCCCCTAGCTCATGCTCACACGCAATCTGTCTCTCAAATAAATAAATAAATAATCTTATCTCAAACACCAACCCTTTATATATATATATTTTTAAGATTTACTTAACTATTTTAGAGAGGGAGAGAGAGCGAGTGGGGGGACGGGCCTAGGGAGAGAGGGAGAGAGAAAATCTCAAGCAGACTCTGCTGAGGTGGAGCCCAAACTGGGGCTCGATCCCATAACCCCGAGATCATGACCCAAGCCAAAACCAAGAGTCAGATGCTCAACCAACTGAGCCACCCAGGTGCCCCCTAACCCTTTATATTTGTATGATAGGTGTTAAGTTAGGTGATTTCCCAAAGTTAACATAATGAGTAAAAGATAAACCCTGCATAACCAGCCTGAAGGCTTGACTCCTATTCTAATGCTTTCTTTCATTAAATCAGGCTTAAACATCTGATACGTATTTTACATTATCTGTTTATAAATTTGTCTTTATCATATTCACTGGAAACCTGGCAAAAACAGTGTTGGTTGAAAACTCCATCCTAGTAGAGTATTTAGAGAAGTAAAGAAGCAGGTTGGTGTTAGTTATGTAAATAGACAACAGAGTAAATGGGAAAACTCTTCAGGTATTTTATATCAATTTTTCTATCAAAGAAAATGTTGACCGACTTAGAAAAGTAAGCAAACATTGCTGAGAAAAAAACTGAAGCTGAAGATTGATGATGAGGTAATAAGAAACCTCCTAGTTATTATAAATTAGCTCAAACATCTCATGTGCGGTATTAAGAGTATTTATAAGTGAGATCATAGAACTTATCCTGGTGACATTAATGATTTATATGGATATAAATATAATGGTATGTAATATATGAATATATTATGTTACATAAATATATATGTATACTTATGTATATAATAAATATACATACATTATATATGTATATGAAGAGAGAGAATGAAATTGGAGCAGGGTGAAATAATAACAAATGATATTTGGCATATATTTTTTCAGTTAATCCTCTCAACAATGGAGGAAAACAAGCACAAAATGGTTTAAATCACTCAACTTCACACAACCTTTGAGCAATACAGATGGAACTCAAGCCCAGGCAGCTTGACTTCAGAGCTCAAGTTCTCTAGCAACCTCTCTTCCTGTCTTCAAAAGGTCTATTCTGAAAAGCATTTAGATTAATGTCTGGCAAATGCTGAATCAATTGTCACACAGATGATCTGTGGGTTCTTAAGAGTGTTAATTTATATGGCAGACCTCGTTACTATGGGAAGTTCTGGCTTGCCCAAGTAAACACTTACAAAAGCTGGACACACTGTAAAAAATCTTTAGCCTGTATTGTCTAGGGCATAAAGCAGCTACTCTTCATCACAATGCTTATAATGAACATTTGCTCCCATACTGATCATGTGTAGCATCCATTAATTTCCTAATTAACCACGGTGAAACCTAGTAATTGTGATGTTGCCAAAAATATCACCAGCATGTATCCCTCTTGTGAAATGAATTTCCTGGAAGGCCATCATTACAGTTAACTAGAAAACCATCGTCAACTGAATTTGGGGAGCAATATAAACACGGTCTGGTACAATTTCCAACAAGCCAGCATTGAAAGTTTAAGTTCATGCTGGACAATATAAGCATCTCAGATCATTCTATAGTACCTATAACTGGAGCTTGAGTATCAAGAAAAAGGTTGTAATCTAGGAACTATGGGAAGAAGATGTCTGAACCCTTAAAACTAGTAGTCTCAAAAGATTTTTGTCAGTGAAAATTGGCCTAGAAAAATTGCTAAGTGGCTGAGGAAAACTGAGGCAGGCTATGGAAGCAGCAAGGGTTGTGAATAAAGAAAGAAGCAAAACTCACTTATGAGTAATAAAAATCTTAGGCTAGTTGTCTAAATTTATACTCTCTTCAGAATTCCCTTGGAGGCAAACAGAAAATTGTTCTGTACATCATTTCCCCAGTTCAGTGTGTATGTAAGAAAAAAGAAAAAAGAAGAAAAGACCTGAAGATGAGTTCATATTCAAAATTATAGATCACACAGGATGACAAACTATCACAAAAGAGAAAGGCAATAGGTATAAGACACAGATTATTGGAATCACCGTAATATTAGAACAATATTGAAAATGTAACATGATGCTTAAAAATCTAAATAGATAAGAAAATGAATAAAAATATTCTAGAAACTAAGCAACAGAGTTACTAAAGACTCTTAAAACTTAGAGATTTCCCATTTCCATTCAGTGATGTAAATGCTCAATTGAAAATAATGTTTTCTCCCACCCTTACAACAAAAATGCACAAAAACTCAAAATGCACATCTTTTCTTAAAATCATCAGAGAAAGGAAGTCACAGGGCAGCCAGTTAATGCAATAATATCTGGGGGAAATAGGCACCTTCAAAGAAAGGCAGCATATGAGCTCTTGCTTACCTGGGGCAGATATCAGACAACAATAAAGAACTCAGCAAGACTAGTTAACAAATTGGTAGCATGCAGATGGATTGGCTGCTAAGCATGGTGACTGCAGATATAGAAATTCACACTATCTTTCATCTCTCAGGCTTTTTGTAAATAAACTCCACCCGATGTGCTCACAGGAAACTGTGAGTCCTGAGAAAATATCCACCTTGGGACAGAAATGAAAAGGGAAAATGTAGCTGTTGTGGTAGGGGCATAAATGTTCATGCTAGATGGAACACTGGGGAGGCTATATTAACATCAGTTGGAACAGATGTCAGAACAAGGATAAAAAGGGACATAATGATAAAATGGCCAATTCTCCAAGAAGACATAAAATCCAAACAGATGTACAACAATTTACAGAGCTCTAAAACACATGTAGTATATATTGATAGAAAGAAAGAAAAAAATCAACAAATCCACACTTTGTAGTTGAAGATTTCAACAGTCTTTCATTAGTAACTGATAAAACAAGTAGGCAGGAATTTGGTTAAGGCTATGGAAGGCCTGAAAAACACAACCAACCAACCAACTTTACCTAATTTACATTTATAAAACAGTCCCCCCAATAACAGAGCACACTTTTTTTTTTTCAAGTACACATGGAATGGTCATTAAAGTAGACCATATTATATCTGGTCTCTCTGGTTCATAAAAAAAACTTAACAAATTTAAAGGGATAGAAATCATACAAAAATGTGTTCTTGGATCATAATGTAATTAAACCAGAAACAACAAATTTATACGGAACAACCAAAAATGTTTGGAAATCAACATATGAAAGTTAAACAGTACAATACCAAATAATGTGAGAAGAATAACTCTCAAAGAATAACTCTCAAAGGATACTAAAAATACTTTTTTAATGAATAAAAATGAAACAAGTCCAATTTTGTACAATGTAGTTAAAGCAGTACCTAGAGGGATGTTTAGCATATTAACTGATTATATTTAAAAAAAAAATAAAAAGAAGGGGTGCCTGGTTGGCTCAGTCAGTTAAGCATCTGACTCTTGACTTCAGTTCAGGTCATGATCTCAGGGTCCTGGAATACAGAAGGCTCTGTGCTCAGTGGGGAGTCTGCTTGAGATTATCTCACTCTCCCTCTACCCCTCCCCCTGCTCTCTCTCTCTCTCTCACACACACACACACACACACACACACACACACACACACACACTCTCTCTCTCTCTCTCTCTCTAAAACAAATACATCTTTAAAAAAACTTTAAAAATCAAAATAAAATAAAATAAATCATATGATCAGGTCAATGATGCCAAAATACATTTGACAAATTCAATATATATTTATGAAAAAAGAAAATCTTATATATATAATATATATATAAATCTTATATATAAAAGGAAACTTCCTTAACTTAATAAAGAACATATACAAAAACATTAAACATATCTATATTTAACGTGAACGACTAAACCTTTTCCCCAAAGCCTGGAAGCAAGAAAAGACAATATAATACTGGAAGTCTTAGTCATTGTTATAAGGCAAGAATTAAAAAGATACAGATTGAAAAAAAAGAAATAATAATGTTTCTCTTCACAAACATGACTCTACCCGTAGAAAATTCAGAAAACCCAGACATCTCAATATAAAGGTTACTGTATATAAAATCAATTATATTGATATACATGAGCAATGAACAACAGTTATTTGAAAAACAAGAATACTACCATTTTAAATAGAACCAAAAAAATAAAATACTTAGGTATATATTTGATGATATACATGCAGGTTTCTGTATGTTAAAGATTATATGAATGAAACCAAAAAAGACTGAAATAAAATGAGAGATATACAGAGTTAATAGATTGGAAGATTCAATATTGTTAAGAATTTAGTGCTCAGCAAAAGTTATACTATAAATTAAATGCAATATCAATCAAAATACCAATGGAACTTTTTCTTTTAAATATGTATAAACAAGTTGATTCTAAAATTTATAGGGAAAGACAAAGGAATTAGAATAACCAAAATAACTTTAAAAAGAAGTAAATTTAGAAATCTCAAAATAGTAGATGTCAAGACTTAACTATAAAGCTACAATAATCAAGACAGGATGATACTGGCTAAAGAACAGACACTATAAAAATTAAAATATTTTGCTTTACTAAAGAAACTGTTAGAGTAGTGCAAAGACAAGACACAGACTGGGAGAAACAATAAAAATCATACTTCTGACAAAAAAGAAATGAAACTTATGTTCACACAGAAGCTGCATATATATATAATAGCTTTATCTATAATTGCCAAAAATGATAACAAGGATGTTCTTCTCCTGTGAATGGATAAATAGGTATGTGAGATATTGTTCACAACATAATGCTAATCAGAAAAATAAAGGAAAAAACTATTGATTCACACAGTACAATGAATCTGAAACACATTTTGCTAAGTGAAAGAGGCCAGATCCAAAAATCTACATCAGGATTTCTCAATTTTGCCACTAGTGACGTGTTGGGCCAGGTAATTCTTTGTGTACTGAGAGATATTTAGCAGTATCTCTCATCTCTACCCACTAGAGGCCAGTAGCACCACCCCCTACCAGTCTTAATGAACAAAAACATCTCCAGACATTGCCAAATGTCTGTTTGGATACAAAATTGTCTCTCATTGAGAACTACTCATCTACATTTTATACGCTTATATTCATGTGGCAGCTTTGGAAAAGGCAGAACTATAGAGACATAAAACAGATCGATAGTTTCCAGAGATTGGAAGAAAAAGTAGTTAACTACAAGGGAATTTTGAGGGAGACTACAATGGGACTGTTTTGTATCATAACTATATTGGTGGATACTCCATGAATTTGTTGAAATCCATAAAACTGTACACCACAAAGAGTGAATTTTACTTTATGTTAATAAAAAAAAAATAAGAGGAACCCAAATCAAATATAAACTGTGATATACGAACCTAAATATATTGCAAATGAGTAACATAACCACAATGAAGAACGGGAAAGAAAAAGCTAACCTGAGTTACTTTGGAAAACAGTATTTTGACCAGCATTATTTTAATGCTAAAAACAAAAGGAACAGCAGGCAAATATTGTACTCTAGTTAGTATATTTGTTTCTCAAATGCATAAGAGTTGGAAATTACAAAATTAATTTATGTATGTAATAGGGTTGAACAAATAAGTAAATGTATTGCAGGCAATGAGAGCCTGATGTCTCAATGTTAGAGAAAAAAAAATTGTAGGTGTAAGTATCATTATGAACTCACAGTTATATATATAGATAGATAGATATTTAGATGCAAAAATAATACAGATCTTTTTCTTTGCATGTGTACTTAATTAAACTTAGTATGCTGAAAGTTCCTAGAAATAAGGACACCCCAGTAGTGACAAGTTCATGAAGCATTCAGACCTCAGTGTTTAAATAGCATTTTCCAATAAAAAGAATTCAAGATTTCTGGAGAAGTGTTTGCATCCAGGAGTAAGGAAGGAAAAATACAAAATTAGGAAATAGGATATGATATTTTTAAAGTGTCTCTGGAGGCAAGGGAAACAAAAGCAAAAGTGAACTATTGGGACTTCATCAAAATAAAAGTCTTTTGCACAGTGAAGGAAACAATCAACAAAACTAAAAGGCAACCTTCAGAATGGGAGAAGATATTTGTAAATGACATATCTGATAAAGGGTTAGTATCCAACATCTATAAAGATCTTACCAAACTCAACACCCAAAAAACAAATAACCCATTTAAAAAATGGGCAGAAGACATAACTAGACATTTTTCCAAAGAAGACATCCAGATGGCTAATAGACACATGAAAAGATGCTCAACATCACTCATCATCAGAGAAATACAAATCAAAAGTCAGCAGAATAGACCAGGTTTACTTCATATTTTCTGACTGGATAGTTTCAGTTGCTTCTCTCTCCTGTGACTGTTTTTAATTTCTAGTACATTGAGAGACAGGAGAAAGTAGTCATGATCACCTAGCCATATTTTGAAAAGATGTTGAATTTTCTATAAATGTTTTCTGAACCTTCACCTAAATAAAAAGAGACTCTCTGGGGGGAAAAAAAAAAACAAAACACAATGAGCTATCACCTCACATCTGTCAGAATGCCTAAAACTAACAACACAGGAAACAACAATGTTGGCGACGATTCAGAGAATGGGGAACACTCTTACACTGTTGGTGGGAATGCAGATGGCGCAGTCACTTTGGAAAATAGTATGGAGGTTCCTCAAAAGGTTAAAAATAGAACTAACCTACACACCAGCAAATGCACTACAAGGTATTTACCCAAAAGATAAAAATACTGATTTGGAGGGATATGTGCACCCCAATGTTTATAGCAACATTATCAAGAATAGTCAAATTAATGGAAAGAGCCCAAATATCTATCAACTCTGAATGGATAAAGGAGATGTGGTATATATACAATGGAATATTACTCAGCCATCAAAAGAAGGAACCCTTGCCATTTACAATGACGTGGATGGAACTAGAGAGCATTATGTTACGAAAAATAAGACTAAAGTCAGAGAAAGACAAATACCATATGATTTCACTCATATGTGGAATTTAAGAAACAAAACAAATGAACATAGGGAGAAAAAAAAGAGAGAGAGGCAAACCACAAAAGAGACTCTTAACTATAGAGGAAAATCTGAGGGTTGCAGGAGGGGAGATGGGTGGAGTGTTGGGTTAAATGGGTGATGGGTATTAAGGAGGATACTGGTTGTGATGAGCACTGGGTGCTGTATGTAAGTGATAAATCACTAAATTCTACACCTGAAACTAATATTACACTGTATGTTAACTAACTGGAATTTAAATAAAAACTCAAAACTAAGATAACTAACTAACTAACTAACTAAATAAATAAATAAATACAATGTTGCATTAACTTCCCCAAGATACTTAACAATACAGAGTGAAAAATCAATAACTTTACAGTATACAAGTCTGGCATATACCAAATCAAACAAGTGATCAAAGTTAATTATCACCAGATAGGATATCTAACATTTTGTACCCCCAATACAATGCACAGAGGACGACACTTCTGTGATATTCCTACCAAAAATGCATAACCTCAATCTAATCAGGTGAAAACATCAGACATGATAAAGCTAAAAAAGTACGTTTCCTCTAGAAAAAAATGGTGGAGAGTAGTAAAAGCTTAGTACAAGTGTTATCATTTTTATTTGTACCTAGAAAACTGAAACTATGAACAACTAGTTTATGATTCTGTGCATATGAATGGATCACTGGACTCAGCTGGTTAGCACTCCACTCAGGAGAGGATGAAGATAAGCACTCTCTCCTTTCGGAATACACTAGGAAAAATATTACATTAAAAAACATAACAAAACATTTTTTCAGATGTAAATGGGTACTTTTCTTTCTCTACATCCTTCTTAAAACTACCCTGCTTTTTTTCGCCCCCAAGATTACTCAGATTTATTTAAAAAACAAAACTGTGGGACTGCTGATTGTCTACAACCTTTAAATGTCTCAGAGGCAGACAGAGAAATCATTAACCATTAGAGAAAAACTCATTTCTTTTTGTACTGACTTCAGAAGGTGAATTGAAAGTTACCTTCAACTGAACATTCACTTTCAACATCAAGACCCAGTGAAAGAATCTGAAACTGGATTTGGATATATTTAATTAGAGCTAAGTTCTTTCAAGGACTTTAGATCCTTCTGGTAAAGATCTAATAAAATTGTGTTAGATTGAAGTGTTTGGATATTTTAAGCTTAACAAATAGCCTCATCAATTATTAAGCCTTTCCCAGTCCCTTGAACCAGAATCAATAATCCCTTTATCCCCTGGGCTCATCTCAACTATAAATTTATATAGCATTTATTATATTACAGCTTGTCCCCACCCTTTACTTAGTATATAAGCCTGATTTCATCTACTAGACTTTACATTTCTTAAGGTCATATGGTCTTATGTAACTAAACCCTCACAATGTTTTGACTAATGCCTTGTGTATACTGGAGGACAGATAAAGTTCTATTGAATAAAACAGATTATGTTAGTAGTTTTATACTAATCTAGTACTATATAAGTTGATCATTCTAGCTTAGAAATTATTCACTTCCTTAAAAGTATGAGCAGAATGATTGATTTTGTATAGTATTTTTTATCACAATATTGTCCTGATATTTTACCTTATATTGGCAACAATCCATCACTACTACTGTGTCTCCCAATCTTCTGGATTTATAGCCTTGGGTCTATTATTCTTGAAGAATTGTAAAATCAACCTTTCATTCTCAGTTAAATTAGGAAGGAAACATTTTTCATTTTCTAAAGGTCAAGATGTTCTTTATGAAGAAGATAACAGTTTATCTCAGTTCCACATCATTACATATGGATATAAATAGTCATCATCATTTTTAGAACTATACTTCCTTTAAGTGCACAGCTTTGAATTAGGGTTGTTAGAAACTGGTTGTACTGAATAGCTGTGTGTGTGTGTGTGTGTGTGTGTGTGTGACAAAAGGTGCTTTAATGAAATCAATCTTTGGAGACATAAATTCACTTTTACTAGGAAGGTTACTTTATCCTCATTGCTGGGCAATGTTTTCTCTGCATGTTGTCCTATATATAAAACTTTAGTAAATTACTGCTTTTGTAAAAATGTAATATTTTCAATCTTATGATAAAGATAGAATTAAGGTTTAATGAGAATAGTGTTGATAAATATGGAGGCAGAAGAGGAAGAGACACAAATAGATCTGGAATTATTTATTATTCTGAGGAAATAGTAACAGAAGAAAGGATAAAACTCATCCACATCATGGAGTTATCAAAATTCTAACAAGTGGCTGGCATAATCCACATAAACCAATTGAGAGCTCACCAGCATATGAGGAAAAATAGAAATTCAGGAATCATGGTGGTGTCAGGAATATGGGAGAAAGCATGGCTAGTCTAGGGGGTCCAACTTAGATGTATAGCCCTCAGGCCTGGCATCTTGGCATGTTGTACAAACCAGGAAGTCATAGCCCAGTGAAAAAGTAGACAAAAATAAGGACAATTCTGCAGTTTAAAAAGTTACTACTCCTTTAGCTTCAAACTTCATCTTGTCCAGGGATTAGAATTTCAGTGTTGATTCTAAACCTACCTGATCAAAGACTGTGAAACTGCTAATATATGTATGGCCTGCTTTGATCAGAATTTGTTCAGTAGTTGGATAGGATTGAGTCTGAGGCCAAGGACAGTAGCCAGTGGCTATGGAAAGGCAGAGAGGATTGACATTGATTGGCCTAATGAATATTAAAAGCAAATTACATGTTGGATTATAGCTTAATGACCTTTTGAGAAGATGACATACATTCAGTATAAGAGTAGAAGAATAAACTGTATGATTCCCAGACATCTTACCAAAAATTATATGGATAACAAAAATAATAGCTCTTTGGGAAGAAGGGGTACTCCATACGTGCAGTTACATATACTGAGTTATTAGTATGATTTATCCCATTAAATTAGACAAATTAAGTCTCAGATTGAACAGGGATTTGAATTATGGTCTGTGTATTACTTATTTATTGCTCTATAACAAGTTATTCCAAAACTTAGTAGCTAAAAAAAATATATATATATATATATATAATCTTATACTTTCAATGGGTTAGGAATCAGGGAGTGACTTAGCTGGGTGTTTGTTTTTAAGATTTTATTTTTTTATTTGAGAGAGAGACTGAGAGACCACAAGCAGGGGCATGGGGCAGAGGGAGAGAGACAAGCAGACTCCCTGCTGAGCAGGGAGCTGACTCAGCCAGGTGTTTCTGATTGGGGTTTTTCAAGAGCCTGCAATAATGGTTCCCAGTACCAACTGGGAACATGTCAGGGATTGACGAGAGAAGGAACTCTCACAAGCTCACGTGTGGCTATTGGCAGGTCTCAGAAGATCTGCCTCCAAACTTACTCACATGCAACTCTCCCCATAGCTGCCTTAAAATGTGGCAACTAGTTTCTTTCAGGCTGCGCAATCCAACAGACCAAGACTTTTTACAACCCAATTTTGGAAGCAACATCATATCACTTTTGCCACATTCTGTGGTTTAGAAGCAAGTTAAGAAGTCCAGTGCACACTCAGGGAGAGGGGATTTCACAAAAGCCTAAATACCAAGAGGTCAGGATTTTTTTTGGGGGGGGGTGGTCATTTTAGAGGATGCCTACCCTTGTATGTTTTATCTGTGAAACTGTACTCTCAACCAAAACACTCTATCCCCTTTCTCTTAATTTTTAAACTCTAAGTTCTCGTGCTTGGATTTTTTGTTTTTAGCTACACAGTCATAGATTTATAATATCACAAGCCGAGCAGAATAGCTATTTCCTCCTTTTTTGCTTAGTTGATAAGTGTCCTTTAGAAAAGATGAACAACCCTGCAAAAGGTAGCAAGTTCAATCTTCCTGAAGCATATATTTTTCCATCTGTAGCAGCAGCCTGCTATTAAGATAAGAAAATGAAACCAAGGTTTCAACCTTGCCTGTAAGGCAAGCTTTTTTCCTCTGATACTTTCTTTGTGAAATGTAGAAGCAAGAGTAGAAGCAATGCTTTTTCATAACAAAACCTGAATGAATGCATGGTGTCTACATTCAGGAACCCCAATGCATACAGTTTTTAATCTTTATTTTATTATATGTAATAAATTCATATTTAGGAAGCTAAGCAACAATACTCTGTTTTATTTCTATATTTTTGATGCAATTATATTTTGTGAGCAATTAGTTTTTCATGTATTATTTATTAATGTAAAACTAATTAGTTTCCTACCTAGTACAGAAGGAAAAAATTGATTCTACAAAGGTGGTAAAATTTTAATAATTTCTTTTTCAAAATAGTAAAGAAAACTCAATTTCAAAATATTTAAATCCTACTTTCCTTTAAAAAAGTACTGGCTCTAAGCAATGGTATTCAAACAGGCTGCTCTATCGCAATTCTCATTTGGTTTACCAAGGATTTAGGTTTTCTTCAGAGAAATAATTAGTTTCATTTAATCATTCCTTCACCTTGAAAGAGTAATCCTACTAGCATTATATAATGTGAAAATAAAATGTGAATCAATTTTGTTAGTAATCGAAAAAAGTGTAATACAAAACTGATAGGGCTCATTTTATGAAAATGAGTCAACTGATTCCATTTTCAATTACATTTTATTTTTATCAAAAGTATATAAACATGTTTTTAAAAGGCAAATAGTACTACAGAGACTATAACAAAATGCAGCCATTTCCTACTCCTCTCTTCCTAGCTCATCAATCCCATTCTACAGCAGCAACCCCTAACACACCATTAGCTGTTTCCTTAGATATGTAACATTCTTCTACTGCTATTTTTTTAATATTCAATTTTAGACATTCTGAATGGAAGATGAGAAATTGCCCCTTTCACAGAGCACTCACACCCAGCGGACAGACACGCAAGCAACCAGACTCATATAGACAATCCCTAAAGCTTCCTAGTGTAGTTAACATCATAATTTTTAACTAAATCAATGGCAGTGCTTACATTGTTCAGACTAGGTAAATAATATTCACAGTGAGACTTAGTGGGATACTCTAATTACACCTCTTTTACAATTTTTGTTTCTCCTGAAGATAATAATGGCCTTATGACTTTCCCATTTCCTGTCCCATAAATTCAAATGCATTACAAATTGTGTCTAGCCTGCATTGAGCTACATAAATGTATGTCATACATCTACATTGACATATATAAGATGATGTGTAGGGTTTTGTCACTTGAGATTTATTTCTTCTGATTGTTTGAAGAAATAAGGTGGTTTCATTCAGGGTTCAGTTTTCATTTGGAACTGCCAAAATTTGTGAGAACAAGATCCTAAGTGGTAAGCCACACAACTTTACTCTCAGAGGTACTACGTCTGTGGCATGGCTACAAATGTATGCCCTCAAAACACAGGAATTCAGATAAATTCTGTTTTTTGCACAATTTCCATCAAAAATTTGGTGGTGCATTTATAATCATGAATTCTAAAATAACCAATATGTTCCTTTCTAGAGAGAATGTCCATTGTTTCCCGGCTTTGATGAGAACTAAGTGCTTTGCTTAAAATTTACACATGTAATGGCCAATTTTTCTTCTAACTACTTGTGGCCTCTGTGAATTTCACAACCTCTGTGTCGTTCCCTGCCTAGGTCCTTCTGGTGTGAGCTGCAGAAGGACACATTTTCACTGTGATAAAGCTCTGGCTCTGAACTTTGATACCACCCAGCCAAGCAAACTGGCATAACGGCGGGAGATTACTAGAAGCTATTCTTACACTTTGCAGCTGACAAAAATTTAATTATATGTGGAAATAACATGAGCCTATTCATAAATATGTCCTACTAAACACAAAACAATGTGTCTTCAACGCAGCTTCTCTTTTAGTGCATCTCCAAAATGCCTGCAGCCAACTGCTATAGCACACTGACAGAAAGAAAGGTTACTATCTTAACCAATAGTGGTTAAACTATATTTCTTTCAAATTTACAAAATCATTTGATCATGTCAGTATATTGCTAGGACCCCTTCCATCCACTGCCAGGGAACTGTGCAAGTGAGGGATTCTGAAGTTGAAGATTCATTAACTTCACAGTAAATCTACCTATGCCCCTCCGTGTTTTTTATTAAGCATATGCACCAGTGGCTTCCTTAGAAGGGGGCAGGGCAGGTCAACACTTATGTCGTTGCATGTCTAAAGATGTCTTTAGTCCATCTTTACATTTAATTATTAGTTGGTTCTATATGGAATTCTAGATTAAAAGTCATTTTCCCTTATTGCTTAGAAGGTCTATTGCGTCCAATGTCATTCTAAATCCAGTTCCTTCTATGTACCCTGTTTTATATATATTTTCTTTCTGGATTATTTTAGGGTTTGTTATAGATTGAAAAATTCATATATGAGGTCTTCACCCCCACCACCTCAGAATATGACATTTAGAAATAGGGTTTTTACAGACATAATTACTTAGGTTAAGATGAAGTCACCAGAGTTGGCTTTAATCCAGTATGATTGGTGTCCTTATAAAAAAGGAAAATTAGGACTCAAACACATAAAGAGGGAAGATGACATGACATGAAGAGACACAGAAAGAAGAGAGTCATTTGTAAGCCAAGGAGAAGGCCTGGAATAGATCCTTCCTGCACAGCCCCCAGAAGGAACCAGCTCTGCTAACGCCTTCAATCTCCTAGCCTCCCAAACTGAGACAACACATTGATGTTTTTTTCTTTCTGTGTGTGTGTGTGTGTGTGTGTGTGTGTTGTTTTATTTAAATTCCAGTTAGTTAATATACAGTGTAATATTAGCGTCAGATATAAAATTTAGTGATTTAATACTCACATACAAAACCAGGTGCTCATCACAAATGCACTCAATACATTGTTTTTTAAGTCACTCAGTTTGTGGTACTTTGTTACAGCAGCCCTAGAAATGAATATAGGACTTTTTCTTTTATTTCTTATGTTCTAAAATTAGATCATGATATGCTTTTAATTTTTTTTCTGGAATCCCTTTTAACATGGAAACACATGCCTGCAAATGTTCTGGGATACTTTTTTTTTTAAATTTTCTCTTCAGTAAATTGCCACATTCAATTTTCTGTTTTCTTTTTTCCAAAATTTGTGTTCACATTAGAATTGAACTTCTCAGTTTAATCCTTTAACTTTCTCATCTCAAATTTATTTTTTCTATATCATTGTCTTTTTTCCTCCAAGTACTGAGAGATTTCCTCACTTTTATATTCTAGCTCTTCATGTATTTCTAGCACGAGTTTTAAATCAAGAACTTTTTGTTGTTTTCTGAGTGCTTCTTTTTTCATATTATCCAGGGTTTGTTGTTATCTCTTTCCTCCTCCTTCCACTTCTCCTCCTCCTCTTCTTCATTTTAGCTCATAATGGAGAGGACTGGAAGTTTGGACTGGGATCAGTTTGGCAGATCTGACTGGTCTTGACCTGGTTCACTCATGTATCAGTGATCAGCTACTGAGTGGGCCAGGGCCTCACCTCTGCCTCATACCTTGTTTCATCTTCCAACAGACCAGCCAAAAATTGTTCACATGAAGCTGGATACAATTTTTCTCCTCTGATTTGCTTTTGAGAGCTCTAGAGTCATGCTTTCATTACTACCACTCCACCAAAATTCTCTTGTTAAGGTTACCAATGATTCCATGTTGCTAAGTAAAATGATAAAATCTTCATCTTCACCTTACTTCATCTATCAGGAGTTGCTTAAACATTTCTATTTAAAGCACTTTTTTTTTTCATCTTTCTTCCAGGACATCATACTTGATTTTTTTCCTAATACAGCTCTAATGATCCTTACCGATCTCTTTTGCCTGTTGCTCCTCATGACCACATCTCTAAATATTGATGTGTGGTAGGCCTAGTCTTCAGAGAGTTTGTTGTTGTTGTTTTAATTTATACTAAATTTTTTGTCTTATCTAACCCAGCCTCAAGACTTGGGAAAATCCTATATCTGGATGACCTCCAAATTTTTATCTCCAATCCATGCTTCTGTCCTTAACTCCAAATTCTTATAACCAACTGCCTACCCAGCATGTCAACTTGAATGTTTAAGAGGAATCTCAGATTTACATTTCCAAAACTGAGCTCTGTATATTCCCACCATCCAAGCCTATTCCTCTTGCAGGTTTCTTCATTTTCTAAAATGACAACTTCACCTTTTCCATTTCTCCAACTAGAAACCTTGGAGTCCACCATGATTTTTCTCTTTCTACAGTACATATCTAACCAATCACCATAACTTGTTGTGGCTAACTTCAAAATAAGTCCAGAATCTCCCTACTTTTCTCTGCATCCATTCCTACATTTCCAGTCAAGTCATCATCATCCTTTCCTGGATGATAGCAACAGCCTCCGAAAGGGTTCTCCTTAATCTACCTTTGTCCCACTCCTACATTTATCCACTCATTGAACAGTCAGAGTTATCTATCTCTTTAAAATATAATTCATAGAATGTCACTCGTCTCCTCAACTCTTATACTGTCTTATCAACTCATTAAAAGTAATAGACCATTTACATTATTTTTCTTGTTTTTACTGAGATATAATTGACATGTAGCATTGTATAAATTTAACTTGTACGATATGTTGATTTGACACATTTATATGTTACAATATGATCACCACCAAAGTGTTCATTAATACATCTATAATGTCACATAATTATTATTTCTTTGTAGTCAGTACAATTAAAATCTAGCCTCTTATCAACTTTGAAGTTTATGATACAGTATTGTTGACTATAATCATTTGTGCCCTAGATTTCCAACATTTATTTATCTATTAGTTATAAGTTTGTAACCTTAGCATCTCCTGAACTCCTCCACCCCTAGGTCCTGGTAACTACCATTTTATTCTTTTTTTTATAAGTTCCGCTTTTTAAAATTCCACATATAAATGATATCTTACAGTATATGTCTGTGTCTGTCTGACTTATCTCACTTAGCTTAATGCCCTCAATGTCCAACCATATCCATTTACATTAGCGTAACAAAAAGATTCCAAGGAATAAATCTTACAAATGATGTAAAATATTATAAAACCTTATAGAAAATTATAAAAGAAGACCTAAATACATTTTGGAAGACCTAGATCTAGTCCATGTTCATAAACTGGAAAAATCTACATAATAGGAAATAAAAATTCTCCAAAAATTGGTCTGCTATTCTAGTCAAAGTCTTTAAGAGATGAAAGAGCAAATTGCCAAAAATAATCAAGACTCTTGAAAAATAAAAACAAGGATGATATTGTATGTCAAGACCTATTATAAAGCCATGGGACTAAAATATTGTGTTATTAATAAATAGTATAATATTGGCCAATGGAAGAATAGAGAGATTGTAAATAAAGTACATACAAAATTGATATGTGACAAGAGTGTATATTGTTTTCCATCAAAAAAGAGTATGTTGATCCACACATTCACATCAATTTCAGATGGTCTGTGGACTTATGTCCAAGAGACAAAAGCATGAAAAACAAAACTTTAACATTCTTGGAAGAAAATTTAAGAGACTATAAATCTATAGAGGAATGTTGTTTTTAAAGATTTTATTTATCGGGGCACCTGGGTGGCTCAGTCATTAAGCGTCTGCCTTCGGCTCAGGTCATGATCCCAGGGTCCTGGGATCGAGCCCCACATCAGGCTCCCTGCTCAGCGGGAAGCCTGCTTCTCCTTCTCCAGCTCCCCCTGCTTGTGTTCCCTCTCTCGCTGTCAAATAAATAAATAAAAATCTTTAAAAAAATAAAGATTTTATTTATTAGAGAGAGAAAGAGAGAGCACAAGCAGGAGCAGCAGGCAGGGGGAGAGGGAGAAGCAGACTCCCCACTGAACATGGAGCAGGGAGCCCGACATGGGGCTCAATCCCAGAACCCCGGGATCATGACCTGAACCAAAGGCAGACGCTTAACCGACTGAGCCACCCAGGTGCCCCATAGAGAGGAATGTTTTAAATAAAACATTTAAAAGTACAAAAATGACAGGTGAATTGGACTCTATTAAAATTAGGAACTCTGTTCGTCTAAAATGACCACAAAGACAACTGGGAATGATATTCCAACATATAAAACTGAGGATTGGTCAATATAATGTATAAAGTTCTCCTTCAAATAAATGTAGGATGAAAGAAACAGAAATGCAAAATGGCAAAAGTCATAAAGATGCATTTACAGCAGGGAAACATAATTGGTCAAAAAACATATAAAAAGATACTAATCTTCTTTAGCAAATAAATGATCAAATACCATCTCATGCTGACAAAAATAAAAAGTCTAACAATACTCAATGTAGGTATGTTCATCAAGAGGAACTTTTACAGATTTCTTACAGTATTTGGTATTATCAATAAAATTAGAATCTTCACCTGAATAGTATAACTAGAGAAGAGGGTTGCAGAGTATAAATCGTCCACTTCACGATCAGAAGAATAGAATCACTGACAATGGTAGATGATACATAAACCTCGATAAATAATTTATACACAGTTTTAAAACTTTTTGGAAGACCTGGATCTGCTCCTAAGGTCTGATTTGCTCCTAAGTCAGAGTAACAGTGATGCTTCTTATGAAGAAACACATAAAAAGGGATTTGAGTTTTGGTCAAATCCGCTAGATGTTGTATTTAGAAGCTTCTGAAATAGAATGTTAGTGACTGGAGTATGTCAACTAATCTGGTTATATCCGATGACAAGCAGCCTGCCTCAAGTTCTTCAGGGAAAAGGGACCACTTTAGGTCTGTGGTTGGTTCAAGAGAAGCTTAAAGTTTTGTTGTTAATTTATTTATTTTTATTTTTTTAAAGATTTTATTTATTTATTTGTGGGAGAGAGAATAAGAGTACAAGCAGGGGGAGTGGCAGGCAGAGGGAGAAGCAGGCTCCCTCCCTGCTGAGTAAGGAGCCTGATGAGGGACTCCATCCCAGGACCCTGGGATCAGGGCCTGAGCCGAAGGCAGACTCCGACTGAGCCACCCAGGCATCCTGTTGAGTTTTTATTTTTTTAATCTTCCCTACTTGAAGGTACATTCCAATTACCTTTAACAAGACTTGTCCTAAGGAAAGGCCCAAAGGCACCTAAATAAAGAAGGCTGCAATTTTAGAAAGAGTAAAATCATGAGTCTCAGTATCATCTAGTAAGTTATACATGCATTTGCTTGTTTTGTTTTTGCTAGGGAATTATGCAGCTCTTTTTTTTTTCATGAATCATTAAATAAAGGAAACATTACTTTCAATACCTTCCCCACTTAAAAATATTGTCTCTGAAATATTTGCACAACTATGATGAATTACAGAATTTACCAAATTATACTTTTTAAAATAAAATTAGACAAAAAGTTTGAAATTAAATATCCAACTTCTCCACAACCATTTTAAATGGCTAATTTTAAATTGGTTATTTAAAGATGAACATCAGCAAATAGCATTTGTACCTACAATGCACATCTACACATTTTTAAAGCTGCTGCAATTCTAAATGTTCCTGTATTTACAAAAACCACTCTTTCCTATGTCATTTACAACTTAAAACACACTGTCAAAATGCAGAGTCCTATATGTGTTTATATTTTTAAAAACTTATAAAATGGATAATACTAAAAGAAAATATAGCCAAGAGTAACCCCCTACCCATTTTTATTGCTTTCAATAAAATATGTTTTCCATTTACAGAGAGGCTTCTGAATCCTCAATTATGCTTGTTTTCATTTCTACCCTTTTTTTTAAGCCTTTTTTTTTTTGGAGTTTTTTTTTACTATGTACCAAGGAATATGAAATGGGACACACAAGGAAACATCAGCAACACCATACTTCTATCACGTCACTCAAAAATGTTCCCATGTAGGTATAGGATTGTGCTGACAGAAGGCTCATTGACAATCAATCTACTTTTAATTACAGTATCTCAAGTGATACAATCTGCAAATAAGTTCTATGGGAAGTGGTACATGATAAAATATATATATGGTTTATGGAGGCAGAGAAGGATTTAGAGATTTCGAAGCATATCAATATTTGTTTTATTTCCCCCAGGAACTCCTAATTACAGAAACAATCATAAAAATATTTCTAATTTTAATTTTGCTCTAGGAACTATGGCCTTTTCATCATATTTGGAAGGGCTGAATTCTAATATTTGTAATCCAAAATGCGTTAACAAAGGGCAAAGAATTATCTCTAAAGCTTATTGCACCACAGTGTTTTCCTGGGTTGTCAACAATATGTTCTGGTGAACAGGTTCACTTGTTTTTGCCTTGAAGACTTATCATCTGAGGTAATTAAGCATGAAGCAGAAAACATCTTGAAGCACTTGTCACTTGGGCCTTTTTCATTTCTTGGTGGTGATTCACAGCATAGACCATTTGTGACAGTCACTGGAGTGCTGATAACTGGATAGGTTTTCAAGTTTGAGAAGTTTGATGAGCTTCTTGTCTCATGAGGCCAAAGTACCTAGTTAATAAAGCTACCAGGCTGCTGTTGATATCACGGAAAGTAAAAGGAACAGATGAGCAGAGCAAGAGTAGAAGGGGAAAGAGGTAATAAGATTTTGTATTTTAATTGGGGAAGACCATATAGAGAAGTATTTTCCCTAAGCTCTGCTGTCGCAGAACCTGTCATCACACCATGGCAGCTGGATCCCACCAATGATTCTTTGATTTTATGATTTCTAACAGTAGCCCTGAGAATTACACAAACAATACCATTTCACGTCTGTGAGCAAAAACCCACATAGTCAAAATGTGTAATTAATCAACACACTGCTTAGGGCAGAACCCAGAGACAGAAATAACTGAAGCTTTGACATGATCTTTAAAAGGCTACAATAATTAAATCACGATCCTATCAAAATACTTGAAATTTCACCCGTCAATGATATAAAGCCTCCTTTTGTATAAATCTCTTTTATACTTCAGATATTTAGTGATCTTGATTTTCAGAAGGAAACATTTTTAAAAGTTACATAATGACAGTTTATTCTACAAACTAATACTTAATTTCTCAGTTAGAAACACAATTATTTATGAGATTTTTTCTTCTCTCTTACAGTTAAAAGATAAATACCACTTTTTACTCTGAAAAGGGCTGGGCCTGATGTAACTTTAACCATTTTTAGAAACAACTCCATTTGTGAGTTTTTAGAAGACGATAAATTTTTTCTACATGTTGAATTTCACAAGTACTTATAAAGTGGATTCAATCATCCATTAGCTATAAAATCAAATTAGCATGCTTTCATCTTAAGAGTTCACTTATAGTGATATAATTTCAAGCCTTTATAGTTAATATATGTATATCGCTAGAAGACCAGTATAACTTTCATAATGAGCTCTGACTTTTTCCTCCTAGGCATATGTAGTCAGAAAAATGATCGCATCATTATTGCCAGAATTTGAAAACAGGATATAAAGGATTCCAGTTCAAAATTATTTCTAAAGTATTTCAAAAATATCTTCAAAATGATTTCTAGGTCTCTTTTTCTTATAGCCAAAGAAATTGTAAACTAGGGGGAAAAGAATCAAATACATTAAGGAAATGATTGCCTAATACATCCTTGTCTGTGTGTGGATGTCTAATTATGAGAAACCTTAGATGACTAAAGCCAATGGAAGCAGTTACCCCTGGGGAGGTGGGGGAAAGGAAAGAAAGACAATATATAATAAAGCTGGTAAGCAAGTCAGTATTTTTCAGCCCACTTAAGGTCTAAAGAGGTATGTGATCAAATACTCCTTAAAAGTGGAAATAATCCTGAGTATACCTAGGGATAGATTATATGAAAAACAAGGGATGCAACAGTCCATTTGAACATACAACTCTATTCTTGCAGGTCTTGCTTTCATGATCTCAAGCACAGGATTTGGTCACTCACACATAAAGGCAACTCACAGTAACACCAGCTTCAGTGTAGGAAACATCTGGATGCAAATGCATAGTCACTTGTAGACACTAAATGTTTAAAATAGGTATGGGACTCGATCCCAACACCCTGGGATCCTGACTTGAGCTGAAGGCAGCCGCTTAACCTACTAAGTCACCCAGGCACCCCCATTCAGATACATTTCTATTAGACCTGTTGATAAACTTTCTTAATTTTTCATAAAGTGACTTTTAAATATTAAACTATCATGTCCAACTGCTGTATTTCACTGATTTTAGTTAGTGAAAGGTCTCTAGAACATGTGGAGAAAGACTCACACACCAGGCATATTTTAAATTGCTAGGTAATAAATGTGCGTTATGTGACTAAAATAATATTTCATTTTATTCGGGTCTACATTATTCAATCTATATGAATTATTTCCTATTTTATGTGGAAAGAAGTGATGGGCTTTTTAAAAAAAATATCTCCTGGTCTTGTTTGCTTGGGTGAGAATCAGTGACCTGGGACCTGGACATCACTGTAGCTATTTATATCCTTTCATCCCTGACTTTGGCCCTATGTCTCAAAGCCCTGGGAAGGAACCAAGGATTGAATGATTTGTCCTGGAGCCAAACGTCATTGACTGACCCCCCAAAATACATCGAAATTGAAAATCCTTCTAACCAAACTGAAACAGCATTTTGAAAGGAGTGAATATAAGCATTGATTTTGTACCTGGAAGCTAAGCTCTATAGCCATTTATTAGTGTCACATTGTCCACAGTCCCTTGAGAAGAGAGGCTAGAAAGCTGTAATTTCTAGAAGCTAGAATCAGACAATAAACAAATTGATCAGATTTTGGTTTCCTGAGGTTGGAAGAAGGGAAATGAGAAAAACAATTTAAAAATTCTGAGAAAAATGGAGACTTAGTGATGGGAATCCAGAGGGATTTCATAGGCATTTGTGACTAAGACATTCAAGGGGAAAAGGAATCTTGGAGACGCTCTCTATCAATGACTCCTAACTCTGTCTACTTGTTTAAAAAGGCCTTGGGAACTTTTATAATATACCAGTGTTTGGACACCTTCTGCCAGAGATTCTAATGGAATTTATTTGGAATAGGGCATAGGCCTAAGTATTTTTTCAAAAACTCATAGGTGATTCTGTCCTGCAGTCAAGGTTGAGAATTGTTGATCTAAATCGCTGGGTGGGAATTACCTTGGAATTTTATAAAATTGCAAAATCTGACTCAGTAGCTAAACAAGCTCCCAGGTGCAGCCACTGTTGCTGTTAACGCCACATACTTGAGTAGCAAAGGTCCCATACTATGCAGGGGAGGCGCTGCATCAGGTGCTCAGCATAGGTGAATGTTGCAAGCAAGTTGTACAATTCCATGTGAATGCTAACTTTAAGGATATTTCAACTTCTGTAAGTTGAAACTTTCAACATTTATCCCTCACAGTAGCTCCGTATCATTCAGACACATATTTTAAAAATAATTTATGAACTGATGTCTATTATTGCTTGGGTTCCCAAGAAAGCAGGCAATAAGACTGGAATGTGAGAAGTGAGAAGGAACTACCCTTGGGATCAAGAGCTGTGGAAAGGGGAGGAAGGAGGAGTGGGCAGAGGGAGAAGGTGGTCAGTAGGGGTGGGCCCGTATACTCCTTTATTGACCAATCATTGGATGTGGACTGCCCTAGGTTGGGAATAAGGCTTTGAGTGAGGTGACAGCTGAGGGCTGTCTGACAGAAGTACTCCCTGAAGCTGAGAGAATAAGTCATTCACTATAATAGAAGGATCTGGGCAGTGCAGCACACAGCCCACTAAAGTCTACTCCTTATGCTTCTCGGGAATCCTTATAAATTCTGAGAGCAGCTCATAGAGGACTGCGGCAGGCTTCTTTTCCTAGAGGAAAAATTATAAAAGGATGATCTTGGGACAAACAATAGCCTTCACCACTGCAGCTGCTACCAGGACTATAAATGACGTGCATCAGCTCTGACTTCCACCATCCACGGCAGGTTGTCCTCTCCCTAAGCTAGCACCTCTGCTTTCGGTGCCTTACTCAGTAGTGTAGTCCCTCTTCCCCGAGGCTCTGGAAATCATGTCCTCAGGTTGTGCTTGTTCCACTTGTCCATTTACCATTGAAATGCTATGAGGGATTATCAAGAAGCCCCAAGGGGATGAACAAGGCACCACACATATTCTTCCTGCCCCTACCGTGTAAGGGCAGCTCTACCTTCTCCTGCTGACAGTCAGTTACTCCGCCAGAATCATGACGCCTCCTCTCATCTGCTCCTCCCCAAAGGAGGGAGGCCCAAAGTTCCAAGCAGATGACATAGTTTATCGTTCAATAAAGCTCTTGCTATGTCCATGGCGAACATGTTGTATACCTTTGGGAAACTGAAGTTCTAAACCCTCGGAACCCAGGGCACACCTGACAACAGTATGTATTCTGTTGTTGATGGATGGTAGGTTTTTTTTTTTTTTTTATATCTATGTTGATATATTTTGTCCTGAAAGTGAACACAGGTTTCTGGATTACGGAAGACTGTTAATGTAACAGCAAGCACATTTGTTCCCCAGGCTGCATCCTCACCTTTCCAGGTGATGCACTGAGAACGAGCTGATTGGGCCTGCAGGTACACAGAGGAGGTTTCTTGCCTGAAAGAAGAGGAAGCCCAAAATTATAATTCTGTGAGCTTATATGGGCTCTACGCTGCCCAGCTGCCACCTTCCCCTCCAGAGAGAGGGGAAAAGAAACTTTATGTCCCTAATGTAAACAAATCTCCTCTAGAAGAGAAGAAGTTTCCCTGATTTTTAATCCTTTGGAATGTAAATGGATGACTGGTATTTGATTTTCTCTGCCTTTGAAATGTAAGGGAGATAAATTTTTCAGTCTCTCTAGAGGTCTCTTTATCTATTCTGTCATCTAAATTCTAGACTTGTCCTTTAACTGAGATCCAGGTACAGAAAAACGGAAATGACAAACACGAAATACAGAGTAGAGCTTGTCTTCGGTGGGGGATGGATAAGAATATGAGGGATGGCACAGGGGGCTTCAAAATTTTGATAAGATCCTACTTCTTAACCTGGGCACATGAGTTTCATCTAATTTTCTACAGTTTTGACATAGTTGATAACATATTTTACGTATGTATGAAATATCATGAAATATGTGATTACTTTAAAATTTTAAAAGAGAATATGAGAACTAGTTCTCCATGCCTCATTTTGCTTTTTACTTATGTTACCAGCAGGAATCCAGGCTCACTCACAGTTGGTGCCACATTGCTTTTTATAGCTCCTAAATTGACACCAATCTTCCATACCTCCTTAGAATCCTCATATTTTCCACTGATTCCTCTGGAACTCAGGGTCAGTTATCCCCATTCTATCATCATCACAACTCTCTTCACCTTTGTGCCTTAACTCAGGAGTCAACAAACCATAGCCCACAGGCCAAATCTAGCCTTCTGCCTGTTTTTGTAAGTAAAGTTTTATTGAATCACTTATTCATTTACATAATGTCTACAGTAAGAACAGACTTGAGTATTTGCAACAGAGACCGTATGGTCTGGAAAGCCTAGAATATTTACAATGTGGCCCTGTACAGAAAAAGTTTGCCAACTTCTGCCTTATCTGAATCCTGGCTCCTTTCCTAGCCAGGACAGAAAAGACAAGCCTTTCAAAGCAAGGCTAGTTTCTCTTTCCCTCACATGTACCTCACAACTAGAGACATCAAAGGGGTATTATTGATACTTTGAAACTATGCCTCCTCTTTCTACTTTTTTCAAGTCATTCATGGGTTGGGATTGTAAAACTGGCAAAAGTCTTTTAAAGATTTACATCTTTAAGAGAATTTACAAGTATGTTTTTTAAAGTAAATGCTCTAAGAAAAGGGAGTCAGGAGCCTAGAGTCAGGAAGATGCCTGTCTAAAGTTTAGTCAACCTTAGGGGAACTTTAAGGACACGTTGGTGAACTGCCTCCCATTTATCCCCCTCCTTAAGCTTTCCCCTGAATATTTCTCCCCACACCCATCTTATTTTCCCTCTCTCCCTCTCTGTCTCTTGCCCCCCAACACACACTTTATTTAACAGTTCAGTATCCAGTCATTTCCCCATCAATCCTACCCCCACAAAAGCCTATTCCTATTCCAACATTCTCTACATCAATAATGCTACCACCATACACATCAGATGCTCAACCAAAAACCTCGGAGTAATTGTTTCTTCTCTTTCACTAGACCTTCTCATCAAATTCATCAGGTAGTCCTATCAGTCTTAGATCTGTCTCAAAAATATATTCTTTATCCAACCCTTTATCTCCATTTCTCCAATAGATCTGTAAGTAACACAAATACCCATTAACTCTCAGTTGGACTACTACAATATCCCGCTAACTAGCTTTTCCAACATTGCTCAAAATCTTTCAAATTTGAGTGGTCATTTTAATTAGGTATCTAAGCTGGGATATTTACATATATGATTATTTATACTTTTGCCTTTATGAGACATTTACAAAATACTAACATTTCCAGATGTCTAGTTCAATAATTCTCAGCTTTTCAAACATTGTTTAAGGTTCCCCCAATATTTAATTCTATATTATAAATTGTGATTTTCATTATAAGGATGAATTTAAGTGCATTGTATTTATTATTCCTATAAACAGTGGATGAACAAAATTTATGTATTTACTTATATTCATTAAAAATTCATATATTTGGTTCAGTATTTAAAGTTTTCAGTGTTTAACCAAAATTTATTTCAACTTTGTCCATGAATATTGCTATAATAATTAGAAATTAAAATCTAGATTTCATTTGTTAAAGGTATTAGTAGCCCCAAGTAGCCATATATGATTACCAGTCAAAAATTATTAGATTCAGACTTTCTTCTTACAAGTAAGAAAACTCAGTCAATAAAAAAAATTATTGTCCATTTGACATAGCTTTTTTTGACATCTTTTCCAAAGAAAAATACTTTCCAAAAATCAAGGCTATTTCAATAACAATTTCAAGCTATTCCCATCATTTTTACCAGAATTTCTAAGTCATGTTGGATGACTTTCTTACTGATCATTCATTCATAAACACACTCAAGAATTTTCTATAAAGTACAAAAAATATACTAAATATATAATTTTTACATTGACTGAAGTTATGAACCCTAAGGAAAGGTAATACTTAAGAAATAAACATTATTGATACATAGTCTACAAGAAAGAACTGTGATAATTATGAGTCTTTCAAAAGCAAGCAAAAGAAACTGAACATGTCTCCAGAAAAGAGGAGATTTATTATAAGTGTATATATTTATTATACAGAATATAAGGACAAAAATGTAGCTGTGTCTTATGAACAAACTGGAATGAGGGGGTTGATTGTCCCCAGTAGCTCTCCTTTTCATAGCCTTTCTCTCTGAAATTTCCTTGTTTTTTCCTCATGCTGCAGACCAATTCCTCTAATTCTTAGGTAAACCCCTCCACTCTTCAGAAAACAACTGAGTTTAAGATATCTGTCTTTCTATCCTGGCTCCAAAATTCCCAGAGGATGATTATTTTTTCTCACCTTTTACAAAAAACCTATCTCTGGACTACTAATGAATGCTTAAGATGCTAGAATCCTTTTACAGTAATTATAAGGACAGAAGAAAGGTAGTTCTAGAAAAGTAATGTCATTGGTCAGATAGAAAAATACTGTGTTTTTTGGATTTAAAGACTCAATAATATAAAGATGTCAGTACTACCCAAAGTGATTGATTCAGTGCAATTATTAAAATTCCATATTTGGTGGAATACAAGAGGAATCTCAAATGTATTTAATTTCTCAAAAGACTAAGAATAAATAAGCCACTCCTCAGGAAGAATTAAGAATTAAGATATCAATATTTACTATAAAGTAATTAAGACAGCTAGATAGTATTGCAGCATAGAATTCAGACCAACTAAATAGAATAGAGGTTTCAGAAACACATAATGTCCCAAATGAAAACATAGGACATTCCATACATGACAGAGGTGACACTAAAGGACAGTGGGAGGCATGGTCTTTGGAATCAACTGTGTTAGGAAAACAGGGTATCAACTTGGAGGGGAGATTCACTATGTAAGGAAAAATAATAGTCATTACCATGTAATATCTTGTTCCCAAGGGATCTTTTCAATTTTTAAAGACGTTTAAGTCATATTATGGATAATTTATAGAACTAAGAATAAGGAGATAGAGACTGTTTCATTAGAAAGCTCAATAAGGATTTAAACATGGCTAGCCCAAACTTTATTTTATATTTTCCTAGTTTTTAAAGATATACATCCAAAATGGACAATATCTTCTGTGTGAAACCAACTTCTAATTATTGTCATGTATGAATGATGAACACATTTATCTTGTAAATATTGGCTCCAGATTTCAAATATATCTCTGGCAGCTCCAAGTTCATTATTACTTCCGGTTCTTCCTATAGCACTTACATAGTCAAAACACAAAAAAAATTTCTTTTGAAATATCAACAGCTCAGAGTGTTTTTCTTTTGCTCCGAAATTAGAAAGTATTCTCAGTTTTAGATCTATAAACACAAACTAGAGTGATAAAACCAATGGATTTTGTTTCATGTGTACACCATTTCCTTCAAATGTCTTTTTCCATACCTCCTCTCAGCATTTGTCTACTTAGGGCCAATCAAGAACATTTTGATGAATAGACATAATTAAAGATGAAAGAAGTGTGTCACATATCCTTTTAGGGGGAAAAAATGTCCAGATTCCTGTTGCAAAACTTTGTGCAATGATGTCATTCCAGTTGAACGAATAAGTGAATGAAAATGTCCTGTTTCACCCTTAGAAATATATCGTTCACTTTTTAATTTTTGAATTTGAGAAAACTGACCTAGGATGTCATTATGTAAAGACTCATAGCTGAAACTGTGCTTATACAATCTACTTCATCATCATTATTAAGAGTCCGTGAAGTGCTCTCACCTTCTGATTTATCTCCTGAATCATCTGATATTTGTGAAAACTCTTCTGTAAATTTTCTTATCTTCACCATTATAAACAGAAAATTCTCAACTGTGTTCAAGAAAGCTAAGAGAATACTGCAGAGATGGTGTTTCCAATCATCTTTTATACTTTTTGAGAGATGGTGCAATATTTTGGACAAGGCAATAAGAAAACTAAGAAAGACCCAATGGCAAAAGTTTTGTTTTGTTTAAGCCTTGTAGGAAAATCCATTATTCTTTTACTGTATTTCAATCTTTTCTTTCTTTAGCATAGTTAGGAATAATTGATGAGTAATGATGAAACAATTCCCAGGTATTTCAAGATATAGGAAAATAAGGTCACTGACATCCCATTATATAACTTTGATGATAATTGCAGATAAAATGAGTTTTGTTTATTAAAAATATTCTTTTTCTTCCTTTGAAAAACTTCTAATAAAGAAGAAAGTTCCTAAAATAGTGACTCATATATAGTTAAAAGCACTTAAAAAAAAAGACACTCAAAAACTAGAAGTGGGTTCAATGAATGCTGATGTTATCCCAAAAATTAATTTGAACTCCAACCTTGTATTCGGTGAACTAAAGACCTAGATGAGAAAGGCAAAGCTCTAATGGTTTTAGAAGGTACTCTATCAAAGTGACTTCATGATCTAATTTGACTGTAATGTGTCCTGGGCTTTGAAGTTTAAAAGATCTTTAGTTGATTTTAATATGCAGACAAGCTTAAGAAACACTGAACCCAGGGAATTTTTTCATTGATATTTTTCATGAAGACCAAAGTTTAGATTTGTCAGTTTTTTGTCTTAAAAGGGGTCCTTTTTTCTTTTTTTAAGTTTTTATTTAAATTCCAGTTAGTTAACATACAATGTAATATTAGTTTCAGGTGTACAATTTAGTGATTCAATACTTACAACCCCCAGTGCTCATCACAAGTGCACTCTTTAACTCCTGTCACCTATTTAATTCATCCCCATTCCCTTCCACTCTGATAAACATGTTTGTTCTCTATAGTTAGGAGTCTGTTTCTTAGTTAGCCTCTCTCTCTCTTTTTCCCTATGCTCGGATCCCCTACTTTTTTTCTGTTTTCATTCAGCAATGATTTAAGTAAAAAAGTACTCTCTGTGCCATCTTAAGGAAGCTTATAATACTATATATCTTTAATTTCCTCTAATATTGCCATATATCTTTCTAAATATATATATATGATATATATGTTGCAGACACCCATATTGTATATATTAGGAAGATACACACAAACATATTTATATCCAATGATCATCTTTGGGAAAAAAAATATCAGTACAGAACTGAAAAATGTATCACCTTTAAAATCATTTTGAAGAGCCAGTAAGAGTATAGCTGTGCATTTTGGCATGAAAATAGGAAATATATATACATTTATATACACATACAATTATATACATTCTATTTTTGTAGTAATGATATTTTAACTCATAGGCAGCCACTTAAAAAAAAAATCTTGGTGCCTGGAAAAGAAGAGAAATTTTTCTCTGCTGAGGTTCAACAAAAGATATTAATTATGCCATGTTAAAATTTCCATCACTGCTTTTCCATCTGACAGTAGCATTGCTGAGACTGAAAGATGAGTCAGAGAGAGAAAATGAAAACTGGAACAGGAAACATCAGGTTAGAGGCTTGGTTGTCTTGTCTCCCTTAGACTGATGAGACACAACCATTTGAAATGTTCCCTTCTGCTGCAATGAAAAGGCAACTACAACTGACACCAGAATCAATCAGTCAGAGGTGAAAAATAGGCCAAATCTGTAATAGCAGAGCATGCGATGACAGTAACTTCTGGTTTTAGAGAGAGCCATGATCAATTGAGACCCAAAACTTATTGCCAACCAAAAGAATAGACTTCCATAAATATTTTATATAAAACAACATGCTCCAATTGCCCTATATAATAATCTCTTTCATGAACTATATTGCATGAGAAATTGAGCTGCCATGGCACCTGCCGTATTACTGTGGGTCTACCATTTCTATTTCTTTTCTGGAATTTCAAGTCTTCATTATATGTATATATCAACAGGAAAACTATGACAATTTTCATTTTATCTACCCAAAAGATGCTTGAATTTTATTTTATTTTATTTTTTTTAAAGATTTATTTATTTATTTTGAGAGAGTGAGAATGAGAGAGAGAGAGAGAGTACATGAGAGGGGGGAGGGTCAGAGGGAGAAGCAGGCTCCTCGCTGAGCAGGGAGCCCGATGCGGGACTCGATCCCGGGACTCCAGGATCATGACCTGAGCCGAAGGCAGTCACTTAACCAACTGAGCCACCCAGGCGCCCAAGATGCTTGAATTTTAGAAACAATGACAACCAACCAATCAACAAACAAGCAAAAAAAAAAAAAAAAAAACCCACTATCAGTGATCAGCCTTATGGCACATTAAGAAATGTGTGTAGTGAGGTGGTGAAGTGAAATTTCATGGGGGATAAGGAGCAGGTAAGAAAAAAATCATGACAAAGAAGCAATCTGGCATAAAACTGCCACAAGGCCACAGGTGAGGGAGAGAATGGTGGTTTGGGGTGCAATTTTGAGGATGTATTGAAAATTATCTCTCTATAACTATCTGAGGTGTGATGTACACTGGGGAAAAAAGAAACTGGTGTATAAGTTTAAAAAGCTGAATTATTTAAATTCTATAACACCTTAGAACCCTAAACAACAGCTCCAATAAAAATCACAGAAGATGGATGCAGTCATTCCCTCTCTCACCAGCCAGAGCCATCAGAGAATTGTGCAGGTTGAGTGTTTCCATCCAGTACCTGGAGAGATCAGGAGGATATAAATTTCACTAATAGATCTCCAGCTCATAAACCACGGAATATCAAGCTCCAAGCACTATCAGTTCATCAGAGGTGAGAGTAGCTGATTAAATATATTTGTACATACACCTGTATGTCCTATTTTTATAAAAATTTAAAAATTTCTTTAAAACTTTGGCATTTTTTTCCTCTTTTCCAATATTGGTGAGTTTTTTTTTCAATTTTTGGCATATTTTACCTACTATAATCAAATTTTCCAGAGATTTGCTGGCTTTATACTTCTAGTTATTCATTCACTAGACCAGCTATTAGTCATACATCAATTCTGAATTTTCTTCCTAATCAATGTGTAATTTTATATTTATTTTATCCAGTTCCTTAGTTTTTATAAGGTTTGATCCTTTTTAAACCTTTGAATAGTTAATTTGATAATCTCATCTTTTACTAAAATAAATAACTTTAAAGGCAGGAAACTTTCTGTGAGTAATATTTGGGCTGCCTTTTATTAGTTTCAAAATGCAGTGCCATTATCTTTATTATTTATAGACATCTTTGTTTAACAAATGCTATTTTATTCAAGCGTATATATGAATATACATATAATTGAAAATATATTATTTTTAAATTTTAAGAAAAGGTAGATCATACCAATTTGCAGAAAAGGACTGCCATACCCTGCCCCAGGGCTATATGAGACAATTCTTTGGGTCTTTCTATTTTCATGTCATTATCAGATAAGTGTGGTTTTATTACCTAGGCAATCAAGTTCAATACCTGTCAGTAATGTAGGAGATATTAAAGACTACCTAATAACCTAATCTCAATTGGTTCCTTCCAAATATTTGAAAACCACATGAAGCATCAGTGGAAAATTTATGTGAAAGCCGTAAGTTATTTAAACATGAACTGTAATAGATACCGGATAACATTAAATCTAAGTATGTTAAAATATATCATCATTTCTTATACTTCCTGTCACGATTTCTCGAGAGATGTTTGCAAGGAATCACTGGAATGGATCAGTAAAAACCCATCCATTGGGTTTTGCTCCAAAGGATGGAGCATTTGTTTTTGAGGAGACAAGTAATAGACATCTGCTCCACCATAAGATAAGTCCGAATGTTTTTTGTCTTTTTGATTTGATTGATTGATTGATTGATTGCCTTCTTATTCTCTGAGTGTGGAACCAGTGCGATGTTACCATGTACTGCTACAGAGCCATTGGCTCATTATTCACTACTGCGGGTACAGAGAAGGCATTATAACAGGAGAAGGGTCATAGGAATGGTATACAAGGATGGCATAGCTTCAAATGAATCCTGAGAATTAATACCACTAATTTTTTCAGTACTAATAAAAATGAATTATCAAAATATTTAAAATATGTAAAGTGATAAAAATGTTGAAGTCAAAATAAGAATAAACTCTCTTTTTGAAAGTAAATATCTGATTGTTTAGAAACATCTCATGTTGTACCTTCAGTATTAACATCACAGAGAAATAATTTTATAATAATTAATAGCATGGTTATTAAATAGTGTCATGGTTAGCTTATAAATTTTTTGAAGATAAAATCTCTGAATGCAAAGGGTTTAATTACACTCATTCTTAGATTATTGTATCATATTATCTTAAGTCCATTTTAAAAAGAGGGATAAATTTCCTCTGAAAAATCTTATAAAATATTCCTGATATGGAACAAAATCCAAATAGATTGTTTTTGAAATTTAAAAGAACTAATTACTGGTCCCTTGGAAGTCTTTTTGAAAATAGCTCTTAAAGCTTGCCAGATAAGTAGCAGTTTGCCCAAAAGGGAAATACAGAAATTATGCATGAAGTGGTATTTTACATCTAGGACTCTTTCCTGGAAATTAAAAGCTGTTTGGAGTAATTAAAAGGCTTTGAGGAAATGGGCAATAAGTTGTAAGCATCTTCCTGGATTATGGGGCAAGATATGACATCATTTTCTATTTTACTTTTTATTTTATTTTATTTATTTTTTTGAAGAATAACTGACATACGATATTGTATTAGTTTCAGGTGTACAACATTTTCCAATTTTAAATGAGGAAATTGTTTTGGAAAAGGACTGAAAGACACTGAATCAAGGTATATTGAATAAAGTTATACTTCAGCTCCTATGCGAAATCGGTACTTACATTTAATGTGATATTACATTGAATAAGTCAAATTACATTTTACATTACATCACAAATTACAATTACATTGACGGCAATATACTCATTTTTAATTACACATTTGTGTTTGTATTTGTTTCTGTGTTCATATTCATATTTAGGGTAAAATCATTTCCATACTGAAAAATAAGAAATGATTGAAATGTGGGTCTAGAAATTGTAAATAATTCCTGAAAGACATGGGATCATATTGGCAAGAGCAGCAGAAGCACACTGAAAAATATATGCTGGAGGGCAGTATAGGAATGGGATGGTCATGGGGGCTTCCACTCCCCAATCCACTGCAGAAAATACCTAGAAATCTGGACATAACACTAAAAGAAGCTCCCTGAAGTCCCTTGAGAGTGAACAGATGCTGAAGACTCTGCTAGGGAGTTCATTCTAGGAGGAGGGCAGCAGGATAATATGAGTTTCCATTTTCTGAGACCTTTAGTCTGGGAAATCGTAACAGGACATAATTAGTTTTAGAATTAAAAAAAAAAACTTTGTTTCCTTTTAGAACAAAATGCTTAATTTGTAGGGTAAAGGGTAACAAAAACTGTCAACTTTAGGACACTGGTAAAAAAACAACTACAACAGGGAGAAAGAAAACATTTGACATTAGAAGAGAGGCAGTTTTGTGTCCCAAACTACAGCTGAAGGAGGGGCAAGAGCAATTGTAAAGGTCATAATCCCATTATTCAGGGAGAAGGGACTGCCTAAAATTAAGGTCTAATCAAACACGGCCACTGTACCATTTACCACTAGGCTAAGAAGTAATAGTTAATATTCTCCTGGAACAGCAGCAAGGGCAGATTTCACAGAGCTATAGTGCAAAGGGAACACAGAAGGCATTGCTGGAAGAATTTGAAGTCTGTGGTGCACTGTGGGTAACTACAGCAACAACAAATCTCAAACCCTATCCAACCCCTGACTACAGTAATTCGAACACCAATACTAAAAGCCTACCAAAAGGAAAGGCATACCCATCTCACTGTAACTGGTGAAAATGTTTCTCAAAAGACAAAGGACAAATTAAGACTTTTCAGGCGAACAAAAATGGAGAGAATTCATTTCCAGCACACCTACTGTATAAGAAATGTTAAAGGAAGCTTTTCAGGCTGAAGGACCATGATACCAGACAGCAATATGGATCTGCACAGTAGAATGAAAAGCACTAGAAGAAATGTAAGTAAAATAAATTTTATTTTATTTTTTCTTATTCTTAATTCAATTAAGCTTGAAATTGTAACTGTGTAATTAAATATGGTATAAAAGAGTTGTATGTCTATAGCCTATGTGAGAGTAAAATGTATGCCAACCATAATACAAAGGATGGGAGTGAAGAGTTAGAAATATGCTGTTGTTAAGTTCCTCACACTATATGTGAAGTAGTACATTGTTCAAAGGTAGGATGATTAAAACTAAAAAGGTATATTGCCGACCATAGGCAACCACTAAAAATGTAAAGAGTTTATCTAGTACCTTGAGCTAATTGATACTGAATGAACACTTTGGCCAACCACAGCAGATACACATGTTTTCAGTTGCACAGAAAATAGTCATCAAGAGAGATTATTATACTGTTGGCCATAAAACAAATCTTAACAAACCTCAAAGACCAGAAAGGATACAAAGTATGTTTCAATAATTAGGCTAGGTACCAATTGCTAAAAGCTATTTGGAAAATCCCATGACTCCTTGGAAATTAAACAGCACACTTCTAAATAACCCATGCATCAAAGAGGAAGTACTAAAATAAATTAAACCCTATTTTTAACTAGGTGAAAATGAAAATACAACATGTCAAATTTTCTGGGATGCAGCTAAAATAATGCTTAGAGGAAAATTTTAGCATTAAGTGCTTATATTAGAAAAGAAAAAAAGTCAAATAGTAATTTATGCTTTCACAATAAGAATTTAGATAGGTAAGAGCAAACTAAACCAAATTCAAGCAAAAAGATCAATGCTAATAAAGATAAAAGCATAAACCAAGACAATATGGTATTATTGGTGAAACGATAAACACATGAATCAGTAAAGTTGAATAAAGAGCCCAGAATAGATCCACACTATCAAATGATTTTTTTTAAGATTTTATTTATTTATTTGTCAGAGAGAGAGAGAGTGGGAGCACAAAAGCAGGGAGAGCAGCAGGCAGAGAGAGAAGCAGGCTCCCTGCTGAGCAAGGAGCCTGATGCAAGACTTGATCCCATGACCCTGGGATCATGACCTGAGCGGAAGGCAGACGCTTAACCAACTGAGCCACCCGGGTGTCCCTCAAATGATTTTTTTTAAGTGCAAAGGGAAGGCAATGAATAAAAAGGATGGTCAAGAAATGCTTCTTAACAATTTGGATGTCCATATACACAATCACCTCAATTCATATCTTATGCCTTATGTAAAAATTAACTTAAAATGTATTACAGCTTTAAATGCAAACCATAAAATTATAGATCATTGATAAAAAAAATCATCATAGAAAAACTTTGTGACCTTGGGTTAGGAGGCATAGAGTTCTTTAAATACAATGCTGAGAGGTCAACTTATAAAAGTACAAATTGTACTTTCTGTCTGTGAAAGACATTGTTAAAAGAATGAAAGGAAGCAGACTAAACAAAAATATCCATAAAACATACACTTCTGACACACAACTTGTATCTGGAAATTATAAGAAACAAAACTCAACAATAAGAAAATTAAGGATGCTAAAAATTTTAAACAGAAACTTTATCAAAGAAGATATATGTATAGTTCTGTTCACAAAATTAAGTCTTTGTTCCTTTAGAAAGATTTTGATAAGTTCTTGAGTCAAAGATGTCCATGATATGGAAAGACTGAGTATCAGGATTATTAGCAGTCCCACTGGTTTCATAAATGAATGGAAGCTAGTAGGTCCTAAGATGACAGGAAGCATGGTATGGTCCAATAACAGTAACAATCACTCTGAAGGTCTGTTAGATAATAAATCAGGTGCCAGATGTGTGGACATGCACAGCTATGGAGTCCTCATGTAGAAAGAGCTGATCAGATTCTGAGAGGATAACAAGAAGCAGAGAGATGAGAGGTAGCATTTACCTACTCAGCTCTGTCACTTCCAGCAAAATAGCTCTGGCTGAGAACTGTGGCCCCAAACAAAGAAATTTACTACCCATTCCAAGATCAAATGATTCAGAAGCCACCAACTACTAAAATGGTAGTCAGAAGTGCAGTTGATTCTGAAAACTTCATTCTGAAATTGTTTTGTACCCTTTCCTTATTTATGTGTATCTCAAAACATCAAACACCCTGGAACTTACATACTAGTAGTCCCATTCAAAGCATTTCCATTCATTTGACAACATTAACTGTTGCTTACTATATAACCTAGAAGATTCTAAAATCACTACTACCAAGGAAGAGAAACAGGGAATTAACAACACCTAGATTTGATTTGAATTAATCCTAAAGTTCATTACTGTGCAAAACTGAGTAAGTCCTGTTTTTAGTAAATGGCCTTGGAAGTCCTATCAGTTAACATTTAATGGTGTTGGTTATGAGTTAAGACCTAGGTGAGGGTTTCTTAAGCTTTAGTGTGAATTCCTTGCCATCTTGTTAATGTGCAGATTCTACTGCAGTAGTTCTGAGGTGGGGCCCAAGATCTTGCATTTCTCACGTGTTCCAAGATGATGCTCTTAGTCTGTGGAACAACACATTTGGAGCTGCACAAACCTAGAATATTGAGTGTTTCTCGACACTGAGTAAAACTCCAATAAACGTTATGTATTCACACACCTGGCCAAAGAAGATGAAGATGCTGTTAGAGTAGGTCTAAGGGCAAAACTAGGCTGCACTAAATACAAGAAACATTTATGGCTTTAAATACATAGCTTTTAATCTCAAGGTTCTCTTTGTATCACCACATTAAAAAATCCTTAATTCTAATCTAGAAAATTTACTTTAGCATGTACTACTATAAATAAATTTTAGCAAAAGTCTTTTTAAAACACTGCGAAAATAAACATCACACACAAGAACACTGATATTGAAGTTTAGATACGTGATGTATTTGAAAAGTTATTTAGAAACAATATTACATTGGAAGATCATGTTAATCATGTTATTAAATGGGGAAGATCAAATTCCCCATCATTTTACTTTAGCAAGTAACACATAACAGTTTAAAGACTGTTATCTACTTGTCAAAAATTTATTAAATTTTAGGTGAATGAAGTATTTTAAATGAATCTCTCCTCAATTTATGGCCACCTTCGAGTTGAGAAATGAAGTTATTTTTTCAGGGATAATTTATTCATTGATTTTAGTTTGCATTATTTCTACTTTAGAATACAAAGTAGTAACCTATCATAACTGAGATTAGAAATGCCATTTCTTTAGCATAATGCTCATTCAGGCAATGAAAGAAAAACAAAAACAACAATCGCCTCATCTATGCAATTTGTTTCTCCTGTTCATGATGAAACCTTGTAGTTTTTTATACTATTGTTGGGACAGAATTCTATTTTCACTTTCAATATTTTTTTTCTTCATTTTCCTAAACCTGTTTCCTTCTTAAACTATTTATATTTTACCTTTAAAGTTGACTTTTCTCATTACCATATAATTTCATTTATATATTTCACAGATTTCTTTGTTGAGGTCCCTTGTTTACTAATGGTGTATATACTCTTAGTATGTGTAAGTAAGAACAGCCAGTGAACACACTATGTGAGTTTTCTAAAAGTAGAACTTTAAAATAATTATCTTTTACTTTAGCTTCTTTAACAATATTGTCATCTTGAGCCTCTGATTTAGTCTTTAAATATGTAAGCAATATATTTAAATGCACTCTCTATTAGCAATGTTAGTTACCTTTAAAGCAAAAACATAAAACATAAAGGAAACAATGGAAGTTATTACATGATTATTAATATATAATTAAATATTCAATTAAATTTTATATAATTTGAAATACACTAGCATATTTAATTTGTGGCACTGAAATATAACATTACTACTCTAAGAATCAGTTCAAGAAGCAGATCATTTATAAAATATGAGACTGTAGGGGCGCCTGGGTGGCTCGGATCATGATCCCAGGGTCCTGGGATTGAGCCCGCATTGGGCTCCCTGCTCCACGGGAAGGCTGCTTCTCCCTCTCCCACTCCCCCTGCTTGTGTTCCTGCTCTCACTCTCTCTCTCTCTCTGTCAAATTAAAAAAAATATGAGACTGTAAAAACCACAAAACTATGTAAAATAAAATGGATAAATGAGAAGTTCCACTTTTTTTTTTTTTTTTTATTTATACTCAGCATCCTCCAACATTTGGAGATGTTTGTTTGCATTATACTGAATGCTGTGCAGTCATTATTTCATCAGTGGGCTCTCTCCATTGCATATTTCATAGCACCGCATATATAGCATGTGTACATTTACATAATTATTGCATCAACAACATTAGGTAAATATATACAAACTACTTTTATCCTTCAAGGATAGTGGTATTTTCAGAAACTTCCTTTTTAAAATATAATTCCCCATTTCTGAGGCTCTCTGAATTCTTTATACTCTCAATCAGGTAAATAAAAATTACCTTTATTTCTGAACTCAACTATTTACAAATAATGGAATAAAATTTCATTCTTGATGCAGATGAATAATTACCATTTGCATATAGTTATTTTAGGGCATTCTGACATTCAGCTGATATTCTTAAATGCCATATTCATTTCACCTGTCGTGTTCATTGCACATGACATTATACATTGTTAACATTAAGTAAATTATATAAAGGTAATCCATTTTTTCCAGTTTAATGAATAGTTCCTAGTCTAAAATGCTGGGTTAAGTAATATTAGCAACTGTCTTACTACTGGATCTCTCAGAACTAGTAATATGTTAATGTATAGTATGACTTCTCAGGAAAAAAATTTCAGTATTTTCAAGGAAACTATTGTTTTATAGAATATGCCTCAAAACTATTATACTGTGGAATATAATTTATTGGGGGTGGGGGGAGTTACACAGAGTATTATGCAAGAAATAATGGGAAGACATGCAGATTTTTAAATGGTCATTCATCTTAATAAATACTTATTTGAGTAGACACCCATTAAAAGAATACAGCATATTTATAAAACATATAAAATGTTAGTAATAAAATAATTTATTTCCGTAAAATCTGAGATCATAGTGCTCCTGTCAAATTATAACTTATTTATCACAATTTAGGAAATGTTTTATGGTAGAGACAGGTTAGTATGGATTTGATAGATCTTGGGTTTAAATCACTCCTATAAGATTATATATAATTCCAGGTAACACATTTTAAAAGAGAAGCAAACTGTTATCTGCTGGGAATAGAGGAACTGAAAAGGTAAATGGGCCACACATTTGGTGACCAGAGGTTTTGAGATTGATTAGTAAATAAAGGAAAGAACAGTCTTTCCTTTACACTATGGAGTTAATTGTTAAAAGTGTGAAGGACTTCTTGGGGAAATGTGGATTTCTCTGGTATTGGAAATACTAAAACATAAACAAATTTATTGTTTCCTAAAGAGAATACAAGGGCCAGATGAAATGTTTCAAAATACACTTCCAAACAACATTCTATGATTCTGCATTCCAGGAATAAAAATGTAAGCTTTCTATTGTGTTATGTGTGGAACTATTCACAAGTTCTGAGTAGACTGAAATAAAATCAGTTCACAAATCAGCCAAATCTGTCCCATATTTATTTTATTTGATCAATACGTAAATACTGAAGAGATAATAAACACCAAAATCCTAGGAAACCCAATGGCTTTGGGCTGTTGTCCAAATGAATTCATTCCTTCCTTTGATTCTACTTGACCTTTTACAAAAGAACAACTAATCTCCAGATTGTTAGGTTTGAAATTGCTATAAAAATTAGTATAATTTTGAAAAAATAGATGGATGGGGAGATATTATAATTATCTCAAAGAACTAGACCAAGATAGACATTTTAATAAATGATGTTGGGATAACTGGGTAGCCATTTAGAAAAACATGAACACAAGTCCTATAAGGTAACATACAGCTATATAAATTCTAAGAAAAAAATGACCGAATTCCTCTACCACCTGAATGTATGAGAAAGCTTTCAGACTATAAAACAAAATGCAGAAGTAACAAATGAATAAATTGATAAATGTGACTAGAAATTTACAAGCATACACTTTCCCATTGTTAAAAACATCTGAAAATCAAATACAAATTTTAAGAACTGGGAGAAATTGTTTGCAAAATATATCACAGACAAAAGACAAAATGCATAGCATATAAAAATAAAGGCCATTTTTTTTTAAATTGAGGAAATAAGAACTACAGCTTCTAGTCAAAATGGAGGAAGAAGGATCAGATTTATCCTGTCAGCTGAAACAACTGTGGTGAAACATATGACTCAGTGACATTCGAGATACTGGACAAAAAGATATTGGATACAAGACATTGAAGGACAACAGTCACTGAGAGACTGGAATCAACCGAAGTGAACCCATGATTGTCCTAGGTAACACCCTAGAGAAACACTCTGGAGACTAGTGATGGAGGAAGAACCTAGGCAAAGCACAGTGGTTTCTCTGGGTTGAGGAGATGGAGCTAGGCTCTAAGGAAACCAAGACAGCTTCACCAGGCAATTTCACAAGGCAGAGCACTAGAGAGAAGAGAGTTGAAAGAGAAAATGCCATAGAGCATCCCCATCAACATTCAGTCGAATACTGATCAGCTCATTTGTGTGGGGAGAGTGAAGTCTTGGAAAGAATCACCTAGAAAGATTATAAGAAATAAAGTTCATATAGGGCTTAGAAAAATTTTTGTGCTCACCAGCCTGAGTGGGGAAAAACATGTGTAATTAATGGGGTAAGAACTAAGATACTAAGAAGAGTCTTGCCTCAGTGGTGGAGAAAGATTAATCCTAGTCTAAACACAGCTTTGGTCCCACGTAACAAAAAGTAAGATTCAAATGATCAAACTCATTACTCTTTCCAGGTAATTTAATCATGTTCCAGAAAAACCATTCAAGGATATTTATAGGAAAACAAAATTGCCATACATATAAGTAGACAACGTTTACAATGCCCAGAATCTAATTTAAAAAAGTACAACCCAAAATACTAAATGAAAATATAACCCAAAATGAGGAGGAAAAAAATCAATCCATTAAAACTGACCCAAAAAAATGAAACAGATGATAGAATTGGTAGACATTGAAACAGCTATAACATATTCAAAAGACTGGAGGAACAAACTGGACATTTTGTAGAGACAAGGGTAATATTAAAAAGTCCTCAATCAAATATCTTGAGATGAGATGAAAACAAAATAGTGAAGATAAAAAAAAAAACACTGGATGGGATTAACAATAGGTTAGACACTGCAGATGAGATTAGAGAACTTGAAGACAGCAATAGAAACTCCCTAAAATGAAACAGAGTAAGAAAAAGAAATCTGAAAACCATGGCCCATGGGCCAAATCCAGCCCTCTTGTTTTCACATTGTTTGTGGCATTTTCCCACTATAATAGCAGCACTGAGTAGCTTGTGACAAGGACTATAAGCCCCAGAAAGCCAAAAATATTTGTTATCTGACCCTTTACAAGGGTTGTTATTGGCAACCCTTGTTCAAGCCAATGCAAGAAGACAAATATGATAACGATAATGGTGATGGTGATGATGACAGTAGTAATAGTAGTAATTGTAATAGTAGTAGTAAAATACACTATTTGCTTAGGAGGAAATACAACTTGTTTTCACAGACAACATAATCATTTACATAGAAAATCCCACTGAGTCTATTTAAAAGCTACCAGAAATTGTAATGGAGTTTAGCAAAATTATTGGATAAAAGTTATATAAAATTTAAGTGCATATCTCTATACTGGCAAAGGACAATCAGAAATTAAAATTATAAAAACAATACCACACACCATATATGCTTGCATTAATAATATGAAATACTTAAGTTGACAAAAATTAAGTTGACAAAAATATGTTCAATAATTATATACTGAGAACTATAAAACTTTGCTAAGAGGAACTAAAGATGACTTAAATGGCAGGAGAGAATTGACTGCAAAGGGTCACAGGTGATTTTTTGAGTAATGGAATATTCTGTGTCTTGATTGTGGGGGTGGATGAATGACTGTATACATCGTCAGAACTCATCACAATTGTACACCTAAAAAGGTGAATTTTATTGCATTTAAATTATATCTCAATAAGCTTGTCTCAGACAAATCCTCTTTTTTTAAAAAGTGCCAAAGACATAAACAATTAAAAATAAAATATAAAATTAAACCTATGAATGATGTAAACTTATGGTAAAGGATACAAAAATAAAAACTATATGACAGTATAATTCCTCATCCATCAGCTTGGCCCAAATTCAAAAGTTTAGCTACAGAGAAACAAGTACTCTCATACATTGCTGTGGAAGGCAAAAAAAGTACAAGGATTGTGGACAAATTTGGCAATAACTAACAAAACTACATGCCATTTTTCCTTCTTCACTGAAATTCCATTTCTAGGATTTACCTTGAAGATACCACCATAATAATAAAAAAATACATATGCATGGGATTATATGTTATAGGATTAATTGTTCTCAAACAACAGTGGATAGCACTAAATGTTTCAATATAGAACTTTGAATAAACTATGGTACATGAGCATAAAGAAATTCTTTGCAGTTAAAAAAATAAGGAACAACTATAGAAATGAATGTGGAATGACTTCAAGGATATATTAAGTGAAAAAAGCAAAGTGCAGACAAACACCCACACTTACACTTGTGTGTAAGAAAGAAGAAATAAAGCATGCATAATTTTCTTACTTTAACAGGTTGAAGCACATGAACTCTACTTCTGGTAACGAGATGTCACAAGGAAATACTGCTGTCCTCTACAGAAAACAAGTATAAAATAGCAAAATATTACTTAAAAATCACCATTTCAGGCACACACACACAAAAAAAACTAAGTTCAGATAACAACTTGAGAAGTGTTTATTCAAGATAAATTGTTTCTGTGTTGTGTAAGCAAACTAATTTTGTGGTATTCTTGCCTGAAGGCATTATAATCCCACCCTCACTTAAAGCTGTATCAACCAAAGACAGTACTTTCTGAGGCAACCATCAAAGCTCCCAATATTTTAAGAGGAAGATTTTGGAAATGAGAGACATGGAAAATAAACTTACCTGCCCTTGCTGGAAGACTGAGTAAATGACATACCCGAGGAGACCCTAGTCTCCTCAGACTTGGAATTTTCTGTCTCCTTGGATATGTTCCTCAAGCCATACACACAACAACTCAGTCAGCATAAGGTGGAAGCCTTCATTGTTTGAGGTATCTGAGCCTAATCATACTTAAACTTTTGGCTGACTTTAAAATATGCAGGAATTAAAGAGGGCACATACTGAATGGAGCACTGGGTGTTATACGCAAACAATGAATCATGGAACACTACATCAAAAACTAATGATGTAATATATGGTGATTAACATAACAATAAAAATAAAACTATGTAATGTATGGTGATTAATATAACATAATAAAATTTTAAAAAAATAAAATAAAATATGCAGGAAAAAGCTCTTAAAAAAAGAAAATCATAGATAGATATGGCATACCACAGAGAGATAGATTTCACAGTGTTAGTCCAGAAAATTGTCCATTAAACATATAAATAGGGGTGCCTGGGTGGCTCAGATGTTTGAGCATCTGCCTTTGGCTCAGGTCATGATCTCGGGGTCCTGGGATTAAGCCTCATGTCAGGCTCGCACCTCTGCCTCACCCTCTGTGCTCTCTCTCTCTCTCTCTCAAATGAATAAATAAAATCTTAAAAAAAACAAGTAAATAAATGAAAACACAGAAATTCTCAGAAAAACAAAACAGAATCAGAAGTTGTCTACATTGTCCAGTTTCCAATAATGATTAAATGTGCAAAGAAATATGGAATTGCCAATAATCAAGGGAAGAAAAAGAAGCCAATAGGAAGAACTCTGAATGTCTGAGTGTGCTCAGTTTTTGGATTTAGCAGACAGACTTCAATACAGCTTTCATGTGTAGGTTCAAAACTTAAAGAAAAACGAAGAATTATAGGATTATGTGCTACGAATTAGTGAACAAATCTCATCAGAGAAGTAGAAACTATGAAATAAGTCAAAGGATAATTCTAGAATTGAAAAACACAATAAAAATTCTCCGATGGAATTAACAGCAAATTTGAGCTGTCAGAGAGGACTCACTGAACTTCAAAGTAGACTAATAGTAACCAACTAACATCAAAAACTCAAGAAAAATAGATTGAAGAAAAAATGAAAAAAATCTCAGATCACAATACCCAGCATTGCACACTATGTGAAAGTACAGTCCCAGAGGATGAAAAAAGAGAAAGGAGAAGAAAATACGGGGAGGGGCACCTGGGTGGCTCAGCTGGTTAAACGTCTGCCTTCCGGCGCAGTTCATGATCCCAGGGTCCCAGAACGCCGCCTCCCTACTCACCAGGAAGCCTGCTTCTCCCTCTCCCTCTCCCTCTGCCGCTCCCCCTTGCTTGCTCAGGTGTGCGCCTACGCGCACACGCACGCATGCACGTGCACATACTCTCTCAAAAAAATAAATAAAATCTTAAAAAAAAAGAGAAAAATACTCGAGGAAACAATGACCAAATCATCCCAAATTTGGCATAAATCAGTAACTTCCAGATCGAAGAAATTTAACAAACCTCACATAGGAAAATATAGGAATGTCACAAAGTAAATCACATAGGGACTCATCACAATTAAACTGCTAAAAGCCAAGATATGACATTAACAAGACAGAGCAAGAGGAAATTAATACAAAGCATACATGGCAATGAATATTATTAATGGCTGAAATTCCGTCAGAAATAATGGAAGCCAGAAGAATGGCATATTCAAAGTTGTTGAAAGAAAAAAAATTAACTTTGAAGTAAGAATTTTATGTCCAGCGAAACTATTTTTCAAAAATTAAGGTATAAAAAAAGACATTTCTACATTTCTAGATAAATGAAACCTGAATTTGTTACTACCATATGTGTGCTACAAAGAAATGCTAGTACAATTATCTACAATAGCCAAACTATGGAAACAGCACAAGTGTCCATTGATGAATGGATAAAGAAGAGGTGGTACACACACACACACACACACACACACACACACACTGGAATATTATTCAGCCATAAAAAAAGAATGAAATCTTGCCATTTGTAATAACATAGATGGAGCTAGAGGAAGGGTATTATGCTAAGTGAAATAAGTCAGTCAGAGAAGGACAAATACCGTATGATTTTACTCATATGTGGAATTTAAGAAACAAAGCAAATGAGCATGGGAGAAAAAGAGAATGAGAGAGAGAGAGAAAATGGCAAACCAAGAAACTGACTCCTAACTACAGAGACCAAACTGATGGTTACCAGAGGGGAGGTGAGTCGGGGGTGGGTAAAATAGGTGATGGGGATTAAGGAGGGCACTTGTCATGATGAGCACCAGCTGTTGTATGGAAGTATTGAATCATTAAATTGTACACCTGAAACTAATATTACACTGTATGTTAACTGGAACTTAAAAACAAAACAAAAAAAGAAATGCTGGTGCAAATCCTTGAGACTGAAAAAAAAAATGCAGCAAAAGGAAGCTTGGATCCAAGGAAAGAATAAAGTCATCGCAAATACTAAATATGGATGTTAATATAAAAGCATATGTACATTCTTTTCTTCTTTTACTTTCTTTAAATGACTCTTTAAAGCAAATTTTGTATAATTATATTTTAGGTTTTATAGTATACATACATGTAATACATATCACAATAATAACAAAACAGGAAAAGGAAATGAAACTATCAATGCAAAGTTTTTATATTTTAATGAAAGTAAATATGTATTTACTTGAAATATATGGTGATAAATTAAAAATTCCTATTGTAATCCTTAGAGCAACTATTAAAAAAAACCCACTAAAATGACTTCCCCCCTTTCCACGGTGTGTGTTCCAGTCCAGGTATAGAGCATTTCAACAGGTCTGGCTTTCAGCAGGACAACAGTACCCCAGTGGAGATTGAGCTGTTTCCCTTCAGCCAGTAGTACCAAGCAACTCACCCATCCTGGTGGAACATCTCACTGCAAATTCCAGTTGGATAATGCCTTTTCCAGGCATGATGGGAATTGGTGTTCTCAGAAGCATAGCACATTGATCCACCATGAGAGTTGGTACAGTGGCTGTTTCTGGCAACTTCCATACCTTTAAGGTACTGAGTGTCTTAAAGGGGTCCTCAGTGTGACATATGGAGCAATAGGCCCTATTGGTTGATTATTCAAATGTATTAAAACCTGGGACATTACTTTATTCCACCAGACCATGGTGGTTTTACTTGCTAGAATTTAATCTGCTGCACTAATATTGCATTCTTCCTTTCTACAAACCCCGCTACTTATGGGTTATAGTAGTGATCGAACCTCCATTCAATGTCATGTTCTTTTACCGAGTTTTGCACATCATGACCTTTGCAATGACCCCTGATCACTGTTCATTTGAGGAGGGTATTGGTATAAGGCACTCTACTTTTCTAATCCCCTAATGGTGGCAGCCTTGACTGCACGGTGGCAGGGGAAAGCAAGGGTTAGGCCAGGTGAGGTGCCCACACAATCCAAGGCATATTTAGAACCCTCATTTTGAGGGACAAGGCCAATATAATCAATTTGCCAATCTCTGACTAGTTAAGAATTCTGGTGGCTGGCCCCAGACTCCTATAGCAGTTGCCTTAGGCATTGTTTAGAACCCAGGACATGCTATTATTGCGCTAACTCAGTCACTCCATTTCATGAGCAAGCCAGCATTTTTGGCAATATGTCATCCCACCAGGGTCTACCTATGCACCCAGTCTGTTGTATCTACTGAAGTGTCAGTTGCTAGGGCTCATAACCAGGCTAGGCCATCAGCTATTATCAGAAGTCTAGGGTAATTACTATTTTTAAAGGTTTTATTTATTTATTTGAGAGAGTGCATGAGAGAGAGAACAAGCAGGGGAGGGGCATAGGGAAAGGGTGAAGCAGGCTCCTGGATAAGCAGGGAGACTGATATGGGGCTTGATCCTACTACTCTGAGATCATGACCTGAGCCAAAGGCAAATGCTTAACCAACTGAACCACCCATGCACCCCATTGAAAGATTTATTTATTTGTTTGTGTGTTTATTTATTTGAGAGAGGGGAGGGAGGGGCAGAGGGAGAGGAAAAGAGAGAATCTCAAGCAGACTCCCCTCTGAGCAGGCAGCCCAATGTGGGGCTCGATCCCAGGACCCTGAGATCATGACCTGAGTCGAAATCAAGAGTTGACTGCTTAACTGACTCAGCCACCCAGACACCCCTTGGGTAATTACTATTTAAAAGTTTCTTTTTTTTAAATTTTTTTATTGTTATGTTAATCACCCTACATGACATCATTAGTTTTGGATGCAGTGTTCCATGATTCATTGTTTGTGCATAACACCCAGTGCCCCACGCAGAACGTGCCCTCTTTAATACCTATCACCAGGCTGACCCATCCCCCCACCCTCCTCCCCTCTAGAACCCTCAAAAGTTTCTTTTGTATTAGAGGTCAGACAGCATGAGATGCTTCTTCCATTTCATTGTCAGTTGCTGTAAAATATCCTCCCCTTTGCTTTCTCCTCACTTTCCCAGAGATTCCACCCTGCAGTCTCCTAATCAGGCTTTGTCGCGGCGCTTGAAACATAATCCACAGCAATTTGTTCCCTACAGCTTTGTAAAATGGCACACTAAGATCTCCACCTTATTATCCTGCTTCCCCATCTTGTCTGCCAGCTCTGAAGCTGGCAAAATAGCGGACAACTGCATGTCCTTCTCTAACCACATCTATTCATCCAACTTTCTGACTGGGACTTCTGCCTCTGGTTGGGCATTGGTGGCCCCCCAGACTGCCCATAGTAGTAGCCCGTCCGCTGTGGCCTCAGTGTACAATACACAGTTTCTCCAACAAATAACCTTAAAGCACGGGGCGTTTGGGGGCATCCGCATACTCAGGTGGCAGTCCACAAGCATCTAACACACAGGCCACCTCTTCCCACACGGAGATCAATGGCCAACTCAGGTTTTCCCCAGCAAATTCTTTCTTCCCAAGACCCATTCCTTCAGTCTCCCGGCTAGTTGAGCCAGTTGTTAGTTTGCACCTTCGGACGTTTCTCCAGGTGAAATTTGAAACTGGCCCCCATAGGTAGAGGGCAAGGAGAGATCTATCAGGAGAGGTAGACTGCTGCAAATTGGCAGGTGGCAGGTTTAATCAATAAGCAAGGGAATTTACTTACGAGGCTTGTCTTCAGCAGCCACAAGACAAATAGATCTCCAGACCTGCCCGCCAGAATCTTAAAAGTTTATATAGAGGTCTTAATGGGGTTTAGTCACGTATACTTCCAGAAGCCCTCAAGAACGTACTACTCTCTCAAGATTCAGTCACTGAAATTGCCCAGACTATGGGAATGTTGGGCAGAACCTACATTCCAAGGACAGGAGCCTCCAATTGCCGCAGCTGGCTGCCAGGTCAACTGGCAGTCATGCCCTCTTGATGACCTCCTCTAATAACTGGGGAAAGAAGAGCATTTTTTTTTTCTCTTTCAATACACGGTATGGGAATAAACTTATGTAGATTAAGGAATATTGGCGAATAATTTATTTTATTCAGTGGGTTATATTCCAGTATGCACTAATATATTTTGTGCAGATATTGTCCCTTATTTAGCCCTTTGGAGCATTTCGTGGCTCTTTTAGTATAAGTGGTAGAGCTGGAAAAGACTCATTTTGCCACCATCATAATAAAAATTGGGCAAGCATCACTAATGGATTCTATATCTAAGGGAGGATTTTGATGAGAAAACAAAAGACAAACCTAAAATAAGAAACATTTTATTTTTAAAACTGACCTGTATTCTTCATAAATGTCAATTTCATAGAAGACTAAAGCATAACACTAGATTCAAAAACACTAAAGGAACATGACAGCTAAATGTAGCACATGATGATTGAGAGGATCCTTTAATGCAAAAAATAATAAAAGGACAATATAGGGCAACTGATCGAATTGAGATATGGATTACAACTAAAGTATTATAACAACATTCAATTTCCTCCACTTCATAATTGTATTATGATTTAAAAAAAATACACACAAAAATGTTATTAGAAATAAAAAGGGGTAAAGACACAGTGATAAAGCAAATATGCCAAAATGTTAAAAATTAATGAATCTGAGTAAAGGATATACTGGGGTTTTCTGTACTATTACTATTCTTGCATGTTTGTAAGTTTGAAGTTATTTCAAAATAAAAATTTAATAAAAAGTTTAAATAACCACATATAAGGTATTACAAAATTCAAGATATTTCAACAAAGTTGTGAGCAAAGTTAATTCAAGGAATGGCAATTACAAAGAAAACAATCAAAACCAAAATTAGTTTTTTAATTTAATGTGGGGAAATAATTGACTTATTTCTTCTTAAGAAAATATGAGTAAAAATATGAACATAAGCCTCATGACAAAGTAAACATTACATGAAAATAATTTTGCTCTTTTTACTTTCCATAGGGTTGAACAACAACCCACGGGTAGGTAGATAAGATAAAGAAAATAAATAAGTATAGCCAAAAGACATAGATTTTTTCCAGGGCACCTGGGTGGCTCAGTTAAACGACTGCCTTCGGCTCAGGTCATGATCCCAGGGTCCTGGGTCTGAGCCCCACGCTGGGCTCTCTGCCCAGTGAGACCCTGCTTCTCCCTCTCCCTGCTGCTCCCCCTGCTTGTGCTCGTTCTCTCTCTGTCAAATATGTAAATAAAATTTTTTTAAAAAGTGATTATTTTTCTATGAAATTCTTAACCATTGAAAAAATATTAATATGTAGGACATTCTCAAGTTACAGTTTATGCCTCTGCACTGAGATAGAACAATACCTCACCATATATCATTCAATGAAAAGATACCCACTTTTCTAGTTAACCTCAATACCCATCTGTTGTCCAGAATGGCTTCAGTTCATACACAAGAACAATTAGTTTTTGATGCATTTATGTGTAGTTATGGTAATCTTTCTAGTTGAAGCCAAATATTTTAATCTTGTGAATTGTCTAATTCACTAACCAAAACATTTGAGCTTGGGGTCACAGGGTTGAGAATTTAAAAAGAAAGTTTCTAAAATTATGAGACAGAAAAAGAATAAAAGAAAATGTCCCTTTGGTCCTCTGGTGTTCAGAAATTATTACAATTAAATTTAGAATTGTGACTGGCACTTAGTAAAATAATGGGGTTTAGATATGTGGTAGACAGCCTAAGGTCTAAGGGCATTTAACAAGGAAGTAGAGAAAACAAAAATATACCCATATTTTCAACTTTCTGTCCAGTGTTCCCTTCTCTACACTACCCTTACTGTTGACTAAAGTTAAAGATCCTGCAAATAAAATTCCAAAAAATATAGAAATACTTAATAAATTATTTGAGTGTATGCATATGTGTTACTGTAAATCATGAAAGTATTTTTTTAATTTGGTGAAATATTTATAATAGAATCTCTTGTATTAAAAATCATGGAAATATGTTTTAACATTTTTATCACAATAATATAAGGAAAATTGGAATGAATTAAATTCTAATTATAAAATATTCACATTTCAGATTATCAAATTTAGATATCATTATGTAAACCCCTAGGGTTATTGAAGCAAGATCATGTCCTTCCTTCATGGTAGAGAATAGTTCTCCATTTGAAAAATCAACTCCTGGATGCCTGGGTGGCTCAGTTGGTTAAGCGGCTGCCTTTGGCTCAGGTCATGATCCCAGGGTCCTGGGATCGAGTCCCACATCAGGCTCCCTGCTCACTGGGGAGCCTGCTTCTCCCTCTGTCTGCAGCTCTCCCTGCTTGTACTCTGTCTCTCTCTGACAAATAAATAAATAAAATCTTTAAAGAAAAAAAGAAAAAGAAAAATCAACTCCTGATGTGCTATTATTGGGCACTAGTAGAGAATGACCATGGGGCACTAAATGATCTTGAGACCAGTGAAACTTATTATCAGCTGGTATTAAAAGGTCCAGCAAATAACAAGACTGAGTAGATACAGCAGAAAAACCCAGGATATGGTGAAAAAGATTTACTTATAAATGGGCTCAAAGGTACACCCAGTTCACCTACCTCTTCTTCTTCAATTCACACTTATGGCCTTTTCAGTGTTTCTTATAACCAATTAACTTAAAAATAAAGGACTTGGGCCTGAATCATAGATATGTCCATGTACTATGTTGGCTGAAGCTGGAGAATGATGTTTGTTGCCCTTAAGGGTAGTCCAGAAGGAATGGTGAAGGGAAATCTTTCCAGAAGTCATAGCTGAGAGCAGTACACTTGATTATAAACTTATATGGAAGACAAGTTGGCCTGAAGTGTGGATATATATTGACTACTGGGCAGTGGGACTTACTTGGCTAGTGGGTCAAAAACCTGAAAGGACCAGCACTGAAAGATTGGGGACAAGAAAGTCTGGGGAAGAGGTATATGGATCTCTATATGGAAGAGGGCACAAATGTGTGTATCCTATAACTCATATAATACCAACCAGAGAAGATATACTTCAGAAAAGATAAAATTACCTGTCCTGGGGATGTCAAACAGATACTCTCATCAGACACTCTAGTGACTGCATTGTGTGCCCATAAAAGGAAGGGCTGTTTTTGCAAAAAGGGTAGCTACTGATGAACTAATAGTATAGATTTCCTCTCACTATGTTGATCTAGCTATTGATCCTACTGAATAAAGAATTTGCCAACATCTGAGACAGATTTTGAGTCCCTTATAGAACACCATTCTTCAAAAAGTTCATCTAGCCACTGTGACAAGTCAATTATATTATATACTTTCAACCTTGAAAGGGTCAGTGAAACTCCCTCACTAGATAAAGACTCCAGATAATTGAACAATACAAATGACATGGACCAGCAAAAGTGCTGGCTAAAGGTAAAAACAAAACAAAACAACAACAACCACAAAAAACTCTAGAATTGAGTGCTGGGAAAGGGAGATGGCAAGAAACAATTATGGCCCAAACACCAGTTATAGCTCAGTATTTAATTCTCTTTAGCCTTTTAAAAAATATTGAAAACACTTACCACCTTGAATAACTGGACTTGCAAATCCCCCTTCCCTTAGAGAAGATCTGGATACCATAGGACTATGAGAGAGAATCTGAGTGGTCCATTGGTGGATATTATCAAATCCAGTTCACATGCCACCCCTGTGTCACACGGCTTTACCTGCCTCCTGATCTTCAGGTATTTGCTCAATGGAGTGCTCCAATTGCCACTGTTCGGACCTCATCTCTTAAGATTGTTGAATATCTCAAGGTTTCTCAGAGTGAGGGTCAGGCTCTGACAGAGCATCAGTTGCTCCAGTGGAGCAGAAGCTCCAACAACTATGGCACCTTGTGGCAACTATGGACTGATCCCACCCATAGAGGCTTTGGGTTCTTCCTACAAATTCTAGACCCAAATAAAGTGCCATGCTAAAGGTTATGACTCTGGATTCCTCATCAACTATTCAGGAGGCATAGGCAACACCTGGAAGGACAAGGGACTAAATGCCTTTGGGCAGATTTTGACTAATGAGAGACAATAGATGTGAATGAGCCATAGAATGAATTCTTCTCCCTTGTTCTCCACAGAGGATTATTCTGAGGTACAATAGCTCCATATGGCCTATCTAGAGACATTTGCATGATTCAGTGAGTAGTTGTGTTTATAATACTGTAGCCACTTTAGGAATATGCCAGCATCTATTTGCCTTTTCCCCCCTCCTTTCTTACTTCCTTTTTCCTTTACTGATTGTATCTCTGGCTTTAGACTCCCTAATAAAACATCACATAAGCTATATTTCTGAGAACCGAAGCTAAGACATATTGGCATAAAATAAGATTTCTTTACACTTCAAAGAAATTATATAAACTTAAACAAAAATGAAGTGAGCATCTTACCTCATCCTTAGAATTGCAGGTAATTCTAGTGATCTATTGCTGCAGAACAAATACTCCAAAACATAATGTCTTGAAAAAAAGAATTATTATTCTGATGGGCATATGGGTTGACTGAATTCAGGTGGGAGATTTTTACTTGGGGTCTTTCATATGGTCACACTCAGATATTGGCTGGGGCTGTAGTCATCTGAAGATTTGACTGGAATGGACATACCAGATGGCTCATACACATGAATGGTAGTTGCTGGCTGTCAGATAGGGGCTCCCTTGGGTTTGTCAACCAGGTTGTCTACATGGCCTTCAGCGGCTTTGGTTTCCTATAGTACGGTGATTTGGTATCTAGAGGGAGCATCATAAGAGTGAGAAGTTCCAAGAGACCAATTAATAGTATTCTCTTATAATTCTTAATATTTCAGTGGTCAATTGTTATTTCTCCTCTCCCATTTCTGACTTTATTTCTTCAGGTCCTTTCTCTTTTTTTCTTATTGAGTCAGGCTAAATTCCTAGAAACATACAATCTCCTAAAACAGAACCAGGAAGAAATAGAAAATCTAAACAGACTGATTACAATAAACAAAATTGAATCAGTAATCAAAAAACTAGCAAAAAATAAAAGTCCAGAACCAGATGGATTCACAGGTGAATTCTACTAAACACTTAAAGAAGAATTAATACCTATTCTTTTCAAACTATTCCAAAAATTAGAAGAGGAAGGAACATTTCCAAATACATTCTATGAGGCCAACATTACGCTGATACCAAAACCAAAGGCACCACAAAAAAAGAAAACTATGGGCCAATATCCCTGACGAACATAGATGCAAAAATTCTCAACAAAACATTACCAAGAGGCCGGTTAGGTGATTCACTGGAAACTGACATTGTCTCTCTGCATATTCTATCATTCAAAGATATAACAAGGTCCAATCAGATTCAAGGAAGTAGAGAAACAGACTCCACTTTTTGATGGGGGAGTAGTTTGCTCACACAGCTTTGTGGAAGAACATACGGGATAAAAGATGTGGCTAACTCAGAAAATGCATTCTGCTACAGTACCATTATCAGTTTGTAGCATAGACAGGAACAAAAGAGAAGAGGAGGTATAAAGCAGTAATTGAGTAGTTACGCCTGCTATAGACATTTACAACAGGAGTGGGTATTTCTTTGCCTTAAAGATCCTGTCATACACAGAAGAAAAAAATGTTTATTTCCTACTCTATAGTTTTTCCTATTCTGGCAATTCTCAACTTTAAATTTATTTCTTGGCTTTAAACACACTATGTAAAGCATTGCAATGCTATTTATAGTTTTACCATGTGATTATGCAGATTTTGCCTGAATATATCCCTCGATGAGTTTTCACCCCTGATAGAGATGTGCTTGAAATCAAGTATATTGAAATATCCCGACATAGGCTGCAATCATGAAGCATTTACAATTTTTCTCTTGACAAATTTTGACAAATTTTGCAAACCCTTCACTTCATTTGGGCTAGCTTGTTGTCCCCAGTTCTTACAGCTTAGAAAACAAAGTAATCTAATCACTTTAGTCCCCCCATACAGTCAGTCTCATGCAACAATTTACAATGTCTAGTCCAGGATTCCAAACTTCATTCACAATTAATGCTTCTCTCCTTTAATTTGGACTGGTGGAAACCCACATGTAGAAAAGGGTCATAGTAGGGGCGCCTGGGTGGCTCAGTTGTTAAGCATCTGCCTTCAGTTCAGGTTATGATCCCAGGTGATCCCAGGGTCCTGGGATCGAGCCCCGCATCAGGCTCTCTGCTGGGCGAGAAACCTGCTTCTCCCTCTCCCACTCCCCCTGCTTGTGTTCCCTCTCTCGCTATGTCTCTCTCTGTCAAATAAATAAATAATTTTAAAAAAAAGAAAAGAAAAAAAAGAAAGAAAGAAAAGGGTCATAGTGATCTTTATTTCCTCTCCTAGACTCTCTTTCCCTCTTTCTTTGGTTTGCAAATCTGAATTTCTGACCCCTCCTGCAGAAGGCAAAACTAGAAGAATAGGAAAAATCTTACTTGACTGGTACTGTCTGAGCTGGCCTCAAGTTTTTGGAAGCTGATTCTTTCACAGAGAAATTTTGTGGGTTTTGGATAAGGTCATCCTTACCAGGGATTTTTTTCCCTGCAGCATTCTTGATGCATATAAAGGTGACTTTTCTGCCTGGTCATTTGTAATACTCCCCTCAGCCCGTGGCCAATCAGAGAAATTTTCTACACTCTTTCTGTGGAGGTCTCCTCAAGCTTCCATGTAGCCCTCTTGTTCAGGACTTGAGAAGATCTAAGTCCAGCTTCAATATGGCCTACACGTAGGATCATGGTAAATAGGGCCAATGGCCCACTCTCGTTGTTACTGTAGATACTTCCCAATGGCAGTCCTCTACACTGTAATTAGCTTCTTGTCATTTAGATTCTTTTTTTAAATTATTTTAAGATTTATTTATTTATTTTAGAGGGAGAGAGAGAGAGCACAAGCAGGGGCAAGGGCAGAGTGAGAGAGAGAATCTCCAGCAGACTCCCTGCTGAGCATGGAGCCTGACATGGAGCTTGATCCCATGATCTGGAGATCATGACTCGAGCTGAAACCAAGACTGAGATACTCAACCAACTGAGTCACCTAGGCACCCCTTTTCATTTAGATTCTTATGACCACAGTCTAATGTGTGTCCCAAACTCCAAGTTTCTTTTATTTTATATGAAATTGAGAAAAGGAGTTGAGACTAAAATCCCAATCTGTGTTTACTGCACATCTTCTTAACCTAAATTATAAGCATGGTTTCAACTATGGTTCACAAAACTCTCTCTTAGTTACCTCCTTTGTAAGTGCTGCTCCAAGTCCAGCATTTTGCTTTGCTTTGGAAAGTGAAAATGTTTGCCATCGATTGTTTTATGGCAAAGGAAGTCTCAGACTTAGTTCTCAGCCTTTATTTCTAAATCTAAGCTTAAGGAGAAAAGTCCCAAGTTAATATCCCGTACAAGGAATACAAGTGAGGAGACCGAAAGAAAGAGATAGTTAACATGTAAGTGAAATGTCTCAAAGACGGTCCTCGGGGTCTACAGCCATGAAAAGGGGCCACCTGACGTCTACTGTGGTGTACCTGACTACCTTTGAGTTGAGGAAGTAGGTAAGGTAAATAGTAGATACATATACTGTAGTTGCAGGAAACATACTATAAAGCACATATAGTCATCATGGTTTGCATATCCGTTCCTTATGAGTTTGGTTAGCAAGTCTCTATCCCATATATAATGCTCATTTCTAGTACATTTATAACATTGAATTTTGTGTTTTTAATCTAGGAGCCACACCCTGGTCTGAAGCTAACCCATCACTCTATTGCTCAATTTATTGCTTAGCCTTCCTATTTGCTATTCTACTGAATGTGATTCTGTGTAAAATATATAGATAGATAGATAGATATAGATATATATTGACATATCTTTTTCTTATCTTTTCTTATCTTTCTTTTCTTATTGATATATATCTTTCTTATCTTTATATATATAAATATCAATATATATTTAAGTATATGTTTTATATATATCAACATATGTGTGTATATATATTTAATATATCAATATATATGTCTATATATATTTAAGTATATCTGTTTCATAAATGTTGATGTTCATATATTTGTGAGCAGAAGCATATTCTATGCCATAATGGAATTCTATAACTTTCTGATAATATTAAATAGACTTTAAAAATACAATTCTTATGGAAGCATCAAATATTTAATAAAGCTCAAAATCATTTTACTTATTTCCCAAAAGAGAGTTGTTAATTTGACTAAATTTCACTTAGTTGTTTATGCATCTTTTGCAAGGGTAATTTGAGGTTTTATCCCTTACTATCACATTATCCCAGCAGATAGCTCCCAGCTACAACTCTAAGTAGAATGTTGAATAAACTGGAAAATATTAAATTTGTTCTCCCTGCATTTTACCCTTTCCTGTAATATATTTTGATAACAGTAGGTTAGTACAATAACAGAGAGCAATTTCTCACTGACTAAATATTCAGTGATTTAGTGGTTCTAGAAGTTTTTTTTATTATTCAAATAAACAAATTGGCAGATGCCTATAAGACATTTCCTATCAGTCTTACAGTCTTGATTGATAGAAATAGATTTTCTCTACTTAAGCTGATAAAATACTGCATTTTTACACGTTTTTATTTATAGTTAACTCTGACGAAAATAGTTCTTGTCCTCTGGTCCATCCCTTCTCCTGTGGCACATAGACCCCAACAATTTGTGCTACTGCCCCCCATGTGGTTGTGTCTTCAGAGTGTCTGGAAACTATGCTGCTATTCCTCAGACCCTTCACCTCCAGGAATTACATCCCAACATTATTTTTATCCTCAGCCTAAAGTTATTTAACTACCCAGAGATCCCCTTCACTCTCTACAAACAAAAACAATTTTTTTTCTAAAATATACTATAAATGAAGGAATTGCAAGAATAACAAAAAGAACCTTATTTCATTGTTATCACGAGTAATTTGGGCCTCGTTTTTTTCTAGATTATAGGCAAAACTTTAAAATGTGTTAGTGAGAATACTTTTATAGGACTGTGAGTACTATACTAGAGGGGATGGAAGGAGACCTGACAGTGAAATGAGAAAAAGCCTAAATTGAAATGCCATGCCTGACTATATACCTCTAGGCAAGCCGCAGTCTCCTCCGTTTCAGTATCTCCAAGGGAGATCTAATGAAGGGGGTGTTATGAAGACTAAAATTCCCAACGTGGAATACTACCTAGCTTTTAATAGGTGCTCACAAATTACATATCTTATCCTCTTATATAACCCTTCAAATGTCTCCTCCCCCCGCCCCCCGCACTTTTTTGTTTTGTCTTGTGAATCGGAAGAATACTAGTGAACTCTTACCATTAATTTCAAACCTGCCTGACCTCTGACTCGTCTGAAGGGCTATTGAGACAAGCAGTATATATTCAAAGGCATCTGAACCTCTTCTGAAATTGAGATTTAACTGACACTCTCACAGTACAGCAGTAAAGTGGTCCGCAAATGCAGTAAAGCTCTGTTGAAGTTTCATTTTTTTAAGTTTGTATTCTGTTGCAACACTCCAGGATTTTACAGAAAAGTGTTGCATTTCCCTATTTATAAGCATTTAAAACTTGTAAAGCTGACTGTAGCTGGGCAATAATAAATAAAGTGCCTAATAAAAGACTCTGGAAATGCTAAAAGTGACATTTTACAATAAGTAGAAAAAATTGAAGTGAAAATTGTGGAGTAATTTAGAGTGAATGTATTCATATATTTGAGCATTAAAGCCAAATTAGAAAGATTTTTTTCAAAAACCTCTAAGGAAACAGAAAGGGTGACTTATGGGTATCATTTAATTAAAAGCTTGTCCTCTGAAGTCATATTGATTTATCATTTCCTAGCCTTGGTACATGCATTGAAAAAGACAAATAGCTTCATGCTTTCCTGCTGGAGCTCCTCATTGGTGCTGATATTCTTACACATGAGAAACAATGAAGGATTATTTAAATCTGAAGATCATTTCCTAACACACAAGCCAACCATGGAAAAGTTATTTAAATATGTCATATTAAGAAACAATTTTTCCTCATCAATCATATTTTCCCAACAGACATAAAATATGACAATACATTGCTTTGATTAGATTCATAATTTGTCAGAAAATATCTATTTTTAGAGTGCCTGAAAATTCAATTCAAAACCACTAAAATAAACACTGCCTAATGAAACAAACAAAAAACTCATTATTTTCCAAAAAAATATAAAATTAACTGAAATTCTTTCATACAGAGTCCTATCTACTCTGACAGGCATTAAGTAGGGAAGAATATATAATTATAAGACCTGGCCCAAATGATATCCTCAAAATCTTTGTTACTAATGCAGTTTTTTTAAAAGAGCATGTGATATAGAAGTGTGCATACACATGAAGGAGAGGTTTATTAATGACACAGAATTCACTGTACTTTTGCCTTCTACCACCATCAGTACTGCTGTGTTTATTCAGCTACATTAAGAATATAGTTAAGAATACATGGATTGGGGCGCCTGGGTGGCTCAGTCGTTAAGCGTCTGCCTTCGGCTCAGGTCATGATCTGAGGGTTCTGGGATCGAGCCCTGCATCGGGCTCCCAGCTCCTCAGGAAGCCTGCTTCTCCCTCTCCCATTCCCCATGCTTGTGTTCCCTCTCTCGCTGTGTCTCTCTCTGTCACATAAATAAATAAAATCTTTAAAAAAAAAGAATACATGGATCTCCCATCAGGTAATCCTGGACTTCTATGGATCACTAACTCCTGAGGAAATGTCTGCAATGGAGATAAATTTACAAACTTATTTACAGATATTTATTTAGCATTTATTATATACGTTCTCTTTTGTTGTGTAGAATACAAAGAAATAGAAGAAACTTTCCTTTAAGGAACTAAAAAAAAAATCAGTTAAAAAGCTAATATACATTACATCATTAGTTTTTGATGTAGTGTTCCATAACATAACATAATAAAAAAAAGCTAATACACATAATACAGATACTAAATATCCAAAAAAGATAGCACATACTTAAATGCCTTAAAAGTAGCACAAGTCATAAAGTTAAGAGTTATGTGAGGTAGAAGGTTATTAAGAGTTATGTGAGGTAGAAGAACACGGTACTTAAGTTACTCAGTTCTTATGCCATACCACTGATTCATTCTGATCAGTGACTCCCTCATTTCTGCACCTTGGCTATTCCCATTCCTTCAGATACCAAGCCTTAATTCTATAATAATAGAATGTCTAAATCTGACATCTTCTGTTTAAAGTTAGGGAAGTACTTCCATGTCTCAAAGTGAAGTCCTAGATCATCAAGGTGGAACTATACAAAAATCTAAAAATATCTGGCAATCCTTGGTTCAATAACCACCCTAAAGGTATAAAAGAGACTGAATGGTATTATCCAAAAACAGGGAAATAATTTGTTTGGGAAAAGACTGTGAGATTCTGTCACACTTTTTTCCCTCCTCATTCCATCCCTATCCTCATGTGAAAGAGATGAGGGACTTTATGGAGACCAGAGAACATGATCCATAACCCCAGCAGTATGTGAGTTACAAAGCTCAGAACAAGAACCAAGTCGGAATTTGTGCATGACTAGCTTTTTTGACAATGAAGGCGAGAACGTGAGATGGCTATACTGGGACCAGCTTGTCCTAGCATGGTTGGTTAGGGACAAGATATGACCACAAAAAGAAAAAGAAGTGCTCTCAAGAGATTGTAATGGGATTTTCCCCCAAGACAACTACCTGCAGGAGCCAGAGGACCTTGACAGAGTGAATTTGGGTGGAAAGGACCATAAAAAACAAAAAGGTAAGCAAAGCCATAGGCAAAGGAGACATTATCTGAATTAAAGGAACTGAAGGTAATAAATCCCAAGTAATAAGGAGTTTCCTAAGAACCCAGAAAAGCCCTCTACAAGGGAAAGGATCAGCTCTCAAGACCCAGAGGCTCCCAAGTACAGAAAGAACTGATGTAGAAGACACTGCCAGTCAAGTTACATCTTGCTTCATGACCCATGACTCCCAGCTCCAGACATGAAGGAATAAGAACACACAGTCAGGTTGCTGAGGGAGAAGCAAAAGGCAAAAGTAGAGAGCAGATGAAAAGCCACTGTATTCCTGTTAGCACATGGTAGACTTTCAGTCTTGAAGCAGGTCTGATCTGGGAAAGGAAGAGATTCGTTCTTTGATGAAATTTAGAATATTGACTATTTATCTGGACCAATCATTTTAAGTTATTGAAAAATAATGGCTATCATGTCTAGAAATTAGTAGAATTATTTACTATCCAAGAGTGATAAAAAGGGTGGTGGTTTTTTGTAAGAGATTTCCCTAAGACAGTTGAGAAAGTAACCCCATGCAGGGAGACAGGAGGTGTGAAAGTCAAATTATTTTCTGTTTGCACGCAGTGGAGTTCCGTTTTTAATCAAAATGAGTATTGCATATATTTTCAGCTAAGTAAGGATTCTAATTTGAAACTCTCGGCAAAGACCTGGGAGAACTACATCACTTGATATCTCCCCCAAATCCTGAATGCCTTTCACATATTCTGGTTATTTCTAACTGAATTAAGAGACTAACAAAATAAAGATAATATTAATGTAGATTTCCTGGACATCAACTCCTCTCTAATTGATAAGCATGAGTATGCTATTTTCTGGGTTTTTCCTTATCCCCAATATCTTTCTATTACACGTAAATTAGACAGATATTTCCAGAAGTTCAATTTTTGCATTATCTTGGCCTGAATACTTCCCCTGAGAGTACATTTTTAAGGCAAAAAGCTGTTTTACATAATACAATTGTCATAGAAAATGCCAAACAAATTACAAACACAAAACATGTTTTATATGTTTCCTAGACTATCTTTAGTCTCAAATCTTTAGTAATATTAGAAATTGTACTGTTCACTAATCTTGACAGTTAGTTATCTTTGTTCATAAGCATCATCCAATAGGCTTTTCTTCCAAAATAAAAATTCCTTTAATTTCATTTAGTTGGAGCCAACTTATTTAGGCAATTGTCAAAGACTAAACTTAACTTTATATAAACAAGGTGTAGCTCCATTGTGGTTAGCCTCCCAAGAGCTTTCTCAATGTTTCCCCTGTTACATTATCACATCCCGTCAGTAGGGATTCAATTCAATAATATGCTTGTCAGTACACCAGAATACACTAAAGATTTCATTTAAAAACTAGTAAGAAACTTTACATTGCATATCACATTGCAAAACTCCCTAATAGTTTCTATCAGGCACCTCAATTCTTCCTCCCAAGTCCTTCTCTGAGTAAAAGCCATATTTTGCTACTATTGGGAACAATTTTCCTTTGGCCTTTAACTTCTCTTCACCCACTAATAAAAACAAAAGTCCCATTATCAGCAGGCTACAGCGTCTCAGAGAACAATTTATATATTCTCAATCAATGTATTAGTTATCACAAATTTCCCCCAAGATTAGTGGATTAAAACAATATTAGTTATTACACGGATTCTGTAGGTCAGGAATTTGGGTACAGATTCTTTGGGTTCTCTGCCTTAAGTTCTCTCACATGCTGCAGTCAAGATTTCCATCAAGACTGAAGTCTGCACTAGAATCAACTGGGGAAGGATCCGTTTCCAGGTTCGGTTATGTGGTTGTTGGCAGGCTTTAACCCTTCACTAGCTGTGGTCTAGAAGCTGCCCACACACTTTGTTGCCCTGTTGGCCTTCGCAATGGGCAGCTCAAATGTGGCAGCTTGCTTTATCAGAACAGAAAGAGAGAGAGCAGATATGAGAGGGAAGTCACAGTCTTTTTGTAACCTAATCCTGGCAGAGGCATCCCATCACTTTTGGGATATTTTATCCACTAGAAAGAGAGTCACTAGGTTGAGCTCACACTCAAATAGATGAGGATACACAAAGACTTCCGTAGCAGGAGTCCGAGATCATTGCAAACCATCTTAAAAGGCAGCCTACCACACTACGATGCTTTTAGAGAAATCTCACTTTCCACCCAATTGACTTAACAATATATTCACTCAATAGCACAGGTCTTTTCCTAAGAAGGGATTCTATTATTAAGAAAATCATTTTTATTCATAATATCACCAATATTCACACTCACGTGCATACTTGCACACATGTGCACTCGCATGCCCACACCACCTAAAAAAAATATACCAAAGGGCATATACACAGAAAAGGGAAATAATTGTCTTATGTGGAAAATTATTCTTCCCTTTATAATAGGATTCAAAATACAATCATTTTCAACAGAAAACACTTCTGCATATGCCATTACCAAGATATATAACTTATAAAACACAGTTTCAGAAATAGTTCAATTATAGAAGAACAAATATTCAAAAATATTTACATGATTTCAGTCTCAAATTATATAAATAAATAATTATGTTTTTATACAGCATGTAACCTTAGAATTTTCATGAAGTCAAAATATAAAATGCCTGGATGAAAACTTTTTGAAACAGAAGTAATAAGAAAGATGATTTTAAAATATCTCTGCTTTTTAAAAGTTTTAGTTAATATTCCTTACCAAGCACTACACCGGCATGTTAACTCTGACAAGTAGAAATCATGGGTTCTTTATTCATTAGCCCTGTTGCTGATTCTGGCTTCTTAGAAGAAAGCAGAATGACGTTAACCTTAGAACGTTCCATTCTGTTACACTCCCACATTTACATCGAGTACTCAAGGATAGAAAGAACAGTCTGTGGAATAGAGGAGAAATAAACTGAAAATATAAATGAGAACATGGGTGATTTTAATAGCTACTTCACACCCAGAGACTATCTAACTTCATCTAATGGTTTGTCACACTGAATGCCTAGAATGGTGTGTAAAAAGTACAGAATTTTACTGTTACACCTGCTCCTATCAAGTTTATATGTCTCTAGTTATCTAGGAATATGGAGCTGAAATTGAGAAAAGGAAATAAGATGTGCGGGAAATATGTCATGGTGAATGTTAAATGATTTAGAAAAGTAAAAGATCATAATTAAGGAAATATCACCAATGCCAAAATGCTGAAACTAGGGATCATTTCAATAGTATGTCACAGAAATTCAGGATATGTTGCTAATGCATATATAAATAGTACAAATATAATATGTAAAAACAACAAAAACAAAAAATAACAATAGAAAAATTATAGAAAATAGAAAAAACTCTACCTTTTTTCACCCACTTAGAAAAATAAAGGCTTATGGCTAGTGTAAACCCTCTCTTCAGAGAGCAATTTAACTGTTGTGTATTCTAACTGGAAGATTTGGGAAAATGGGATTTTTTTTTCTATATGGAGACCCTTTCTTATACATATGAAAAGCATTCTGGCAGCCCCATGCATACAGCAGGCCATGCCTTGATAGATTCATTCACTCACTCATTCATTCATTCATTTATTCATTTATGTCTGGTCTTACCACAATTTGAAGAGATACACCAAAATCTGAAGGACATCTATCCAAAAGTAAGAAATTTTTGTTCAACTGGGCAAAATTGCCCCCAAACGTCTTTGCTTCCAAGAATCATATAAAAAAAAGGTACAAAAACAAACAGGTTTCCTGGGACTTTCCATGGCCCCACCCATTTGTCTAAACCATGCAACTTATTAAATATCCTTCGACTTACAGAATTTCAACACAAGCTCTAATTAGAGGATTCAAGGTATATTCTAGTAAACAGGGAGGATAGCCAAGAAAATTCCATCCCAAATAATTTTTTGGCAAATATAAGGATTGAGTAGAACTTACTCCCCGAAAGTAATGGAGAAATTATGCAAATATTCTGTAACTAAAGACAATTATGCATATAGCATACAAAGTGAATATGAAGAGTAAAACCAGGAAGGGGTGCCTGGCTGGCTCAGTCAGTAGAGCATGAAATTCTTGATCTGAGGATCATGAGTTCAAGACCCAGAAAAAATTGAACATGTAAATCCAAGGGGATCTCACCTAACCAGAAAAAATTAAACTTAATTTAATTAAAATTTTAATAAACAGCAGAGTAGAACCTAGTGACATTATTGAATTCCTAGGATAAACACTAAAATTTCATGTCAAAAAAGACAGAAAAAAGCAGCCCACTTATACGATTTAAACAAAAAATCAAACTCAGCTTCAAATTCTCTTCTGTATTATTAGATACCATGTGTTGTTGTCCATGTTTGAAGTCAACAGAAAGGAATCCTCAAACTTCATACATTCAAAAAACATATCAAATCTATTTGAAAATATTATTCAACTAAACTTATTTTGATTAATCAAAGTGACTATTTTGTCAATGGAGAAGGAAGTCTTGCTATGAAAGTCCTGGCAATAAATACCGATTCAAGGAAAACATAATTAAATACAGATAGTTATCATGCTCTCAACACTCTGCAATATATAGGTTAATTTAGCTTTCCTGGCACCTCTGCCCCTGTTAGTGGAAGTTGAGGTGTGTATATATGTGATATAAAAAGAATACATTTTCAAAATTCAACATTAATAATTTTCCCTATTAATCATTGATCATTTTTTTAATATGTTAGGGGAGGCATTTTCATTCTCACAGGTTAATTACTTAATATGACTATTCCTATTCTAGAATTATCAAAATGGTAGAGAACTTCATTCTAAGTGGTGTAGAAATACATGTAGAAATAAAGAAATAACCTCTTTAGATGTAGTTATAAAAGGAAATACATATTTTCTTAAAAGAATGCTTACCAAATTATGTCATTAGTTAATTACTTCCTATAATGCTGTGGCTTGGGTATCTGTATATGTGCGTTTTTTGAAAAGTATAAACTAACAACTCTTGGAGGGTTTCCCTTCCCAAGTACAGTAATTATATTTGTACATAATTCTGAGCTTGTTATATTAATATTTTACCAAATATGATCATTTAGAGTCATTTTGACATGGGCTTACATCATAAATATTGGCTGTGTAAGAACACTGACCATATTTGCCTAAAATATGAGGATTTTCATCCAAGTACAGGGAATTTGAAATTGAAAATATGCAAAGATCTCATTCAGTCCAGGATCTTCAGATGGATGTGACTTGTCATCATTGTCAGTGCGCTCATTTAGGCTTTGATTTCAAGAATCACTCTCTACTATGCATCAGACTTTAGTGACTGCTGTGGGCAATCAAATTATAATAATCAACCTATAAACCAAAACCAGAATGATAATATCCTGTACTATCTAATCCTCTTTCTGCCTCTCGGGTATTTATTTTCTGGAAACAAACAAAAACAAAAACAAAACACCACATGGCTAATCCCTGACAATAAAAATTTTCTGAAACCTTCCTTCATACTCCTGTACCCATCTATTTCTCCCCTAAGAATCCTGTAATTAAATAGACTAAAATGACCACAGAGATCATTGAGCAGATTTAAATTCTTCTGCTCCATGTTTGTATTTTATTATAAAATCACCACTTTTTGGCATGATTACTGTTTTAAGCAACCTTCAGTTAAATTTTGCTATTTCATAACCAGCACCTCCAACTGTATGTGGGTAAGTGTCCACACTCACACCTGCAACAAGAAGATAGGTATTCTCTGAACTTTTAAATAATGGTACAGCTTCCTTCTTGCCTTGCTTTCCATCTTCCTTCCTTCACGTATATATTTTTTCATCCTCCTCTGATCCTTCCTTTGTCTCCCTCTCTCTCTCTCTCTCTTCCTCCCTCCCTAAAACTATTATGTGACTTGAGAGAATTAGGCATCTATGGTGTGGCGGTGGGGGGGGGGGGTCAATGGCCCATCTCTGAGTGTTGAAACCCAAATGAAGTGAAGGTTATCTGGGAAGAAGTGCATCACTAAGTGGTGTGAAAGAGGGCATGTGACAGAAGCCCACTGTGGTGTCGTAGAGCCTGGACGGAATAAGCAAGGGTCTGAACTGGAGGAGAGAAGTGGTAAGAGGACATCTTGGTGGGTGGTCAGAGCCTAAGTAGGGTAAGGAAGTATCTACACAGAGGATAGCAGCTGTGACAATGGGGAGCTGGTTACACAAAGGGGCATTGATCCAATAGTAAATATACCGTGGATAAGTGGAGCTAGGTTTCTTACTATTTGAAGAGGGGTTACAAATACAGAAAAAGAGAAAACTAAAATGGACCCTGTGGTGTTAGATTGGAAGAGGAATTTGAGGTATTGGTTTAAATAGCAGACATTAGTATAAATTCAAGGTTTTTATTATAGAGAGTGATATACTGGAATTGGAGGTGTCTATGTGAAATCATACAATTTTCAATCTATAGGGTTATAGAAGTAAATATGTATGTAAAAGGAAGTTTTGTGTGTCTGTGTGTGTGTGTGCGCATGTATTTCACTGCTTTACTTACTTATATGGCCTGAGAAGAGCAATACCCTAATGGCAATGACCACACCAAGAATCACAGATCCTGGCTTGTAAATAGTATTCTCTATTAAAAGGAATAATGGGAGGGCATGTGGGTGGCTCAGTCGGTTAAGCATCTGACTCTTGATTTAGGCTCAGATCATGATCTCAGGATTGTAAGATCAAGCCTTGCATCAGACTCAACTTGGCGTTGGGCATTCAGCCTGCTTAAGAGTCTCTCTCCCTCTGTCCCTCCCCTCACTCCCCACCTCCACTCATGTGCATGTGCTCTCTCTCTAAAAAAAGGTAATTAATTTTAAAAAAGGGAATGATGGGAACATATCAAATAAAAACAGAAACAAAACAAAACAAAACAAAATAAAACAGAAGCCAGCTTCAAGGAGCTCACGCTGGCCAAATCTGGATATGTGGGCAACAAATGAATAATAACAAATAACAAATAGCTCATTAGGCAAAACAATAATTTATTAGCCAATGCTGATATAAATAAATAAAAAAAGAAAACTTCCATACAAAAGAATGCCAACTCATAAATATAAAAGAAATAGTTGCTTTAGAAAATCATTTGATAATTATCATAGCAAAAAGTAATTCAGCCAAGAAACATCAATGTATGATAAACTAGTAAGTAAAATTTAGAGGAGAAATAGAATATCTACATCGTCTCAAACTGTATCCCCACAAAATATTTATTAAGTATAAAAAAGAAGAGAATATCTTTACTGTGGAAAAACCAGGCGATCACCACTTTAATCAAGTGACCAAAATTATCAACATCAGTAATGTGAGAAATCAAAATTATGAGCCACTTGATAGGATGCTTTGATGCTGAAGTTATGAGCAGAACACAGCATCATTTATGTGACATCTCTGCCAACAATGCATAACCTGAGTTTAATCATGAGAAAGCATCAGAAAAACCCAAACTGAGAGACGTTCTACAAAGTAACTGACCTGTAATTCTCAAAAGTGCCAAAGTCTTGAAAATCAAGGAAAGACTGGGCAACTGTGGCAGATTGCAAGGCTAAAAAAACATGATGGCTAAATGCGATCAGTGATCTTGGACTGGATTCTCTTACCATAAAGGGGATCATTGGCATTGTTGGCAACAATTCACTGGGTCTGTTGTTTATACAGCAGTAATGTATCAGTATTAATTTCCTGACTTTGATGGCCATATTGTGATTATACAGGAAATTTTTCTTTTTGTAGGAAATATGAACCTAAGTATTTAAAGATGATGGGGCATCATGTTGGCACATAGTTCAGGAGAAATAAATTCTTTGTAATATTCTTACAACTTTTTCTGTAAATTTGCAATTATTTTAAACTAAAAAGAAAAAAAATTGTATAACCTACATTCTACTCCCTATATTTTTCTCTTTCCTTTTGCAGACCACAGAGTAGGATCCCCTAGCCCTGTATATAACAGGAGGTTATGTGTGGTGATTTTGCCAATAAAGCATCAAGGCAGAAAGACACACTCTAGTGGAGATTTTTTTCTCTATTACTTTTAGAACAATTGAATAATATAGATTAATAACCAATTACCAGTTCTGAGGTATCTGGACTACTTTTTTTTTTTTACTGCTCATTTGTAAAATTATTGATAGGTAGAGAGAATTCCTAATTTCAAGCAAATAGTCCTTTGAAATTATAATGCCAGAGCAAGGTTCAGAGGCCACTTGCTTTTTTCTTAAACCAATAAAGGATAATGAAGAGAGAATATCACATTAATTCAGAATAGATTCACTGTTTCTATAGCCCTAAGCATAATTTATTGAAAGGTTTTTAATTTAATTGACAGTGTATATACATAATTCAGAAGAGAAGATAACCATAGGATAACAGAATTAGAGATGAAAAATCTCAACATGTTGCCAACCAGAGAGGACATCATTTATCTCATTGCATTTGGGTATTCTACTAAGTTGGATGTGAAAACCTCTTAGAAGAATAATTCAGAAGCAGAATATATAGGTTTTAAAATTCCTCAAGCAGAAATAGATTTTCAGGGAGGGCTGTCATAAGGATTTCACACTGATAACCTCTAAATTCTGGAAGTTGTAACAGGTCTTATTAAATGTTTAACTTAGGGCGCCTGGGTGGCTCAGTTGGTTAAGTGACTGCCTTCGGCTCAGGTCCTGATCCTGGAGTCCTGGGATCGAGTCCCACATCGGGCTCCCTGCTCAGCAGGGAGTCTGCTTCTCCCTCTGAACCTCCCCCCTCTCGTGTTCTCTTTCTCATTCTCTCTCTCTCTCTCTCAAATAAATAAATTAAACCTTTAAAAAGTAAATAAATGTTTAACTCATTAGCTTCCTCTTTGTATTAGTTTTGGTCAAAATTGCAAAGTATGAACATATTAGCCTTCAATTTCTCTATTCAGAGCCCTCCTGACTTACACCTCTAGATCCTAAAATCTTGGAAGTCAGGCCAAGCCCCAAGTCCTTTCTGTCACTAAAGTGGGCTTCTAATTGACTCCTTAATACAAAAGAATTGGTGCTTAAAATATGTCACCCTTCCTGTAATACTTGCATTTTGGTGGTCAGTTGTAGGCTGATTCTCTGAGGAGAGTACGAATCTTTGGCATGTACAATTTCAGGCACCTGCACTGGTCATTTGCATCCCCACCAAGTATTTCATGTGGAAGAAATGGCTGAAAGTTAAAGTAGATACGAAGATAATTCCTAACATAATGCAACACCCACAACAAACACTTGATATTTACCATCAATATTGAAATTGTCCATATTTTTAATACGACCTAGACAAATCACCAATTTAATTATTTCAGTCTTCATAACTGCCTAGTCATTTCAACAACTTTTATCAGTATCTTTGTGCCTCAATAATTTATCAGTAAAGCAAGAAATGACTAAATAAGACAATGTTTCAGTAGTTTTAAAAACATTCTGGTTAGGACATCAATAATCTGTTAAATAGCTTGGTTAACATTTTGTCATCAATTTAACATTAACAATAATTAGGACATTGATTTAAACTGAATACTGTCAACACCTTCCCTCAAAAATAATGAATTCATTTGAAGAAACTTGTGGCAGACATTTTTTTAAAGCTGTCTCTATGTCCAGCATGGAGTCCCACATGAGGCTTGAACTCACGACCCTGAAATCAAGACTGGAGCTGAGATCAAGAGTCAGATGCTTAACCAACAGAGCCACCCAGGCACCGCTGTGGCAGATATTCTTAGTGTGCTGGCCTTCTGTTCTCTCTAGCAACATTCTGAGATCTGATCACATAACCCAGCACTGCTGATAAGATGTAGCGAAAATTAAGGGGTGGAGTTCCAAGTCCCTCCCTCTGCTCTCCCTCTGCCTCTCTGGCATGTGAACATGATACCTGCCAGATACCTGCCAGTTTAGCCGTCAGTTTGAACCAGTGTCGACAAGCATTAGGGTAAGGACCACCTGCTGAGGACTGTGTCTGGGTTCCCTGATGACATTTTTTGGGAGAGAATTTGCTTTTCCCAGGTCTTCATATTGTTGTGAGATTAAAAAAAAAATATTTTACTCGTCTAAACCACAGTTCCTTGGGTTTTATGTTATGTACTTCTTACTGATGCAATATAAAATGAACTATTCCACAATCTGGCATGATACACTTAATTCTCAGCAATAGGCAGACAACAACAATGAAAACAGCAAGTCCACCCTAGTATAAACAAAATCTCAACAGGGACCTCGATGCCTCTCAGATATTCAAGAAATCTTGGCTCATATTTCCCTATCGCCTCATAATTTTTGGTTCCTTTGATTTTTATTTTTTAATTAAAGATCTGTATGTATTCTAATGAGGATTTATATTCCATAGCATAAAATATTCTGTCATTCCTTTGTTGCCCTTCTCTTCTGCTCATTTTCTATCCTTTGAATTCTCCTCTGGAGCTTCAAATTTTCTCTCAATTAATCAGAGTGTCTTCCATCTCTCTTTGTGAAACTATTTCAAGCCAATAAACAGGCCCTAGAGACTCAGTTTCTATAACAAGGACTGAACCTATTTACCAAACACAAATGGCTCTTTACTTCAGAGAATTTTTAAATAAATGAAACGTACCCCTTCTGAGTGTTTATGCATCAGCAATGAGTTACTGTAATGTACTTAGTGTGCTAGCATCTACTATCCCTCCACACAGAAGAGGTTAGGGTACATAGCTGTTTCTTTCATTTTGGGAGGTTTTTATGCCATACCTCCTGATCAATTCCCTGCATGATATCCGGAAAAGCACAAAAACAAAGAGAAAAATATGCACATCACTGCCAAACTACATTGTCTTTTGCTGGAAACAAAACTGCTATCCACTCTTAGCAAAAAAATTTGGCATTTCCTCTACCCATGAGAAAGCCCTGAATGATAATTAAAATCTAGTTTAATTAGATACATGTGGATAAAAGATCAATAGGAAAAAATTTATTCTTCTTTATGAACTTGAATAGTCAGCTGTAGCTTTGGGGCACCATCATTCAACTCCCTACCTTCCTCATGTGATTTGAACTGTGAAAGTATATTTGCGGCTTTTACTAAGGCTTTTCAATTACATTGAAAGATAGTTCTCTTTTCCATGTCCATCTATGTACTAAATCAATTAATGAGTGTCTACACACATAATATTTACAGCAGAGGGAGGTATCTATAGTCTCAGTTACATCTAGAAAATGACTAAAGTGTAAGGCCTCAGATTCCTTCACCTGTATTCTTTGCACCAGACTTATGATGCCCCCACTTGTGAATTTTACGAGTATACATCTCAAAAAGGTCTTGGAGAATAGCATAATTTTAAAAACTTTGGTTTGGAAATCTAAGAATAAAAATCTGTTCTTTGAGTATTTTTATTTTATAAAAAAAAATCTATGCAATCCTTATTTTTCTCAATTAGCAGCAAATCGATTAAAAAAGAAAAAACTTCTTTGTGAACAGAACTTGTTCAAAGCCACTGGCCTTGGCTTAGTATTTGGGGATTGGTATGCTAGATTGATAAGAACGTGCAATTGTCATGTATCCAGAATATATATTTAGATGAAACATACTTAGTAAAGTTGTGTCTCACAGGTTAAATTTGAGGTTTTCGGGTTTATCAGTATCCTATCTTCTGTTCCTACCACTAATCGCCACTTAAATTTTCCCCTTCTGATAACAATAGGCAATTTCAGGTCTCTTTTTATTATTCCATACAAAGTTATCTTTCCCAAAGAGGAAGTGGTATTAATTGGTGTTAATCAATCACGAACTATATAGGGACATTTTCCACTTTTTTTTTTTTATCAACTTTATTTTCAGAGGTATTTTCAGCTTTATTTTTCAAGATTTCCAAATTATTAACCATCTGCCTTCAGCTCAGGTCATGATCTCAGGGTCTTGGGATTGAGCCAGGGTCTGACTCCCTGCTCAGCGGGGAGTGTGCTTCTCCCTCTCCCTCTGCCCCTCCCACGTGCACGCACACTCTCTATCTCAAATAAATAAAATCTTTTAAAAAAATGTAAAGAAGGTAAAATAAAGAAACACACACACACACACACAAACCCTCAACTCCCTAATAAGCATCTATAGTATTATAAAATGTCCTTTTGAGGAAGGTTTTGCTCACAGATTTTGGAATTGGTTGTTGCTCACAGATTTTGGAATCAGTTCTGGTTTATGTTCTAGCTGTTTTAGTTTTGTGTATGAGTCTATGAGTTGATTTATGATTACACTTTTAAGGAAAACATTCCTTTTGAGGAGGACATTTCATAATAGTGCTCAATAAGTTACTTTGAATAGGTTATAAACCGAAGAAATTGAACAAGTAACAAAAGATGAGAAATTTGAACTTTTGGGGAGGTATCATGATGGTTGTAAAAATTTGGACCCTAATTAGCGAAAGTTGCAAAAGGTAAAAACCTCAAGTAGACTCCTGGTTTATAAGGTATTTGGAAAATTGGTTTCAGATGAGGTATTATCTCTCTGTGCTACAGAGTAGGGCATCCCTAATGTGACCCTCCAACCAGTGCCAGTCTGGCAGTAGTTAGATACAGGCCTATGACAGGGTAAGTAAAGATACTGAGAGAGTAATTTAGAAACTCTTAAGGCAATCTCTCCTCTCTGTGACATAAAATTCTTGTGCTTACTTCATCATCGATCAGGTAACAAATAGTTTGTGAATAGGCACCAGTCTATGGGCTATACTTTGAATAGGACAAATATGTAGTACGTAAACATGTTCTTCTATCTCTATTATAAAACTTTCAGTGAAAGTCCAGTTTGCTCACTAATTGTTTTTTTCGGAGGTTGGTGGAGGTAACTTGAAATTTTGAGTTTATAGCCCAGTTAGCTGCAAGCAAAACTTTTATTACCTGAATATAAAGACATAAGTAGCTGAGAATAAGATAAGATACAACCTGGTTGCATATGCTTTAGGGCCAATTATGTGCTTCATGAGAGTACTGGATGAGAATATGTGTGTGAGGCGTCTCCATGTAGCCTAGCAAATGTAAGAATTTAATAAATGTTGCCAACATTAATTCAAAAATAAGAAAGATCAGTATTGATATAAACAAAATAAATCAAATTAGGGAAATCATTCCCAAGGAAAATTACTGTAAATAGTTTATAAAATAATAAAGCCATTGTCTTAAAAGTTGTGCTATATATTGACTCTTGCTTTCTTTTATTTTTTTAGAGATTTATTTATTTACTTGAGGGGGGAGGAAAGAGAGAGAGAGAAAATGAGCAGAGGAAGGGCAGAAGGAGAGACTCTTCAAGCAGACTCCCCACTGAGCCCAAAGGTCCATGAGAGGCTTGAGGCGTGGCTTGATCATACAACTCATGAGATCATGAACTGAGCTGAAACCAAGAGTCGGTCGCTTAACCGACTGAAGCCCCCAGGTGCCCCAACTCTTGCTTTCTTTTAAAGAAAATGAGATAGATGGCAATTCTGACAACCTCTGTTGTATGGCATTTCAGAGGAGTTATTCTATATTATATTTCCTCCTTGCCTGAGTAATCTAAGTGATCTACCTGAGATACTGATGTGGCATGGATTGTGTTACACAGAGTGATGAACAGAAAAACTGTCCTTGAAACTGACATCTTGTCCCATTCTTATTTAACAATTACTTAATTGGAAATAAGTCTAGGCAGTTAAATGGTATTTTTTGCATTGCTTTGCTTTGTTTTGAAAATCTCCACCATTCATTCTGAGGCATATCTGGGTTGTCCAGCTATGCATGAAAATAACTTAGGGAAATGGAAGAGATGATTAGGCTTTCTATGTGGATAGTAATACTATTATCAAAATCAAAAAGATAAAATTACAAAAGATATCAATCTTCATGGATAAAGTGATCTGCAGCTAAGAATGAGGAAGGGTATTTGGTAGTATTCTGAAGTTTTTATGGCTATTTAAAAAATACATTTTTCACCTAAATTCTAAACATGCAGCTCCTATGGTCCCCACAAGTATTTTGAAACCTATGAGAATAGGTTGAACCCTTTAAGAATAAAAAAAAAAATGATACTGGATAGGGTAGACAGAATAATGAACACCCTCCCCCCATGATATCTATGTCCTAATCTCCAAAATTGAGAATATGTTACCTTACATGGCAAAAAAAGACTTTGCAGATGTGATTAAATTAAGGCTCTTGATTGAAAAGATTATCCTGAATTATTTGGATGAGCCCAATGTAATCACAAAGGTCCTTATAAGAGGGGGGCAGAAGTGTCAGACACCAAGAGGAGATGTGATGAAGGAAGCAGAAGTGGGAGTGACAGGCTGTGTGAAATTGGAGCGTAGGGGCAGAAGCCAAGGAATGCAAGAGGCTTCTAGAAGCTTGAAAAAGGAAGGAAATAGATTCTCCTCCTATAGCCTCCAAGGGGAATGCAGCTCTGTAGACAAACTGGTATTAGCCTGTAAGATCATTTTGGACTTCTGATCTCAAACTAAAATATAATAAATCTGTATGGTTTTAAGTCACTAAATTTGTGGTAATTTGTTACAGCAGCAATAGGAAATGAATACATTAGTGATATAATAAGTCTATGAAATGACTATTATTTTCCAAAGAAAGAAAAATAATTTTTTAAAATTATTAACACCTACAATAGATCTTCAAGTTGAATAAATGATTATGACCAACTCTTTTTTTATCCATATCATTTTAACTATCTTCAAGACATTTTTTTGTACTTATTATGCTATGTATCAAAGTTTCCACACAGGATCACATATAGGAATCCATCCAGAAATTCATTCAGGTGGGAGGTAAAATCCTAAAATCCCTAGTATAGTACATGAGTGCACCATAGGTATTCAATAAATGTTTGCAAATGTTGTCATTTTTATTTTAATATTGCTAGCTTAAATTATGTCATGCCTCATTTTCCCACAAGACCACATTTCTTATCAGGAACTCATGCTTAGTTTTAAAAAGAAATCCTTAGGGGCGCCTGGGTGGCTCAGTCGTTAAGCGTCTGCCTTCGGCTCAGGTCATGATCCCAGGGTCCTGGAATCGAGCCCCACATCAGGCTCCCTGCTCGGCAGGGAACCTGCTTCTCCCTCTCCCACTCACCCTGCTTGTGTTCCCTCTCTCATTGTATCTCTCTCTGTCAAATAAATAAAATATTTTAAAAAAAAGAAAAAGAAATCCTTAGATATACAATATGCTAAAAATGTGTTTGTCCGCAGTAACATTTCTTTTTTTTAAAGATATTTATTTATTTATTTATTTATTTATTTATTTATTTATTTATTTATTTATTTGACAGAGAGGGAGATGGGGGGAGCAGGAACACAAGCAGGGGGAGGGGGAGAGGGAGAAGCAGGCATCCTGCCGAGCAGGGAGCCCAATGTGGGGCTCGATCCCAGGACCCTGGGATCATGACCTAAGCCGAAGGCAGATGCTTAATGACTGAGCCACCCAGGCATCCCTACAGTAACATTTCTTAAGAGAATATCCAATAATGAAGCCAAAAAACCACAGAAACCAAATCACATCTAATTTAATATAATGTTATATTTAAAATTATTTCCTTTTGAAATAACACTTTCACCTAAAGATAGACTGGGGGATATTTTTAACAGACATCTTTTGGTCATCGGTAGGTGTATGGAAAATGAAGTTCTAGTCACCAATATTCAGTGTCCTCCCTGAAGGAGGATTATGCTTATTGCCTCTTGAAGAAGGTGTTTGGCTAACAAACTGTGAAGGGCAGTGAGGTGGTCACTTTCCAGCAGAAACTTTAAGAACAAGTTCATGTAATCACTGTGCTCATTCTGCTCTCCCCCAAGGACTGGCATGCCCAGGCAGTGGCTGCTCAGATAGTCCGAGTCCCTGAATGCAGACATGACGGAGCAAAGCCCCCAGGTGATCCACACGAAATGAAGCATGAGCAAGAAGCAAACCTTTGTTGTGGAGAGTCTCTGAGATTTGGGAGGTGTTTGCTGTAAACCACCACGATTTGGGGACTCTCGAAAAATCTAGTCCAGCAGTTCTCAAAGTGAGAACTGAGGGTGTTATTTGGGTGTTCCATGAAATCCTGCCTTTCCTACTACAAATCTGTGTGCTTTGGATTTTCTTCATGTTCATCAATCAAAACAGAAGATTGCAGACGATTAAAAGGAGCAGAAATGAGGATTCCAGTTGTGTTTTCAGTAAGCTGGACATAAAAGAAATAAGAAAAATAAAACAATGCTCCGCCTCTTAATGTTTTGTTTTGGCAAATACCGGAATTTTTCTCAAAAGAGCTTATTTATGTTAAAATGTGGAGGATTTGTTATTGTTATTTTAAAATAATATTTTAAAACTTTTCTCAGTTTCAAGTTCTACTGTGGTAAATATCAACAGATGAAACCCACACAAGCAAAAATTCTCTGTGGCCATTCATCACGTCAAGAGTTTAAAAGTGTCCTGAAACCAAAAAGTTTAAGAGCCTCTGATTGATGGAGCCTCCACTGACAGATACGGGAGCCCCCGTGCTGCCTTCCTATCTCATTGCACTTTTCCTGAAGTATCAGAATAGGCATTAAAAGCAAACTAAACAGGGCGCCTGGGTGGCTCAGTTGGTTAAGCGACTGCCTTCGGCTCAGGTCATGATCCTGGAGTCCTGGGATCGAGTCCCACATCGGGCTCCCTGCTCAGCGAGGAGTCCGCTTCTCCCTCTGACCCTCCCCCCTCTCATGTTCTCTCTCTCTCTCATTCTCTCTCTCAAATAAATAAATAAAATCTTAAAAAAATATATTAAAAAAATAAAAAAATAAAAAATAAAAAAAAAGCAAACTAAACAAACAAACAAACTTGCCTGTTCTGTTACATGTGAAACAGAAAAGTCTCCTTTCTTGAATTTTTGCTCTGCAAAGCATATTTGGTTTTAGGTGTGAATGAAGTAGCTTTGCTTTGTAAAAAGTCTTAAGGCTTTGGTTCCCCCCACCCCCTTGCAGCCCTTTGGTTTTTACTTCTTTTTTTCCCCCCCACATTGTCTTTCTTTTTTATTCTTTTCCTATCTTTATTGTACCTTAATGCTAAACTTTCTAAGTTGAAAAAGAATTGGGGTAAATAAAATTTGAGACTGAAATAAATGTTCTGAAACATGTCTATTAAAAGTAAATAATAACACATTTAACTGGAAGGCGTTGCCTAACAAATAAATTTAATAATATAAATAGCTTACCTACATTTCAGCTTTACTGATTTCAGATTTCTGAACCTCAACCCAGGGAGATCTGAAAGAATTTCTGAGACATCTTTGGTCCAAAAAGGTGGTTTTATTAAAGCACAGGACAGGACTCTGGCAAAAAGAGCTGCGCCTGGGTCGTGAGGGGCGGCCCATTTTATACGTTCTGAAGTGGGAGGGAGTTAGGGATAGTGACAGTGTCTAAGGAATTTTGGAAGCAAGGTTTCCAGGACCTTGAGGGGGCTAGCTGTTGATGGGAAAAGGTCGTTTATTACCGTCTGATAAAACCTTAGCCTTCAGACCCTTCAGATGTATATTGGTGGGTCATATGCCTGGGGGATGTTTGCCAACATGTATCTTGGGGAGTTTAGAGATAAAGGAAATTTCTAAAGGAATTTTTATATGTTAAAGTAGACTTACAGGATCCTGGGGGTCAGGCTAAGGTTGCCTTTTGCCCTTAGCACATAATTAACATTGAGGCAGTTGAGTCCCTAGAGGAATGTCACTCTGCCTGTTTCAAGGACTTGTCAATGGGCTGTAGGTAGTAAGGAAATTCAATAACTTTTCTTCTGCCTTTGTTTCCCACATCAATTATCAGCAACACTTCTCGAGTTGCTATTAAATATATTTGCTGTTAAATATATTTGTTGAGAAACTGTATCATTTGAATGAAATATTTTGATTTAGTGGAGTTGGTAGAGAAAAAAGTTATGGGGCTAATTAGAAAATACATTTTCTTTTAAAAAAAACCTTAATGGGGCCTTTATTACTGGAAAATTATACCTGAACACTAAAAGCAAATTCCTTCAATACTGTCTTCCCATGGGAATGTTTAACAGGGAGCTCTCATCAGACATTATTGCATGGTAGCAATAAAAATAAATAGGGGTGAAATGTATAAAATGAATCAGCATGGAAAAGTAGGAAATCCATTTCATTTTCTGGCAAAGAAAAATAAAAATTCATCTATATAAATAATACTTAATAGGTATTTCCTGGTCTTTCCTACTGGTGTGGTCTGAGACATCGAATTCTAGTTAGTGGTATATTTTTCCCTTATATAGGTAACATCAAAGTTATGCTAAAATTTAGTTCATAGATGTTAGTATACATATGTTATGATCATAACATTATTTTGTTTTCAGACTAATACAGATTATGCTTATGTTTTCTACAATTATCTTTGCATATATTCCCTAGTCTCTCATTTAAAAAAAAAAAAAACATTTAAATGTAGGGAAAATTGCATTTACAAAATGCCAGCACATAGTGCACCACAGATCTTTAGTACAATGAATGAACTATTAGAAAGCTAGAGGCATATACAAATAGCACATCTTCAAAAAAAGATTCTGTATAAAAAACTACATACTTAGATTCTTTTTTATGTTTTTAATGTGAACTTTTGATGTGACAAAAATTGTTATGAATAAAAATCTATTCATGGGACCTGCTTAAATGTTTGTGTGTTCAGAATTTTACTTAAGTATTAAAGCATAAAACCTTCTTCCATTACTGTAATTCAACAGATTCTTTTAGTTATTTCCAATATTTAATTGAATCATGCTTGGCCCAAACTCGATAATCTCTGCAGGTAGTTTTCTTCTAAGTTTTGTTTTTTTGTTTTTGTTTTTGTTTTTGTTTTATCCTACCTTTCCAACATTGGAGCCATTCTGAGATTATTGCAGTCCTTAGAACATGAAAAAGAGAGAGAGGAAATTTCTCAGCTTAAGGCCAAATAAAGATTTCCTAAGTAGGACAACAGTATCTTTTTTCATCCAAAACATAGACCGCTCCAGACACCAGTAAATAAGCAGCATTTTAGTGCACTCCAGTATCTTCCTGCCTGCCCTCCCCCATCGCCTACCGTTGGAGACTGTATGTGATCATTTTTTGTTTTCTTATCTTTCATTTCCAACCTCTTTCATTTGAAGAAAAACATGGTGCATTTTTCTGTCACAAACACCTCCTCCTTTAGCAGTCCTAAACCACTGACTTCTCGACACAGTAGTTGAAGATTTATAAATTGAGTTTAATTAATCCCTCTTTGCTGAAATGGAGTAGTGTTAAAACTTTGTTCATAGCTTTTCAATTGCTCTTATCAAACCTGCGTTTAAAGAGACTCGCGCTGTGATAGTTTAATAGGAGGGGGAAAAAAAAACCTACCATCACATCTTCAGGGAATACCACCTTAGTGTAATACCTTACATAATCACTTCTGCCACCATTTTTTTGTCTTTTTTATTTTTTATTATGTTATGTTAATCACCATACATCATTAGTTTTTGATGTAGTGTTCCATGATTCATTGTTTGCGTGTAACACCCAGTGCTCCATGCAGAACGTGCCCTCTTTAATACCCATCACCAGGCTAACCCATCCCCCCACCCCCTCCCCTCTAGAACCCTCAGTTTGTTTCTCAGAGTCCATAGTCTCTCATGGTTCGTCTCCCCCTCCAATTTCCCCCCTTCATTTTTCCCTTCCTACTATCTTCTTTTTTTTTTTAACATATAATGTATGATTTGTTTCAGAGGTACAGGTCTGTGATTCAACAGTCTTACACAATTCACAGTGTTTAATAAGTGAAATCTCTTCTCAAAGAATATAAGGCACTATTTATTAATTAGTGTCTATAATTTTTCTTCAGTGAAACAATAGGCAAACATTATCTGAACAACTTGTATTTAGAAAATATTTTTTCAGGGGCGCCTGGGTGGCTCAGACGGTTAAGCGTCTGCCTTCAGCTCAGGTCATGATCCCTGGGTCCTGGGATCGAGTCCCGCATCGGGCTCCCTGCTCCTTGGGAGCCTGCTTCTCCCTCTGTCTGTCTCTCTCATGAATAAATAAATAAAATCTTAAAAAAAAAAGAAAATATTTTTTCAGCTCCTATTTTTAGAAATTATCCAACTACTGGTTAAAAAAAAAGTCTGTCATGAATCCATAATAATCAATTCTGGCCAGATCAGGGTTCATATTTTCATGGGGCATTATCAAAATTGGCTTTAAAAATGATTGTGGTACAATTCTGAGTGGTGACTAAAATGTCTAGTAATTATTCTCTCCAGAATGGCTGAGGCAAGTGTATTTAGCCACAAGTGCACGCCTGTTAGCCATTTTCTCCTCTATAACCCATAAGTATACATCTATTCAGGAGTTTGTTTTAGATTTATCTGAATTGACCAAGCACTCATCTTGTGAGTGAACAAGTGTTGAGATGAATTTTGAACATATTTATGATCTTCAGACTAGTATTTCAAGTCTGATGTAGCTTTACCCATACCCCATAGCTTCTACTTTTACTAATAAATATTCATGCACACACACACACACAAGATTTTAAAATAACTAAGGAATTAGAAATTTCACATATAAATGTAAGTGATCTGAAATGACCCACTGCTAAGTTAATTTATCTAAAAAAATACTGAAAATATTTCAATACCTGGTGCAGAGAGATACCAAAATACCCAAAGCTAGAAATTATTAGACCAAGAATAAGATCAAATGTTAAAATTTTCAAATTTTAGCTAAGAGTAGCAATGAGAATCATTCATCTGAAGCAATTAACATAAGGACCATTACTTTTTCCATGATTGTAATGCTTCACCAACAAACAACATTTTTCAGTCTCTAAACAATATATGACAACATCAATACCATTAAATTTAATCCCTTCTGTGCTAGTGATATAATTTTTGAATGTAGTTGAGGTTTGGTGGGGTGAGGTCTGGAGCCGACGGCCAAGAAAGAATTCTTGAGACGTCTTTGGTGCAAAATGGTGGTTTTATTAAAGCCCGGGGACAGGACCTGTGGGCAGAAAGAGCTGCTATACTGGGGTTGTAAGGGGTGGCTGATTATATACTTGGGAGTTGGGGGATGTCAGGAAAAGGGAGGTTTTCACAAAAGAACTTCTGTATGCTAAAGAGAACCTACAAGATATTGGAGACCAGGCCTCGCCATTGTCAAGTTAAGGTTTTTTTTTTTCCCTCTAGTAAAGCATTAACATTAAGACAGTTGGGAGTTTTCTGGAGGAATGTTATACTCTGCCTATCACAAGTCCTTGTTGGGCTGCAGGTTTATAAGGAAATGTTATTTTATTTACATTCCCTTCTACCTTCATTGCCCACATCACTATGGATGGGTGGGTGATGTTAGGCCTCCAGGAAATTGAGTCTGAGTCTCTAGAAGTTAGGCTATTGATAAGAATTTTTTTTTTTCTTGTAAATCACTAAGACATTTGTAAACTGAGAGAAACTCATGTCTTGCTGGACTGTGATCTCTCTTAGTTAACCATTTGTTTTTCCCTTCCCTTAGCTTTAGGGCAGCCAGGAGTGCCTGAGGAATGTCACACATATCCAACCTAGGAGTGTGTGTGTTGGGGGCGGTGTGGGGTGTCAGCTTGTGCTTTGTCCTCAGTTTGCCTTCTGCTCCCTCATCACTAGAACAGTAATAGCAGATTCGGCTATCCATCTCTGATCAATCACAGAAATGGTGTATTCTAAGGACTGGTACTAAGAACTGCCTATACCAAAACTGCCTGAGAATATACATACACACACACACACACACACACACACACACACACACTCTAGATATATATAAGATCCAGATCTATCTATACCTCTACATCTCTCCTTTTTAGAGGTCAATTGATCTAGATGAGGATATATATAAAAGTTCTCCCTATATACATATAATCTAGATCTATATAGATACCTAGAGATGGATAGAGAAACATACAGACAGAAATAGACTCCAGACTTGCCCCCTCACACACCCCTACTCTGTTATTCCTGGGGAAATTAAGAAAGATTCCATGACCTCCTCCTACTCAGTTGACATGTAAATTAGAGGAATGGCCAGAACTCTCCTCAATGGTTCTGATTCAGTAGAGCTAGAGTAGCTAAGGAATTTGTATTTTTCATAAGATCCCCAGGTATCTTTGATGTACAGCCAAATCTGGAAACCTCTAATCCAGAGCAAATGGAATTTCTCAGGAAATTTTCTATCTTCTTAATTGTTATTACTGAATGTAGATTTTACAATTTTGGTTCCACAAGTAAGTAACAAAAAAACATAGTATTCAGACATATCAGAAATGTTAGATATAAAGTCTAAATGTGTTTGCTATGTTCAGATTAGTCTCATATAGTTAATTACCATTGCGGAGGAAAAATTTTCTTTAGACCCTTCTTGATTCTGTGACTGGTCTAACAATGAAAATGACATAAAACAGATTAACAGGAGAAAAACAAATTTAATTATATACGTAAGGGGGCCTCCAAAAGATCTGAGACTCCAAAGGCAGCCAGGCAATTGAGACACATAATAGGAGTTTGGGCTAAAATGGGAGAAAGGCAATTCATAGGAAGGTAAGAGGAGGAAATGTTTAGTAAACAAAAGTTGCCAGTTATGCAGATAAATTTCCTAGGTGAAAAAGTTATCTCCAGTAATAGCTCTATCCTGGCACAGGCCCCCTTTCCAATGTAAATTTCTTATATAATTGCAGATTTTCCCCACAAATAAGGAAATTTATATTGCTTTTAGGCAGTTCAGGGGCAGTAAAAAGCTTTTCCTGAGTCTGCTGGGTGCTGTTTGCCTTTAGGTCAAAATAATCCTCATGCTAAAGTGTCGTATTTTGGAGAGACTTGTTCTGACCCCTTTGCCATCGATTAAGCACTTTTCATGTAATCCCTGTCTATGGTTTAAGTGCAGTTAGTCCTATGACACAGACAAGAAATATGCCCTGTTGTCCTATAATTCCTCATTGACATAGGAAAAAAAAAAAGATGCTACAAAATGATATACTATTTGGTGCTAGATCTACATGTATCAGTCAGAATGCATTTCAAACTAAAGAGATATTTGAGAACACTTAGGAAGAGAATAAGATTTAGGATAAAGGCACTTTATTTCTTTTAAACACACACGGAATAGTATATTTTTTTCATTTCTGTACTTATATGTACATATATGAAAGGGAAGTTTGATAGATATACATTAAATTCATAAGAGTAAGAAAAATATGGCAGGGAGGATAGTAAACAAAGTAAAAATAATAATAAAGAGAGAATAAATAAAGAGGCTTGGACAGATCAATATACTAGCATATCATGAAACAGAATAAATTTAAGTCTCTGAATGTGAATTTAAAATGCTAGAAAACAACATCTATAATATGAAAGTGCAAAGGCTTCAAACTTCAAAAATGCCAACTTCAAAATAAAAGTTTAGATATTCTATCTTAAATCAGAGTGTGTAATCAAGCTTCTTAAAAGATTTATTTTAAAAAACAAGGTAGAATTATCTTCTTGATCTCTGAGCATAGTTTAGAGGTTGTTTTGTTCCCTGTTCCTCCAGTTACAAAGTTCCATAGAGTGCAAGATGGTTCTGCTTCTACAATAGGCTCTGCTGAAGTCACAGCACAGACCCAATATGCATTGACATTACATTATATGAATAAAAAAATACTCCTCAGAGGCTGAAATTGAATAAATACATAGTACAACAAGGACTATATTCGTGTTTTAAATACATATAGGTAAAATTAGATAAAAGAAATGCCTTGCAAGTATGTGTCAAATCCATAAAACAGACATCAAATTAATTAAATCTGTTTGACTAAATTAACAGATCAATTTGATCAAAATGGTTACTTAGCTGTATAGATAGATGCAATCTTAGTGACAATTAATTTTATCAAATCCTAATGTATCCCCAAAGACTTATTACCTATGTCCATCAAGAGCCTGGAATGTAAATTTGGAAGGGCATAACATTTTTTAACAGAACCTACAGACCTTTTGTGAGAAGACAGCATAAGAAGTGCATGACATCTAGTGGCAGTTGCTGCCATAACAGCTGAGAGTCCTAATTTGTTACTCAGAAATTTGCTTTGTTGTTAATGCAATTCTATACAGGTAGTTTTAAGCTGCTTATTTACAATTTTTTTATTCATTACTGCAATTATCGATTCATGACACATGAGAGTCATATCATCTTTTTATGCAATTTTAGTCATACGGCAGTTCAGGCCCATATCTTAAAAGAATGCATGCTCTTCCACCAAACACAGCTTTCTCTCTGATCATTTTCTTTAAATACATTCCTTCCAAACATACAGCAAAGAATCACCATACTGCTCATCTCATAAAATCAATTTTTTTTCACATTTGAATTAATGTGTTGAAAATTATTTCAAAGGTACTATAATAAAATTCAAATCTTATATTTCATTTTAGGTGCAAGCTATTCTATTTAAGCAAATAAGGAAGAACCGCACTCTCATTAATTATAGCGCTTATTTTCAAGCCAACCAACACATCTGTGAAAAGTTTAAATGCACAAAGAGGGGAAGAGTTTAAATGCACAAATGGGGAAGAGCATTAAGTGATATACATATAGAAAATAATAATAACAACAGCAGCCAATATTTATTGTGAGCATACAATCTGCCAGGTAAATGTGATAAGTGATTTACTTATTTCATTTCATTTAATGCTAACAAAAACTCTGGAATAAGGTGCTGTCTTTTTTCAGAAAACACTGAGGTTTAAAAGTTTAGGCAATTTGTTCATGGCTAAACAGCTAGGGAGTACTAAGAAATTGTCTGACTCTAGGGCCAAATTTGTAACCACTATGTTGCAGCTGAATGTATAGTTTCAAACCCAATTTCACTCATTCATTCTTTCTTTAATTGATTCAACAATATCAAGTGCTTAGAGTGTGCCTAGAACTCTTCTATATGCAGGGGACACATTAGTAAAATGCTATTTAAGCAGAGACTTGATGGAAATCAGGAACAAGCCCTCCTGGTCTCTAGGAAACCAAAGTGAGGAGCATTGTTTATAAACAATAACATAGCAACAAAGAGTAGTAAGAGAGGAAGGGGAAAAAAATGACAATTAAGAGATGGAAGGATTCAGGTAGGACACAAGATAAGAGAGCAAAGAGGAAATGTCTCAGTATATATTTCTTCAAATGCTCCTGTGGTTTAAGTACCTTGGCACCAGGGACAAGACAGCATATTTTTGCAAGGTAGCCTTGATATTGTTTATTAGAAGTTCTAGGAAGTATTTTAAAAATGCTGCCTGAATTCCAAAATACTCCCTTTCACTTAGCTGGTTCCTCTACGCAATATCTTCACATACTTGATGTTTGGGCACTGTATGTTTTTTTCTCCATGGAACTCTGTTCAAAGGGAGTTTTCTACAAAGGAAGAGGGTGATAATAATTCAAGTCAATGCAAACGTGTGTGTTTGAGCTGATAAGGATTAAAAGACAATCTGCAGTCATAGAAGACATCTCTTAAGCAAACTGATGACATCTTTCTCTTCCTTTGACTGTATACTTTATTGCCTATTGATAAAAAAATGGGTTACAAGATTAGCATATAGAAGAAAAAGACATATTGAAAGTATCTTTATGGGCACTTATTCAACAACTAACTAGATTTGAATGAAAGTTATTTCTTTCAACTTGCTAAATATGTTTCCCTACTGGGGTTAAGAATTCCAGTTAACAACTCTATTTATAGCTGATAGAAAGTGTTCAAAGGGCTGCATCAACTTGCCCCAGTCTATGTGATTCTGCAGATAAATCACCACGAGTAAAGTCGTGCAATCTTAAAATGATCTATCACAACTGAAAATCAATATATCAAGCACATAAAATAGTGTAGGATAATTCACTTCCAAGTAATAAATTACACATGCATATCAATGCCACATATAATGCAATGCCTCATAAAAAATAAGCTTAAAATTCTTAAAATATATGATTAATGAAACTAGCACAGCCTGAAAAATATATATTATACTGCTTATACTAACCAATATATTATACTCAGAGTTTTATGCTTCTGAGAAATGGCATTTACATATACAGTATCAACAGTGCAGATAAATCAGGATTTCTTGTACTTAGTCCAATTCTTTGGGTAGTGATTCATGTTTCACTTTTAAAAATGGTGATTTACACTAATGTATTTCTCATAAAATATTTAATACTGCCTACAATTATTGCCAAAACTATGTTCTAACCCTCTCTATCAGGATGCCCACAGAAACGCTTCCCAAAGCAATAATAAATTTGTGAACTTTGATATTTTACAATAAAGTGACAATATTTCAAACACAGAAAATTCTTGCACTACACACCTGAATCTTCTCCTTGGCCCATCCATCTGCTGCAGATATCCGTAGCTCATTATGTCTGGGGTGCTGACAAATCAGTAGTTTAATGTGATCTCAGATCTGTTCCATTTGATAGCCTGCACTGACCACCGCATATATGAATGTAACCAAAAACACCTTTTTGAGGCATTCTTATTAGAGTACTGGCAATGTTGAAGTTCAGCTGAACCCCCTCCTCCTGGAAAAAAGTAATGATTAAGAAATCTCCGCACCCTTTGGTGTCCTGGGAGACAGTTTACTACAAAGAATCACTCTTGCGCATATGGCTGAGGTTAGACTGGTGGGCGTTCCCCTTGTGTACTTTTGGCAAGGTCAGACACAGACTACAAATCCCCATTCTTTGTCTCATAAATGGGTAGCTGAACTGTATGTCCCCACTGACCAGTCTGGAAAAACGCTCACTAATTTGAATTGATCAAACTTTAGTTGGACTTCTCTGTTTCCCGTATGTCCCTAAGTTTTGTCCATCCTAGAGCATGAGCAAGCCCTGGAAGGCTGAACAACCTGCTCTTAACTACCCCCCTGAGAATCAGCTGACCACAGGGACTTTCCTGCTCAACTGACCAACCATGCCACCTAATCATCGTACTCCCCAGTGCCCAGTTATCTCTAGCTTTCCTTATTCCCCCCTATAAAAAAAAAGCCTCTGCTGCCTGGCCATGGAGACACAGAAAGTTCTCATGAGTGGGAGTGTTCTCTTTATTGCAATAGTCTTCCCTCTAGTGCTGTAGTCTTTTAGAATAACATTGCTCCTCACCAAAGTCAGGATTTGTCTTTTTATTTGACAGCATTAAAAATATACAGAATAGGGGCACCTGGGTGGCTCAGTCAGAGAAGCATCTGTTTTTGGCTCAGGTCATGATCCCAGGGTCCTGGGATAGAGTCCCCCATCAGGCTCTCTGCTCAATGGGAAGTCTGCTTCTCCCTCTGCCCCTCCCCCTGCTCATGCTCTCTCTCTTGCTCTCTCGCTCTCTCTCTCAAATAAATAAATAAAATCTTAGAAGAATATATAGAGAATAAACTATGGCTACTGAGAGCTGAGTATTTTCTAAGTTCTAATTGCTACATTAGGACATGCTTTTATTGCCTTCATAACAGCTTTACTCACATATAATTCACATACCATAAAATTTACCCTTTTTTATTTTATTTTTTTAATAAAGATTTTATTTATTTATTTGACAGAGAGAGAGAGATAGCGAGAGCAGGAACACAAGCAGGGGGAGTTGGGGAGGGAGAAGCAGGCTTCACGCTGAGCAGGGAGCCCGATGCGGGGCTACATCCCAGGACCCTTGGATCATGACCTGAGCCAAAGGCAGACGCTTAATGACTGAGCCACCCAGGCACCCTATTATTATTATTTCTATTTTTAAAGATTTTATTTACTTATTTGAGAGAGAGAGAAAAAAACCAAACAGGGCAGGGAGGAACAGAAGGAGAGGGAGAAGCAAACTCCCCACTGAGCAGAGAGCACAACACAGGGCTCGATCCCAGGACCCCGGGATCATGACCCAAGCCAAAGGCAGATGCCTAATGGACTGAGCCACCCAGGCACCCCATTTTTATTATTTTTTATTAAGTAAGCTCTATGCCCAAAATGGGGCTTGAGCTCACGACCACAAGATCAAGAGTTGCATGCGGTACAGATTGAGCCAGCCAGGCACCCCCAAATTTATCCTTTAAAAGTGTACATTTCACTAGTTTTTAGTATATTCTGAGAGTTGTACAAATATTACCACTAGGATATTGCATTTTGAACTGTCAGTAAAGTAGTAAGCCAGTATTTTGTCTTTAAAAATCTTACAAAATAATTTTTATGTAAATGTAATTTCTACACTCGTTTCCACATTTCTTAGGATTGGAATTTTTACCACAAACATATCTATGAATATAATGTCAATGCCTCTTTTATATTGTTATTTTCCAACTCATGTTTAAAACATTTTAGTTCCATTCATGCCCTATCCTACAAATATCAACACATACACTTCAGGCACTTTGCTAAACTTTATTTAAAGGAAAAATGTAAGATTCTTTGAGATTCAACAAAACAGGGCACACTGATCCAGTGGAGGTGGAGTTGGGGGCGTTGATCAGAGAGGGTTTCCCGAAAGAAAAAGTTTGGTATGACCTCCAGTTAACTTGGTAATGGTCAAAAGCAAGGTGGTGAGTGGTCTAGGAAGAACTTCCATGAATAGAAAACATCAGATGCCCGTGGGCCAGAATGAGGTTGACAGGTCTGGGCCAGCTAGAGCTACAAGCCAGTGTGGTTTGTGGTCTGATGGAAAAGAGGCATTCATACTCGGCAGGACTGCAACGTGTCAGGTACTTGGGGCTTTATCCCAAAAACAAAGGGAAGCCATTGAACAGTTGTATGGAGGGGAGGACATGATGAGATCTGCATTTTAAACAGATCAGTCTGGCTGAGGAGTGGGGCAGGGAGGTGGGGAGGGGCGTGACTGCAGGAACAACAGGACAAGGCTACATTTTCAGTCCAGCAATTGGGTCACAGTTGTTTTTGCTATTGAATCAAAACTCTATAATATAATGTTCTTGTTATTTATGATTTTCATCAGAGATAAGCAGTATCACAATATGACGTTCTCAGACTTCAGTTTTGGCAACCCAGATCTAAAAGGCACTATATTTGCCTGTTGGCAGAAAAGCCTTTCCCAGAGTTGCTGTGCGTTGGGCTAATTTGGCAAGTTCCGTGGCAGACCATCTGTGCAAGAATTCTCTGCTTTTTCTAGCACATTTAGCTCTGTGGATCTATTCGGAATAGCCTCAAAATGCTGTTTCATCGCTTCATTTCAGTTTCAAGCAGAGGGAAAAATTTAAGAGCTTCTTAAAAGGTTTTATGCTGAGTTAATTTTTATTTTTGCTTCTTTATTTTTCTATCAGTATAATTGCTGAAGTAGGTGGTGCTAATTACTGACTGATATCTGTTCAACACATAATCTCTAAACTTCTTTTAAGGTTTCCCACATTAATAATTAAGTTAATAATTCTAGGCTAGGCCTTTCCTATTTCTTCCTGCCCCTTTCTACATGTATATAGTGAATCAGTATATTTCATATTTACTCACAATAAATATTTACCTGCATTTTTATAATGAGTCATTGTAGACTCGGATCTTCAATGTAGTTTCCCCCCAAAAATAACATGGTAAAGTTACTGTGAAAAAAATATGGAGCTATAAAGTTACTCACAAGAGATGTTTCTGAGTCTAAAGAAATAACAGATAGAAATTTCTGAAAAGGAAGACAAAGTTAAGTTCAGGATTTTTCTTACAAAAGCAGCACAAGTTATTAACTCATGCTTTTCCAAAGCAAAAGTAGAAAATATATTTTGTGTAGTCCTTTCAAATTTGGAATTCATAATTTAGCACTTAACCATAAATACAATTCAGTCTTAGAGTATAATCCATATATCTAGTTCTTTTCTACAGTAAAACATGTATTTACAAGCAATCAAAAATGTTCATAAAGTATAATGACTACCGTGTGTGTGTGTATTGTCTAAAATTTTCAATGACAGATTACTTCCTTCATCCCACGGCAGATCAGATATTGAGGAAAATCAGTTTTCTGGCTAGGTTATTTGGTAGATGGACTGCAAATGGGAGGGTATAGAAAAAAGGAAAGGGTAGGATCTTCTAGAAAGCTCTGGTTGTGGAAAGATAAAAGCATGAACTTTCATAGCCATAATCGAGAAGGGGAAGAGAGAGAGAGACTACAAACACGGTTTTAGAAGGGGAGGATAGAGCCAAAACTAAAAGGATGACTACCACAGCTGCACAGTGAAAGAACTCTGGTGGAAGTCTGACATTTAAAGATTTTTATGAGGTCTTGCAGTGCGGAAGGCAATATAACTGTCTTCTCCACTGCTTCACAAAAACTTCAGTAAAACTATGCATTATCCATTAGGGTTGTAGGAGTCAAGTATATGTTTGTTTTAATGTATTTATGTGTTTTCCTTTGAGTGTGTTTGGGAGGCAGGGGATTATGTACAGTTTGTTAAGACTGACCCCAAGGAAGCCCCATTGTTCTTGGGCTAAATTGGGAAATATAAAATGTAAAAATTACTAAAGCTAGGTTAAAAAAAAAAAGGAGGGGGCACCTGGATGGCTCTGCTGGTTAAGCCTCAGACTTCTGATTTTGGCTCAGGTCAGGATCTCTCGGTTGAGAGATCCGAGAGATTGATCATCGATCATCGAGCCCTGAGTCGGGCTCCTGCTGAGCACCAAGTCTACTTAAGATTCTCTCTCCCTCTCCCTCCACCCCTTCCCACCCCAGCTCCCACGCGCTGAGGGAGGGGGGGGCTCTTTCTCAGTCTCTAAAACAAAAACAAAAACAAAAAATCCCTGGGATTGGATTTGCAAAACATAAATCATTATGATGTTTAACCTGGGGAGTGGCTGGGGCCAAAATACTCCGAACTTTAATAGACAACCCTTAGAAACGTTGCTCTCTCATTCAGAATGCAGTGATCTTGATCAAATGATTTAACCAGTCAGTTTTGGCATCTATAAAATGGGAATGAGAAAATGATAAAACTAGGTATGTAAGGAATTAAGTCGATAACAGATATGAAATCCTCAGTGCAGTATTTGGAACATAATAATTGCTTAACAAATGGTAACTCTTATTTTAATTAACTTTCCAAAATAGAATAAAAATTTTCCTGATGCATATGCTTCTTTGAGATTTGCCTTTTATAAGTAATATAATTTTCCCCAAAACAATAGTTTAAAATAGTGGAGTACCTATTTGAGTATTTATGACGAGAAATAGATAAATAGATATCAGTCATTGCCTAGCTACTCTTTTAAGACCCAAGATACTTCATGTTATAATTTATATATATACATATATATATTATAAAGCTATATGTAAGATATATTTTGTAAAATATGATAAAGGTCGAAGGCTACACACACACACACACACACACACACAATATAAGAAAATAGGTGTTTTTGCTGTTTGGAAACCTCCATAGTACACAAACCATTACTCAGTTCTCATAAGTAACCCCACACATCCATTCCCCCTCTCTCAATAATATCATCATCTCTTTCTTCACAATATCCTTAAATGCATCCCCGTTCTCCACAAGCCATTGCTCATCATGCCCATCCTTCTTTCCTATGCTCTCTGAGAAAGTTTTAGGGCCAATTTTGTTCAAAGTCAATCCTCCATTTTGTAGTAGTTCCTTCCTTAGCCTTTACCCTCCACCCTACCTCCACCTCTGTCACCACTTCCCTTTCAGTGGGATTTTAATTCAATTTATTCTCTCTCTCCTCAGATATTCCATCTCATGGGTAGTGGGGAGACAAAAGCTTTTTCATCTCTTTCCTAAAATAATTTATTTTTTGAAAGATTTATTTATTTTAGAGAGTAAGAGAGTGCACAAGCAGGGGGAGGGGCAGAGGGAGAGAGAGAGAGAGAATCCTCAAGCAGACTCCCCACTGAGCACAGAGTCTGACGTGGGCTTGATCCCAGGACCCTGCGATCATGACCTGAGCTGAAACCAAGAGTCAGCCACTCAGCCAACCAAGCCACCTAGGTGCCGCATCTTTCTAAAATACATTTTTTTAAATATTTTATTTATTTATTTAACAGACAGAGAGAGAGCACATAAGCACGCAAAGCTGCAGGCAAAGTGGCAGGCAGAGGGAGAAGCAGACTCCCCACTGAGCAGGGAGCCCAGAGCAGGGCTTGATCCCAGGACCCTGGGATCATGACCTCAGCTGAAGGCAGATGCTTAACTGACTGAGCTACCCAGGCACCCCCCTAAAATAATTTAAATAAAAAATTTTCTAACTTAAAAAAGTGTTCTTTCTTTTGTTCACAGGGAAAAATCCTATATAACAAGTGTTACTTAATCTATTAAGACTCTTGAGATTCCATTAGAGGGAGTTAAAAACTATGCTCTCTGCGCTCCCAACACATTGTGCGCATGATTTTTTTTTATCCTCTAATTTTTCTCTGCACTCAAAATGCAAACATTTTATTGACAGACTATGTCCTGAAGCATTTCATATCTTCTTCTCTTCTCCTCTCCACTTTGTGTTTAATTAATCCAGCATTTTGATCCATCCCAGTGTACGGGGTATCAAATTTCCTTTCATTATAGATTAGATGACATTTTCACAGAAATGATCACATTCCTAGTTGTAGGAATTGCATGTGGATGTCTGTATGTTTTCTTCTACCCCACTGATCAGACCTCCTTAGCCACACCAATCACATGTTTTGTTCTGGACCTCATAGAAGGAAATTAGACTATTATGGCCATTAACAATGTGCATTTTAATGATTTTTGATGTGGGTGTATGTGTATTTCTTTTTTCTTTCTGGAGTACGAGCTCTTTGAGGCCGTTAAAATATGGAGTAAATATTTGGTTCCCAATTCTGTTCTTTTTCTGCTCCTACTATTCTCTCTTCTGAGATAATATCATCCCTATCTTTGGTTCCCATTACCTCCTATATGCAGATATCTTGGTTCTTAGTCTGTTGGGGCTGCATAACAAAACACCAGAGACTAGGTAGCTTATAAACAATGAAATTTATTTCTTATGGTTCTAGAGCCTGGAAAGTCCAAGATCAAGGTAGTAGCATGGTCACATTCTGGTAAAGGCCTTCTTCCTGGTTTATTGCACTTTCTCACTGTGTCCTGACATGGTAGAAGGGGCTAGGAATCCCTCTGGAGCCTTTTTTATGTGGCATTAATCTCATTCATGAGGGCTCCACTCTCATGGCTTAAGCACCTGCCAAAGGACCCACCTTCTAATACCATCATCTTTGGGGGTTAAGATTTCAACATATGAATGTTGAGAAGACACAAACATTCAGACAATAGCAACAGATGACTCACAAATCAGTATTTCCAAGTCAGACTTCTAATATATGAACTCTAGATCAACTAAGGGATATTTCTTGATATCTTCCTGGAATATATCTTCCATGAGATATATTTGCAACCTGACTTCTCTAAAACTAAACTCATGAACAGCCTCCAAACTCTTTCCCATACTTGATCTCTCAGTATATGATTCTGCTAGTTAAGTATGCTTATGGGGTCATCCTTCATTCCCATATGCATCCATCACCAAGTTCTATTGATTTTACTTCCTAAAAATATCTTGAATATGTCCATTTCTCTCTACCTCCTATACCGGTATCTTAAAATAAGCAACCATTCTCTTTCCTTGGGGTTTCTTTCCTAATTTTTGTGGCCACTTCTGGTTAGGACCCTTGTTAATAAGCTCTCCAGAATTATCTTGTAGCCAGGACCATCTTTACAAAGCACAAATCCAATGAATTCACCTTTTCATTTAAAACATCTCAATGGGTTATCCTTTTCTTAAAATTAAGTCATTGCTCCAAACTTTGTTCTATAAATTTTAGAAAGGTGTGGCACACCTTTCTCTCTAGGCACACTGGCCTTCTTTGACTCATTTTACTTGCTCTGCTCTTAATAAGTCTTCACATTTGCATGGGATTTTCCTTTGCCTGGAATGCTCAGCCTTATGCTGAACACACCTATATTTCCACCTTGCCAATTACTAGGCATCCTTCGTATTTCTGGTCTTCTGTTATGTGCTTTGGAAAGAACTTCCCGATGTCTTTGATGAGGTCAGACCCCTCCTATATGTTCTCTTTTTGCCCCATATAGCTCTCCTTTATAGCACCTGTTTCAATTGTATTTTTACATTTATTGGAATGATGTTTTTCCTAATCATTTAATTTCCAGTGCCAAGCACAGTTCTAGGCAAATAGTAGGTACTTACTCATATTTTTTTGATGATGAACGAGGAAGTAATCAACACACCAACCCTCTTTGGGGAAGCCCTGGCCACATGATGCACCCTCCTCCGGTATGTGGATGAACTCCTCCTCACCAGTGACACACAAGAAGACTGCACAAAAGGCACAAAGGCCCTCCTACAGCTCCTGTCAGACTCGGGATACTGAGCCTCATGGAAGAAGGCACCAATCTGCCAACAACAGGTCCAATGCCTTGGTTTCCTCCTCACCCAAGGGAAAAGAGAACTAGGGCCAGAGAGGAAAAGGGTCATCATCTCCCTGCCATAGCCCCAAACAAAAAGGGGCTTACGAGAATTCCTGGGGGCTGCAGGATTCTGCCGCATCTGGGTCACTGGGTTCTCGGCAATAGCAAGACCCCCCTCTATGATTTCTTAAGGGGACCAGATCAAGAACCCTCTGCCTGGATTGAGGAAGCAGAAGCCACTTTCACAGAGATAAAGACTGCCCTGGGGTGGGCTGCAGCTCTGGGCCTACCAGATGTAGAAAAACCCTTTAATCTCTTTGTGCATGGAAACGAAAAAATAGTGCTCGGGGTACTCACCCAGACTGTTGGGCCCTGGCAATGGCCAGTTGCATATCTGTCAAAGAAGCTGGACCCCATGGCAGCGGGATGGCCACCGTGCCTCAGGGCACTGGCAGTCACAGTCCTACTCATAAAGGAGGCAGACAAACTTACCCTGGGGCAAGAACTTAATGTCAAGGTCCCTCATGCAGTTGTGTCCCTCATGAATGCACAGGGACACCACTTCCTTTCCAACTCTCGGTTAGCACAAACCCATGGGTCACCCTCGAAACAGTAAGGATGTTAAATCCAGCAACCCTTCTCCCCATGGAAGAGGGGGAACCAGACCATGACTGCTCCGAGGTGACAGATGAAGTCTATGCGAGCCATTCAGATCTGCAGGATCAAGCCATAAAGAATCCAGAGCTCACGCTGTTCAGCGATGGCAGCAGTTACCTATGAGGGTGCTCAAAGAGCAGGTTATGCAGTAAGCACAACCACTGAAGTCCTAGAAGCTAAGGCATTACCAGCTGGATGGTCAATTTAACAGGCTGAGTTATATGCCTTAGTCCGAGCCCTCACCCTTGGTGAAGGCAAAGGAGTCAACCTCTATACTGACTGTCGGTACACCTTTGCTACTATACATATACATGGAGCCATCTACAGGGAAAGGGGCCTCCTAACTGCCACAGGAAAAACTATCAAGAACAAGGAGGAGATACTGAGACTCCTCGAAGCTGTCTGGCTTCCAAAGGAAGTAGTGATCCTGCACTGTAAGGGATACCAGAAAGGAGATGACCCCATAGCACAGGGAACTCATCTGTCAGGTAAGGCAGCCAAGACCGCAACCAGTGAGGATACAGAGCCCTTTCCCTCACCATGGCCCTAACACCCTTTGAGGAAGTCCCTCTGCCCAGTTACACTAAAAAGAAAAAGGAATTGGTCATGGCTGAGGGGGCCACCCTTACTGAAAAGGGATGTTGGATGATGCCAGATGGGTACATCTTTGTTCCAACAGCAACTGGAGGGCATCTAGTGAAGGAATACCACCAACTCACTCATCTGGGAAAAACTGCATTAGAGGCCCTTCTCAAGAAGCACTACTACATCAGTCAGCTGCCAGCACTATGCCGAGCAACGAGTGAACGATGCATCACATGTGCTAAAAATAATGCTCGGTCTGCACCATGGCCCCCGTCAGGTGTCAGAGGATGGGAGCAACCCCCTTCAAATATCTAGAGGTAGACCTCACAGATGTACAGCTGAGCAAGAGGTTCAGATATCTCCTAGTAATAGTATGCACATACTCTGGGTGGGTCGAAGACTTCCCGACCAGGACAGGGCAAAGTCGGGAAGTAGCTAAAGTCCTCTTGTGGGAGATTGTGCCCCAGTTCAGCCTGCCATTAACAATCCATAGTGACAATGGACCCGCATTTGTGGCAGAAATTGTACAGGTCCTGACCATTGTACAGGTCTTGATCAGACATTGTGTAGAGACTCCACACAACTTACCGGCCCCAAAGTTCAGGGAAAGTTGAGCGAATGAATCGTGCCCTCAAGGGAACCTTAGCAAACTTTTGTCAGGAGACTAACCTCCCATGGCCAGATCTGCTACCCCTAGCTGTCCTGTGTGCTTGCTGCACACCCAGGACATCAGGTTTCTCCCCATTCTAATTAATATATGGATGGCCTCATCCATGCTTGGGAAGCCTTCCAGGAAACTTGCATCAGGTTGGAGATAAAAGGATAAAGGAGCACCCTAAATTAATTACAAAAGTACACCATTGAGAGGGGCCCTGGGGGTCACCCTAAATAAATTACAAAAGTACACCATTGAGAGGGGCCCAATCTCCTTCGGGTCTCAGGTACACTCCTTCCAGACAGGGGACTCAGTTTGGGTAAAAGATTGGAAGAAAGACCTCCTCAAACTGCAGTGAATAGGGCCCCACACTGTTGTTCTAACCGACCTACTGAAGGTCTCAGGTGTCACTCCATAGATCGACCACTCCAGAGTGAAGAGAGTTCATCATTTGGATGAGTAACTGCACCAGTGGAGAGTCCAGACCCATCCCTGGGTCCCCCATTCACAGGCAGCAAGCGTCTATAGCTCAACTGTTAGGTATGATTAACACCTCCCACCAAGTGCTTAACCACTCAAATCCACCCCTAGCATCTGACTGCTGAATCTGTATAATGCCCGGTCCTGTCCAATACCTAGGTGTCATCCTCAACCAGTCTACTGTGTCACCTCCCACCTCAGCACTGGGGACCTCAGATTATCCCTTTCTGGCTCCGGTACCACTGTATGGCAACCCTTCCTCTCCCATCATGGGCCACAGCTGGGTCTGTGTGCCTAACAACACTTTTCTGGCTTCTGATCAAGGTGTACACATCTGCATCACCCCATGTAATCAATCATGCACGCTTGTCCGTCTCTTACCCAATCTTTCAGTCCTCCCCAGGAGCGATGCCCCACTCATATGGAGACCTCCTAGCTACCCTGGACGCTCTCCTGTGGTCATCCTTCTTGTCGTGAGCCTGCTGGCCACATCAGGTGTTGCCCTCAGCACCACTGGCGTCGGGATGTCTCAGGGCCAGTATCGGGGGTTAACTCAACAACTCACGGCCCTGCAGTACCAACTTGATTCACTGGCCTCAGTGGTCCTCCAAAACAGGTGTGGGCTCAACTTGCTCAGGGCTGCGCAAAGAGGGCTCTGCCTCTTCTTACAGGAGGAGTGTTGTTTCTATGCTAATGAGTTGGGGGTGGTCCAAGAAACTCTGACCCAATTACAGGAATGAGTACATTGCTGGTGGGAAATACTCCAGCGGACAACTTGGTGGGATACCCTCTCAGAATGGTTCCCTTGGTTCGCCCCCCTTGTCGGCCCCTTCCTACTGCTTCTCCTCATAGTAGCATTTGGTCCTTGTATTCTTAATGCCCTTACTAAGTTTATCACTACTCAAATTGCTAAAATCAGACTCCAGTTACTTCTTACTCACTATCGCCCCTTAGAAGATGAAAATGATGTCCTCTAAACTAGGTGTTTAAAGGGGCATCAAAGGGGGAATGATAGGAAAATCTGTGTCTTAAGATGGCTGACCGGGCCAGCGAGAGAGTCCCAGTCCTTGCCCTGGGACTCTTCTGGGTTCTTCTCCCTGCTCTGCTTCCCACACGCACCAATCCGGGTCCTTCTCCCTGCCCCACTTCGCGCACGCGCCCAAAGTGCCAAGTATGCAGAAGTAGAAGTATATACATTGCCCTCTTTGTTTGTACTCAGGGCTCGGACTTTTGGAGACCACTCTCCTCTGAGCCTGCCGGCGTTAAATAAATCTCCTATCCTCCAAGATCTCCAGGTGTCGCTTGGTTCTTCCGTCGGGCAATCCAGTCCAGGTTCTGTAACAAACTTATTAACAATTTTAACTTTCCCTGAAATAGTTAATAGAATTTAAGAGCTTAGGAAAACAAGATTTTGTGTTTCTTACCCAGTATAATATTTTTTTAAAGATTTTTTATTTATTCATTTGCGACACAGAGATAGAGAGAGAGAGAGAGAGGCAGAGGGAGAGGGAGAGGGAGAAGCAGGCACCCTGCTGAGCCAGGAGCCTGATGTGGGGCTCCATCCCAGGACCCTGGGATCATGACCTGAGCCGAAGGCAGACGCTAAACGACAGCCACACAGGCACCCCCAGTATAATATTTTTTAAAGGAAAAGTTAACTTTTTAAGATATAGTTCAACTATCATCTCATTTACAATTCTTCCTGATTCCTACTGGGAGAGTTGTATGCTATTAACTCTGTACTTTTGTTTATGTCATTAAATTGTCTATCTTCAGTATCATAAAGCTGTAAATAATAGCTGCAGAAAGACAGGCTGAATCAGGAAGTATACCAACTAAACTTTACTAACCAATAAAACTGAAGAATAAAAACTAGATATCATAAGTCAAAGAACATAAACATAATCTCAGCCATTCTTATGAGTTCATTATTCAATTGTTGCTCAATAAATGTTGTCCTCATCTGTCACACAGGCTCTGTGAATATCTGGTAATATCACTGAGCTACCAATTTTACTCAATCATTCATCACTGTTTTGTAAAATCAGAGGAAATAAGGTCAGAAGAAATAAAATGGTATCTATTAATTCATTTTTACATAGAGTTTTGTCACATGGACAATTTAATACATTAATTCTTCTTTGAGAAGACACTCCCAAAGCTCTCACCTGAGTAATTGATAAACCTTAGCCATCCTGTAAAAAAAATATACTTTTATCTTCTAATATGTTTTGTTGTTAAAGAGATAGGACTAAATTAAGCTTTATTAATCGACTCCTGGGCACAACTTCAAGATCTGTTCTCAAGTTTATTTAGAAGTAATTTAGGGGTGCCTAGGTGGGTCAGTCATTAAGCGTCTGCCTTCGGCTCAGGTCATGATCCTGGGGTCCTGGGATGGAGCCCTGCATCAGGCTCCCTGCTCAGCGGGGAGCCTGCTTCTCCCTCTCCCTTTGCTGCTCCCCCTGCTTGTGCTTTCTCTCTCACTCTCTCTCTCTGTCAAATAAACAAAATCTTAAAAAAAAAGTAATTTAATTAATGTAAAATTTCATGCATCTTGTAGTCATGAATCATGTTGATTTTGATTGGTTAACTTTGTCTATATTTAAAGCCAGACATCAGTGGCATTGGCTTTGCCTCACCTGGAAATTGACTTAAGGCACAGCCTGTTGGTTTTCAGTGAAACAGAAGTAATTGCTTGCTAAATGAGCTTTAGAGCCATGCTACATCTTGATTAAATGCTCTCTTTTTCCCTTTTGTAACACTGCTCATTAACTAATACAGTCCTTAATAAAGAATTTTGTGTTAGAAACAGTGTGATTTTACTTTGTTTAATGCAGTCATCTGAAGTTTTATTTAATGATTTACTTTAAGTATTTAGTTAAATTATTTACAGACAAGAACGATAAGCACATTTTTCATGTTTTCTAGAGAAGAAAATGTGATATTATCAGCATGTTTCCTAATACAAGTATTACTTTGAAAACATAATGTAGGTTTCAAAAACACTATATGAAGGAAATACTCTTTGGAAGAAAACTCCCAAGCATATATTGTAGTTATAACTCTGTTCATGTCTGTATAATGAATTTATCAGACAGCTTTCATTTCTGAAAAATTTACCTAATTCATGTGAGTAATTAAAACCTGGAATTATGTTCTACTCTCTAGGAAAACATAAAGAACAATATAACTATTGTTTGACTGTAATGGGTCCAAAGCAAAGGGATAAAAATAACCCCAGAGAGTCTGAGTAAAATTCATGGCAAAATTACAAAGATTAGGAGCTGACTGGCCAATTTTTCCCACCATATAAATACTGACAATGTGGTTTTATCAGGCCTTTCTTCTAATATATGATGGCATTCTATTCTAGTTCAGAATTATATTTGATGTAAGACAAATTAACAAGAGAAAAACTAATTACATATTTACAGGAGCCCCATAAAAAATATGAGACCCAAGGACAAGTCACTTAGTTGGGGTTTATATGACATCCTAAGAAATGGGATAGGGGCCTGGGGCTTCAAAGGGGAGGTAATGTTTGGTAATTACATGCATGCCCTGCTATACAGATAGTTTTTCAGATAAAAAGTTATCTTTGTTAATAGCTCTCTTTTACTTATTTTAGGTAATTAAGGGAGAGGTAAAAGTTTTCCTTGAGTCGGATAAGTCTTGCCTACAGCTCAAAATAACCCATATACAAGCCAAAGTGGCATATTTTGGGGTCATGTATTTTGCTCTCCCTAATTCCCTATGTCTCTTTTGGTCAAGGATTGTAATGTCAAATACAGTTGCGCTGGGGTTTCATTCATTACTGTCAGAAATTCTAACAAAAATCCATACCAGATATCATGTAATCTAAGATAAGGAAAAGACTTGCATTTTAGTTTAATAGTTCTTCCCATACATAAGTTCAAAAGGACTTAGTTTAGTGCAATCATCCAATGGTAAGTGGTATCTTTTAGTTGTATAAGAACAAATTTGTCTGTATGTAAAATACATCTATGTTCAAAGTGCATGGAATGCAGTGTACTAATATAAAATAAAATAATAGTTTGATTTAAATGATATATCTGGCTTCTTTAAATATTAACCATTTGGATGGCCTTTAAAACACACATTTGTAAGTATATAAAATGTATAATTAGTTTATAGAACAGTATTAAAACTATTTAAAAATATATCCTTTGGGAAAGAATCAGTCCCATGTGCACAAACAAACCTTAGAGCTATGAATCATAATGTCACAGAATTAGATAATAAAAGCACGTTGCTTTTCCAAGCATTTGAGAGATTTGTATTTCAACCTCTCTTTGTGAGCATCTATCCTGCTACACCTTTCCCTGAGCATATTTAATTTCACTTTTAGATAAAACAGAACCCTGCTGACCACTGGATTTTAGCATACAGCAGGTGCCCAATGAATATATGTTAACTGAACAAGTAAATAAATTAATGAATGAATAATCCTGCTTGAATGGTATTTACATAGTCTCCTTGTTTTCAGGCTTTTTCCCCCCTCTATGCCATCATGTGAGCATTGCTAGATCAATCCCCCTGGTATGCCATCATCAGGTTTTCTCAGAAAACTTTTTTAGTTCCATAAAGCCATAAAGCATGGACTCTAGGTATGACATTTATGGCTTTCCACAAAATGAACCCAGGTTTGTTTTCCATATGTATCTTTCACTGTTCCCCTACATTAATCCTTGATCCACACAAACTGATCTACTCACTGCTTCTCAGACATTTTCAGGTTATTTTCTTCTCTACCTTCACGCTCTTGCACCAAACTTTCCAAACCCTAATCGTCTTAAGGAACTGTTGAGATCCTTAATCTTCAGCAACATTTTTCCCTACCAACCACAGCCAAAGCTGTACTCAGGAGGAGTGATTAAGATTCACTGCCAAAGGGGCGCCTGGGTGGCTCAGTTGGTTAAGCATCGGCCTTCAGCTCAGGTCATGATCCCAGGGTCCTGGGATCGAGCCCCACATCGGGCTCCCTGCTCAGTGGGGAGTCTGGTTCTCCCTCTCCTTCTAACCACTCTCCCTTGCTCATGCTTGCTCTCTCTCTCTCCCTCTCAGTCTCTCAAATAAATAAAATCTTTAAAAAAAAAAAAGATTCACTGCCGAAGCCCTGCTTTTTCGAAGTTCCCAGGGGTGCATGAAAAAAACCTAGACCTACACGTGCCACCCCAACATCAAGCCCCCATCACAAGGGGTAGAGCTGGCCTGTTCACACATTCAACTAACACCACCCCCATCCAACACCCAGTCCATCAACAAGCATTGCCTGCTGTAACTCCAAAATGTATTCTTTTCATCCACTTCTTGATCTTAACTGCTGCTTCTGAAGATGATTTGCCAACTCTTGCATGGACAGCTGCAATGCTTCCACTCTGGGCTCGTATATCCCCCATTCCCTACCACTACTACCCCCAAACTCCATTTTCCACATGTCAGTCAAGTTGTTTTTTTTTAAATATATAAATCTAATACATTTAAATATAAACTTTCCAGCCTCCAGAATCTTTAATATGCCAATGGTGTCTCACCATATTTAGACTAAAAAAAACAAACTTCTCACCAAGGCCTATAAGGCTCTATAGGAACTGGTCCCTGATTATCACCTAATTTCATTTTCTAGTCTTCTCTCCTTGCTCACTATGGGGTTACATGAGTCTTTCACTGCTTATAGAATATGGCAACTCAGATTCATTTTGGGGAATTTGCACTGTCAATTTCATTGGTCTGCAGTTTGCCACCTTTAGACCTTCCCATGGCTGGCTCATTGTCTTTCAGACCACAGCTCCGGTGTTAGTTTCTCAGAGAAGACTTTAAGCAACATCTCTAACATACACACACACCACAACCAGTTTCTCTCATACCCTTTGCTTGGGAACATTTACTACCACTGAAATAATACTAAGTTGTTTAGTCATTTTCTTTCCTATCTACCTTGACTCTAATGTGAACCCAAAGAGAACCAAGACACTGTTGGTCTTGTTCACTTCTGTATCTCCAATATCTAGAAGGGCATCTGTCACAAGAGAGTAGACAGTCAAAAAACATCTTTTGAGAACAAAAATGGGGGAAAAAAAGAAAAAATAATGAGAAGTCTAGACAAAATTACTCATGTAGAAGCACTTTGTATACTATTAAAAATTATGTTCATATTACAACCATCTATTTAACATTCAGATAAATACTGCCTTATGCTGGCTGTTGTAATATTATTTTAGTTTAAACTCCTTCATTTATTTATCCAGTTAAATTTATTAAGTGAGCACTATGTGCCCTGGGAAATATAATGGTAAATTCTGTGGATTCATTAGCAATATCACGAAGGTGGGATGCAGTGGGATTCAACCTAGGTTGGGATGGGTGGAGTAGTTAGGAAAGGCTTCCCAGAGGACATAACATTTAAATGGAGGTCTGAAGAAAGCAGCAAATCAGATATGGGGTAGGGAAAATAGAAGAATAACATGTTTATCAACTTCTTTATCTCCCATATTACCCAGCAGTGTTCTTTGAACCAGAACTAGAATATAAAGAAAATAGAAGCACCACACAGGTAGTAAACAGTGGCTATTATATTTGGTTCCCTATCCTTTAAAGGGTGAGGATGCAGAGAAATGAGAAGGAGAGACTAGACAAAGAATATTTATTAATGCCTATCATATGCCAAATACCATGCCATCAGTTTTCACATGAATAATTTTATTTTATTCATTCAACAGCTCTGTTTCAGAGGCTCATTAGGTTTTATTGACCTTCATAAATCATTCTTACAGCTGAAGTTCTAACTGGGGTCAATTCTGACTCTCCAAAATCCGTGTTCCTTTCTAATATGCTACCTGACTAAGTCAGTAGTTCTCATCCTGGCTTATACATTAGAATCAGGAAGCTGAGGCCACACTCTAGACTGATAAGATCATGTCTGCACATGGAACCCAGGCTTCGCTAGTAGTTTAAGCTCCTCAGGTGAATTTGATATACTGTCAACCTTGACAAACCCTGGTCCAGGCCAAGGACAGAACGTCAGCTAGTTTAATTAATTCATTGTGATTATCTCATCCATATTTCTGTTTCTAAGCAAGATCCGACTTGAACCACAATAAGCAAAAAGAGATGATTCCATTGTTTGGCAAGGCCTCTTTAATACCTTCATCCAAAAAAGTCAACTATAAAGGTTGAAACAGTGTAACTAAATAATTAAGCTACTTTTGTCTCTCAACACACCACATACTGTGTCTGTTTTAATAATTTCTGGCTCCACCAGCATATGCTATCAGATTTAATTCTCTATGGTCTGGCACTACATATTTTTAGTAACCTTAGCTTTAAAAAGAAAAGTAGAAGAAAGTAACACCCTTTACATAGCTACAGAAACATGATTTAGTTAAGTTTGCAAAAGAATACCACAGGAGAAATAATGAAGCTTAAAAATTCATTTTCTTTTTACTTGCTACAACAAAAGATCAGTCGGCACTTAACAAAAATTTATATATATAAAACCACCACCGCTGGTAGCCATTGTTCTCAATTGAAACAACATCTTACTATTACCCTAGGCTACAAAACATTTTTCTGTCTTAAAGATAATATGTGACCCTTATCTTATAGTTGTCATTATGAAATTTAGTACCACAAGCAATAGACTTGTAAATAAGGATCTAATCTGAATGTCCTCTTAGACACTTGAGGTAAAGCAATGAGTCATATCTTAGAAAAATATTTTACACCAATTAATACATATCTTGATCTTTGGTTCATCATATTAGTTCATATGACTAATAACTACTTAGCACAAAGATCACTGAGAATGAAAACCATATGATGTCATTATGTGACCCTCTAACCCAATGATTCCTCTTTCCTTGGTATTATATCCATACTCATTAATCATGAACTTGATTCATTATTAGGAATCATTAGACTAGAAATAGAATAGGGTTTACTATTATCTTTCTTTAAAAATGGTTTGCTGCACATAAATGTTTATAACATCTTTATTCATAATTACCAAAAGTTGTAAACAACCAAGATACCCTTCAGTAGGTGAATAGATAAACTGTGGTACATTTAGACAGTGGAATATTATTCAACACTTAAAAGAAATGAGCTATCGAGGGGATGGAGCAAGATGGCGGAGGAGTAGGAGACCTAGATTTCGTCTGGTCTCAGGAATTCAGCTGAACAGGGACCAAACCATTCTGAACACCTACGAACTCAACAGGAGATCGAAGAGGAGAGTAGCAACAACTCTCTGAACAGAGAAGCGACCACTTACTGGAAGGTAGGATGTGCGGAGAAGTGAATCCGAGGCGATATTCGGGAGGATAGACGGTGGGGGAGGGGGCCTCCGCCGGCTGCTTCTGGCAAGTGATAGAGACGCGGAGCACAAAATCGGAACTTTTAGAAGTCGGCTCCGTGGAGGGACGTCGCTGCAGTGGCTAAGTGAGGGGTGGAATCCTCCCAGGAGAGTGTGGTCTCAGGACCCTTGGGGTCACAGAAAGACCGGGGGTGCCTGAGTGCGCCAGAGCTCCCAGGTATCGGAGTGGGGAAGCCGGCTGCAGAGACGGAGCCGAGGCGCGGGCTCTCAGCTCGGGGTTGCCATAAATTGTGATCCGCGGCCCAGTCGGGTCACTGCTCCTCCAGCAGGGACCCAACAAGCAGCAGATCCAGAGAGACTCCCTTTCCTCCCCCGGGAGGAGCGGCGCGGGAGCGCACCGCAGGGATCTGCTGGGTTTGGAGACTCCACACGGGGTCGGGTGCCAGAGATACAAAGGCTCGGTCACAGGCCGGGTGAGCACAGAGTGCGGCCAGAGACCAGGGACACGGGAGTGACTGCTTTTCTCTGGGGGTGCACTGAGGAGCGGGGCCCCGAGTTCTCAGCTCCTCCAGGTGGAGATTGGGAGGCCACCGTTTTCACCCTGGTCCTCCAAAGCTGTACCGAGAGATTGCAGGGAACAAAAGCTCCTGAGAACAAACCCGAGCAGCTTACTTAGACCAGACCTACAAGGGTGGGGCAGTTCAGCCTCCGGCAAAAAACATTTGGAAACCGCGGCAACAGGCCCCTCCCCCAGAAGACCAGCACGAACAGCCAGCAAGCGAAGACCAAGTTTACCTATCAAGGAGAACGGGAGAACTCCAGCGCTAGGGGAATAGTGCACATAGAATTCATGGCTTTTTTTAATGATTCATTAGTTCATCAAAGTTAATTTTTTTAACTGTTTTTTTTCCCTTTTTCAACCAACATCTTATCAATCCCTTTTTTCAAAAAAACATTTTTATTTTTCATTTTTAGAGTCATATTTTATCCCTTCATAGTAGTTACCCTTATTTTTGGCATATATATATAAGTTGTTCTCTCTTTAAAATTTTGAGATACAGTTTCTTCTAACAGATCAAAATATACCCTAAATCACTAGTGTATGGCTTTGTTCTAGTCTCCTGCCTGATCACATTCTCTCCCTTTTTTCGTTTTTTTTTTTTTAAATCTTCTTTCTTTTTTCAAACAACTTATCAATTCCTTTTATAAATTCTTTTATAATTTTCATCTTTACAGTCATCTTCCATCCCTTCATTGTATCGACCCTTATTTTGTACATATATGTCTTTCTTCCTTTAAAATTTTAGGAGGCACTTTTTTCTAACAGACCAAAATATGCCCAAAATCTAGTGTGTGGCACTGATCTATGCACTAGCCTGATCATATTTGATCATATTCTGCTTTTTTTGTATTATTCTGTTTTTGTTTTTATCTTTTTTCTTTTTTTTTTCCTCTTTCTTTTTTCTTTCTTTCCCTTTCTTTTCCCCTGGTTTCAGGTCTTTTCTGATTTGTATACAGTATATTTGCTGGGGACGTTGTAAACCTGTTAGCATTTTGTTCTCTCATTCATCTATTCTCCTCTGGACAAAATGACAAGACGAAAAAAAATCACCTCAGCAAAAAGAACAAGAGGTAGTACCATCAGCCAGGGACTTACTCAATACGGACATTAGTATGATGTCGGACCTAGAGTTCAGAATCATGACTTTAAAGATACTAGCTGGGCTTGAAAAAAGCCTGGAAGTTATTACAGAAACCCTTTCTGGAGAAATAAAAGAACTAAAATCTAACCAAGTCGAAATCAAAAAGGCTATTGATGAGGTGCAATCAAAAATGGGGGCACTAACTGCTAGGATAAATGAGGCACAAGAGAGAATCAGCATTATAGAAGACCAAATGATGGAAAATAAAGAGGCTGAGAAAAAGAGAGATAAACAACTACAGGATCACGAGGGCAGAATTCGAGAGATAAGTGATATGATAAAATGAAACAATATTAGAATAATTGGGATCCCAGAAGAAGAAAGAGAGAGAGGGGCAGAAGGTATATTAGAGCAAATAATAGCAGAGAACTTCCCTAATGTGAGGAAAGAAACAGGCATCAAAATCCAGGAGGCACAGAGAAACCCTCTCAAAATCAATAATAATACGTCAACACCCCGACATCTAATAGTAAAACTTACGAGTCTCAGAGACAAAGAGAAAATCCTGAAAGCAACTCGGGAGAAGAGATACGTAACCTACAATGGTAGAAATATTAGATTGGCAACAGACCTACCCACAGAGACCTGGCAGGCCAGAAAGGACTGGCAAGATATCTTCAGAGCACTAAACGAGAAAAATATGCAGCCAAGAACACTATATACAGCTAGGCTGTCATTGAAAATAGAAGGAGAGGTCAAAAGCTTCCAGGACAAACAAAAACTAAAGGAATTTGCAAACACGAAACCAGCCCTCCAAGAAATATTGAAAGGGGTCCTCTAAGCAAAGAGAGAGCCTAAAAGCAGCATAGATCAGAAAGGAACACAGGCAATATACAGTAACAGTCACCTTACAGGCAATACAATGGCACTAAATTCATACCTTTCAATAGTTACCCTGAATGTAAATGGGCTAAATGCCCCAATCAAAAGACACATGCTATCAGAGTGGATTAAAAAACAAGACCCATCAATATGCTGTCTGCAAGAGACTCATTTTAGACCCAAAGTCACCCCCAGATTGAAAGTGAGGGGGTGGAAAACCATTTACCATGCTAATGGACACCAAAAGAAAGCTGGATATCCTACTTAAAGGGTCTATCCAACAAGAAGATCTAACAATTGTAAATATCTATGCCCCGAACATGGGAGCAGCCAATTATATAAGGCAATTAATAACAAAAGCAAAGAAACACATTAACAATACAATAATAGTGGGGGACTTTAACACCCCCCTGACTGAAATGGACAGATCATCTAAGCAAAAGATCAACAAGGAAATAAAGACTTTAAATGACACACTGGACCCAATGGACTTCACAGACATATTCAGAACATTCCGTCCCAAAGCAACGGAATACATATTCTTCTCTAGTGCCCATGGAACATTCGTCAGAATTGATCACATCCTACGTCACAAATCAGGTCTCAACCAGTACCAAAAGATTGGGATTATTCCCTGCATATTTTCAGACCACAATACTTTGAAACTAGAACTCAATCACAAGAGGAAAGTCAGAAAGAACTCAAATACATGGAGGCTGAAGAGCATCCTACTAAAGAATGAATGGGTCAACCAGGAAATTAAAGAATTAAAACAATTCATGGAAATCAATGAAAATGAAAACAAAACTGTTCAAAATCTTTGGGATACAGCAAAGGCAGTCCTGAGAGGAAAGTATATAGCAATACAAACCTTTCTCAAGAAACAAGAAAGGTCTCAAATACACAACCTAACCCTACACCTAAAGGAGCTGGAGAAAGAACAGCAAATAAAGGCTAAACCCAGCAGGAGAAGAGAAATAATAAAGATCAGAGCAGAAATCAATGAAATAGAAACCAAAAGAACAGTAGAACAGATCAACGAAACTAGGAGCTGGGTCTTTGAAAGAATTAACAAGATTGATAAACCCCTGGCCAGACTTATCAAAAAGAAAAGAGAAATCACCCAAATCAACAAAATCATGAATGAAAGTGGAGAGATCACAACCAACACCAAAGAAATACAAACAATTATAAGAACATATTATGAACAACTCTATGCCAGCAAATTAGATAACCTGGAAGAAATGGGTGCATTCCTAGAGATGTATCAATTACCAAAATTGAACTAGGAAGAAATAGAAAACCTGAACAGACCTATAGCCACTAAGGAAATTGAAGCAGTCATCAAAAATCTCCCAACAAACAAAAGCCCGGGGCCAGATGGCTTCCCAGGGGAATTCTATCAGACATTTAAAGAAGAATTAATACCTATTCTCCTGAAACTGTTCCAAAAAATAGAAATGGAAGGAAAACTTCCAAACTCATTTTATGAGGCCACCATTACCTTGATCCCAAAACCAGACAAAGACCCCATCAAAAAGGAGAATTACAGACCAATATCCTTGATGAATATGGATGCAAAAATTCTCACCAAAATACTAGCCAATAGAATCCAACAGTACATTAAAAGGATTATTCACCACGACCAAGTGGGATTTATCCCTCACTGCAAGGTTGGTTCAACATCTGCAAATCAATCAACGTGATACAATACATTAACAAAAGAAAGAACAAGAATCATATGATCCTCTCAATAGATGCAGAGAAAGCATTTCACAAAGTACAGCATCCTTTCTTGATCAAAACTCTTCAGAGTATAGGGATAGAGGGTACATACCTCAATATCATAAAAGCCATCTATGAAAAATCTACAGCGAATATCATTCTCAATGGGGAAAAGCTAAGAGCTTTTCCCCTAAGTTCAGGAACGTGGTAGGGATGTCCACTATCACCACTGCTATTCAACATAGTATTAGAAGTCCTAGCCACAGCAATCAGACAACAAAAAGAAATCAAAGGCATCCAAATCGGCAAAGAGGAAGTCAAACTCTCACTCTTTGCAGATGATATGATACTGGATGTGGAAAACCCAAAAGACTCCACCCCAAAACTGCTAGAACTCATACAGGAATTCAGTAAAGTAGCAGGATATAAATTCAATGCACAGAAATCAGTGGCATTCCTATACACCAACAGCAAGACAGAAGAGAGACAAATTAAGGAGTCGATCCCATTTACAATTGCACCCAAAACCATAAGCTACCTAGGAATAAATTTAACCAAAGAGACAAAGGATCTGTACTCAGAAAACTATAAAATCCTCATGAAAGAAATTGAGAAGACACAAAGAAATGGAAAAATGTTCCATGCTCATGGATTGGGAGAACCAACATTGTGAAGATGTCAATGCTACCTAGAGCAATCTACACATTCAATGCAATCCCCATCAAAATACCATCCAGTTTTTTCAAAGAAATGGAACAAATAATCCTAAAATTTGTATGGAACCAGAAGAGACCCCGAATAGCCAGAGGAATGTTGAAAAAGAAAAGCAAAGCTGGCGGCATCACAATTCAGGACTTCCAGCTCTATTACAAAGCCGTCATCATCAAGACAGTATGGTACTGGCACAAAAACAGACACATCGATCAATGGAACAGAATCGAGAGCCCAGAAATGGACCCTCAACTCTATGTTCAACTTATCTATGACAAAGCAGGAAAGAATGTCCAATGGCAAAAAGAGAGTCTCTTCAACAAATGGTGTTGGGAAAATTGGACAGCCACATGCAGAAGAATGAAACTGGACCATTTCCTTACACCACACACAAAAATAGACTCCAAATGGTTGAAAGACCTAAACGTGAGACAGGAGTCCATCAAAATCCTAAAGGAGAACACAGGTAGAAACCTCTTCGACCTCAGCCGCAGCAACTTCTTCCTAGATATATCACCAAAGGCAAGGGAAGCCAGGGCAAAAATCAACTATTGGGATTTCATCAAGATAAAAAGCTTTTGCACAGCAAAAGAAACAGTCCACAAAACCAAAAGACAACCGACAGAATGGGAAAAAATATTTGCAAATGACATATCAGATAAAGGACTAGTATCCAAAATCTATAAAGAACTTATCAAACTCAACACCCAAAGAACAAATAATCCAATCAAGAAATGGGCAGAAGACATGAACAGACATTTTTCCAAAGAAGACATCCAAATGGCCAACAGACACATGAAAAAGTGCTCAACATCGCTCAGCATCAGGGAAATCAAATCAAAACCTCAATGAGATATCACCTCACACCAGTCAGAATGGCTAAAATTAACAAGTCAGGAAACGACAGATGTTGACGGGGATGCGGAGAAAGGGGAACCCTCCTGCACTGTTGGTGGGAATGCAAGCTGGTGCAACCACTCTGGAAAACAGTATGGAGGTTCCTCAAGCAGTTGAAAATAGAGCTACCATACGATCCAGCAATTGCAGTACTGGGTATTTACCACAAAGATACAAATGTAGGGTTCTGAAGGGGTACGTGCACCCCAATGTTTATAGCAGCAATGACCACAATAGCCAAACTGTGGAAAGAGCCAAGATGTCCATTGACAGATGAATGGATAAAGAAGAGGTGGTATATATACACAATGGAATATTATGCAGCCATCAAAAGTTATGAGATCTTGCCATTTCCAACGACGTGGATGGAACTGGAGGGTGTTATGCTGAGTGAAATAAGTCAATCAGAGAAAGACATGTATCATATGACCTCACTGATATGAGGAATTCTTAATCTCAGGAAACAAACTGAGTGTTGCTGGAGTGGGGGGGGTGGGATGGTTGGGATGGCTGGGTGATAGACATTGGGGAGGGTATGTGCTATGGTGAGCGCTGTGAAGTGTGCAAGACTGTTGAGTCGCAGATCTGTACTTCTGCAACAAATAATGCAACATATGTTAAGAAAAAAGAAAAAGAAGAAGATAGCAGGAGGGGAAGAATGAGGGGGAGTAAGTCAGAGGGGGAGACGAACCATGAGAGACGATGGACTCTGAAAAACAAACTGAGGGTTCTAGAGGGGAGGAGGGTGGGGGGATGGGTTAGCCTGGTGATGGGTATTCAAGGGGGTACGTTCTGCATGGAGCACTGGGTGTTATGCACAAACAATGAATCATGGAACACTACATCAAAAGCTAATGATGTAATGTATGGTGATTAACATAACAATAAAAAATTAAGGTTGATTTAAATAATTTTTTACAATTTTGATATTCATTAATTATAGTTTATGTTTTACCTTTTAAAGTGAGTATCTATTAAACTGAATATTTTACAGGGAAATATTAATAAGTATTTGAGAAATAAATTTAATTTTTTAAAAAAAAAAAAGAAAGAAATGAGCTATCAAGCCATGAAAAGACATGAAAGAAACTTAAATGCATAAGAAGCCAATGTGAAAAGATTACATACTGTGTGATTCCGACTGTATGAGATTCAAGGCAATCCATTCAAAGAAAAGGTAGAATTAAGGACACATTATAAAAATTGGTGGTTTCCAGGGGGTGGGACAGGGGGATGCCTAGGTGGAACATACAGGATTTTTAGAACAGTGGAAATATCCTGTATGACACTTTAATGATGTCTTTATACATTTATTTAAACCCACAAAGTGTACGACACCAATAATGACCCCCAATGCAAGCTATGCACTTTGGGTGATAGTGATGTGCCAAGGTAGTTCATCAATTGTAACAAATGTACCACCCTGGTGGGGGAGATTGATAATGGGGGAGGCTACCAATGTGTGGGGACAGAGGATATATGGGAAATTTCTGTACCTGACTCCAGTGCTGCTGTGAACATAAACCAGTTCTAAAACTGTTCTACAAAAGAGCAGACCTGGATTGCTGCCATCCAAACATGGATGAATCACACAAACATACATACTATACAATTGCATTTATATAAAGTTAAAAAAATAGGCAAATCTAAATTATGGTTTTAGAATAATATTTATTATCTTCCATGTATGAGGTGTTATGACTATGAAACAGAATAAACTATGGTGTTAAAAATTAGAATAGCATTTACCCTTGGGTAGAAAAGGGGCTGGTGGGGCACCTGGGTGGCTCAGTCGTTAAGCGTCTGCCTTCAGCTCAGGTTATGATCCCAGGGTCCTGGGATCGAGCCCCCCGTCGGGCTCCCTGCTCCACGGGAAGACTGCTTCTCCCTCTCCCACTCCCCCTGCTTGTGTTCCCTCTCTTACTGTGTCTCTCTATGTCAAATAAATAAATAAAATCTTAAAAATAAATAAAAAGAAGTAAAAAGAAAGAAAGAGAAAGAAAGAAAAGGGGTGGTAAGTATAGGGGGTTCTAGAGAAGTTTCTAAGTTGTTGACAGTGTAATAATTCTTGATCTGAATTATGGGTACTGGATGCCTTTACTTTGGGTTAATTTATAGAGTTTATTAATTGTGTGTACTTTTCTATATGTAGATTAAGAAGCAAACATTTGTTAAGCATCTACTGTGTGTATGTAAGATTGTGTTGGGCACTGTATTCTTTCATCTTTTCACCCCTTTGTTAATACCATCCCTACTGGAAAAATGAAATTGTTTGCTTGTTAGGTTACCATTGTATATCAAATTGCAGAGTCAGCAGGGTGGAGAGGGAGACAAGACAAAAATTTTTAACTGCTTATAATATGATTTTTTTATACTTCTGAATAAAATAACACTATGATTATAAATAATTGATTTTATCTACTCATTAGGGAAATCCCAATATTTACTGGAAATACCTTATTGGCTACTAGTCTAACATATATAAGCAAAATGTAACAAAACTGCAATTCTTTTAAAAATATTCTAATTTTGACTTTCCTTCACATCTTAACTTTTATCTCCATAACTTAGTCTGAATTTGCAAGTTCTTAAAAATAATTATTGCATAAATTCAGCAGTATGAAACAAATGTAATAACATTTCTAAGGTTAATCTCAAGTCATATTTTTAAGATCATCAAAATTATAATGACCTTCGCCACTTTATAGCATCATCATTTATTGGCAAATGAAAATTCTCCTGATTTGTCCCTTAGCATTTTAAGTTATAGGTGATTAAGCAAGGTTTGATCAAAAAGGGACAGGTCAGACTTTCTCTGGGTGTCTTGAAAATATGGAACAGCTACATTTGATCTGTAAACTGTGACACTGAGTCAGACATGTAGCAGGGCAGAACTGATGCAATCTGTCTCAAACCACAGAGAAAGATTCTCAGCATGTGACTTAGAGGTTATATTATGCTGATGACAAAACTGTCAACATTTACTGCTTCAAGTTAATTTCACTAGATAATAGGATTATTCAGAACTATTTGCTCGTTCATTTCTATAACAGCACTGTTTTGTTTGTGTTTTAAGCCTTCTTATTGTATCCCTCCTCATTGTTTGCTGGCTACACTTTAGGTATCTATTACATTTGTGTGTGTATGTGTGTGTGTTCTTAACATAACAGATGTTTTCTCTGAATCCGACTGGTCACTTTAGTATGGGCTTCCTTCTTTAGGTAATTTGTTATTCTCAGTTTCTTTTGGAGTTATATATTTTTCAATATTATCAAACATAAAAGTGATATAAGAGAATTTCTCTCTCTTGAAATGTAGCATTCTTTTGTTTCTTCTTTTACCATGATCATACTGTTCTTTGTGGGTTTATTCAACTTGTATCAATTGTGTTTCAAATAGTTGCAGTGCCAGGCACTGGAGATAAAAATATAAGGAAGAAGACGTAATAAAGTAGAGAAAGATCATCACAAATATACACATAATATTACAGATGAAATAGATATATTAATGAGCTGTAATGGTGGCAAAAGGAAGATGAGCATAATTCTACCTGCTGGATAGAGATTTCAAATAAAGGTTAAAACTTGAAAGCTGGATATGTATTCACCAGCTGAAAGATGGGATGTGATAACGTAAGCATACAGCGCAGCTTGAACAAAATCCAAGTCTGAAGTAGTCTTGCTGTGTGTGGCAATTTCCAGTGTCAGGAGCAGAGATTATGACTCTGCATTGAAGAAAAGGGTATAAGGAACAGGTGGGATGTATCACTAGATGGATACAACATTGAAGAAGTAGGAAGGACACTAACTGTAAAAGATTGGGTATGTCTGGGGCACCTGAGTGGCTCAGTCAGTTAAGCATCCAACTCTTCGTTTCAGCTCAGGTCATGATCTCAGGGTCGTGAGATTGAGCCCTGTATCAGGCTCCACGCTCAGCAGAGAGTCTGCTTGAGATTCCTTCTCTTCCTCTCCCTCGGGTCCTCCCCCCTCAAAATAATAAATATTTATAAATGATTTGGTATGTTATACTAAGGTGTTTCCCCTTGTGCTGTAAAGAATCAGAAGGCATTGAAGCATCTTAAGCAGGGGAATATGTGCAACTAGCTATCTCTGGCAGCAATGCACAGGGAAGACTGGATTAGAGTAAGGTTCTAATGAACTGATCCAGATGAAAGATCTGAATTTAAACAAACCTACATAGATGAAGAGAGAAAGATGGAAATTAGAGATGTCAAGGAAATAGAAAATGTAGAATTTGGTGACCAAGGGAAATAAGAGTAGGATTTTTTTTTTTTAAGATTTATTTAGAGAGAGAGAGAAAGAACAAGAGGTGGGGTGGCAGAGGGAGAGGGAGAGAAGCAGACTCCCTGCTAAGAGTGGAGTCTGAAGCAGGCCAATCTCACGACCCTGAGATCATGACCTGAGCTGAAATCAAGAGTCAGATGCTTATCTGATTGAGCCACCCAGATGCCCCAGGAGTAGGATTCTTGGGAGGAGTCTAATGTACCCAAGTTGTTTTGTTTCGTTGGTTGGTTTCTGTGTGTTTATTTTCCTTGAGTGACTGAATGGTATTTACAGTCTTGGAATTAGGAAAGGAGGAAGGAGGATCAGGTTACAAAGAAAGATGATGACTTTTTCAACAGGTTGAACAAAAGACACCATTTGTATGCCCAGTTGATTTGCTCTAGTAAGCAACAGAAAAATAGCTCTCCATAATGTGGCAAAATCGAAGCTAATTTAGCAAAGAAGGAAGTGGCTGATGGTGTCAAATGTTGTAGAAAAGTCAAATAAGACGGGACACCAAATGGCATACAGAGATTTAGCAGTTAGTATCTTTCCTGGAGCCCCTTTGGTGGGGCCAGAAGCCTGATAAACTGACAAAAATGAATAAAAGATGATACAATTAAGGCAAGTATAGGAGACCGACATTTGAGATCTGCCTCCAAAGAGAAGGAACACAAAAGGACATCTAGAAACTCAGAGTTGATTGAGAGTTTTCTTTTTCCTTTTATGTTTGTTTTTATTTTAATAGGAAAAACTTGAATATATTTTAGTCTAGAAGAAATAAATCAGGTGGTAGAAATATTGAAAATAAGTAAGAATGATAAAAATTGATCCATGATCCTGAAAATTTTGAAGGGAATCATATCAAACACAGGTTGTGGGGTAACAACTTTATCTAAGATTACAAGAAAGGCTGTGAGGATAAATGCAGATATTAGTACCTAAAAGAAGTACAAGTTTGCACTAGCTAGCCTTAAAGTTCTTGGATTATATATAAAGCTTTTGTTCAATTTGTTTTATGTTGTTTTTATTTTATGTAACATTTTGCTTATGAAAGGCAGTCCATACATTTTTAAAATTTGATAAATATTTATCTCATAATAATGCAATGTAATATGTATTCAAGATCTTTCCATAGGTAGCAAATGAGAAAGTATATGTCAGGTATATTCTTTAAAACATCGATTTGATTTATGTGTGACATTTAACAATCTTTGCATAGTCACTTGCTTAAGACAAGAAGCAAATTCTATTGGAATAATGATAAATATACATTTTTTTTCCTTTGTTCCACTACTTTGTCCATTCTGGAATGGCAGATCAGTAAATAATTTTTGGATATATATATATATAATATATATATTTATATAATATATTTTATTATATAATTTATTATAAAATATATTTATATAATATAATATATATAATAATATATAAATAAAATCTAGGAGAAAATCAAATGTCATAAATCAAAGCAGAACCATTACAAAACCCTCCATAGATTTAGCATGTAAAAGAGATTTGGAATTTAAAAGAATTTCTTGGGTATTAAGTACCTCTAAGAGACAGCAATTTCCTATCATGTTTCCCCTGCCCCCAGTCCCACTTTGTGCTTGAGTCAGCCAGGGCCACGTTATCCACCAGAGACAAGAGTCAGCCTACAGGACCCACAGTATTTTTAGGGGCCCACCAAATGTTTAACACCTTTTTTTAATTTTAATTTTTTTAATTTAAAATAATTTATTTTAATATATTTATATTAAAAATAAAATTAAATTTAAAATAATTTACATTTTAAATTAAATTTAATTTTTATTCATTTGACAGAGAGAGACACAGTGAGAGAGGGAACACAAGTAGGGGGAGTGGGAGAGGGAGAAGCAGGCTTCCCATGGAGCAGGGAGCCCGATGGGGGACTTGATCCCAGGACCCTGGGATTATGACCTGAGTAAAGGCAGATGCTTAACGACTGAAACACCCAGGTGCCCCTGTTTAACACCTTTTAAAATCAGAAGAAAAAAACTGAACTTTTAGGTCAAAGAAAATGTAATATATAATATTACTTTGTCTTTATACCAATGCAGTTGGTATATAATTTTAACACTTTTTTTATGGAGGAAAGGCGCATGAAGGCAAAAGTGGTTTTGGCTCATGAAAGTCATAATGTGGCCCTGCAGTCCAAGGAGAATAGTGTTTTAGTTTGGGTTCCCCCAAAAAAGGAGTCATGTGTGACCTTCTGAGAATGATACAGAAGTTTTCAGCTGAACAACAGGTGAAAGTTCACACTCTAGAAGACATTTATGGTTTGCTGTGTCATTTCCCCTTGGTCCACCTATGATTTTAGCTGTGGCTCTATGGACAGTTTCATGCCACATCACACTCACAGTGACAAGTGTTTCACCTAAGGCACATTCCATCCTTCACAACTTTCCTTGTTCTGACTCAGCTGCCTCAAACCATGGACACCTGCTCAGCCCAAGAATAATCATAGCCTAGGAGGTGCAGAAATATAATCAGAGCTGTTGAATAAATATGTATTCTGCTCTTAATGGTTGTAGCATTTCATAAATGTAAACAGGTTAAGTTGGTAATGGTATCATTCAGATCTTCTATATACTTGCTCTGTCAATTGTTGAGAGAGGACTGTTGAAATTTTCAACTATCATTTTGGATTTGTCCCTGTGTTTAAGTTCTAACAAATTTTGTACATGTATTTCATCTGAAGTCTTCTTTGGCTAATAATATATCTACTCTTGTTTTCTTTTGAATAGTGTTTATATTACATATCATTTCTATCCTTTTAGTTTTTTGTACCTTATATTTAAAATGGTTTCCTATAGAGAGAGCACAGTTGGGTCTTCTTCCTTAAACCCATCTTAGATTCTTAGCTTATTAACTGAACTTTATACATATTTTGTATTTTACATAATGTAATCAATATGATTGAATTTTTGTCTTGCTTTTTGTTTTCTATTTGATTCATCTGCTCTAGTGTATTATTCTCTGTTCCTGCCTTCTTTCAGATTAGCTGGTTATTATTTATTATAATTTAAATTTTAGGTAGGTAACAAACAGTGCGATATTGGTTTCTGGAGTAGAATTCAGTGATTCATCACTTATATATAACACCTGGTACTCATCATAACAAGTGCCCTCGTGAATACCCATCACCTATCTAGCCCATCCCACCACCCTCCATCAACCCTCAGTTTGTTCTCTATCATTAAGAGTCTCTTATGGCTTGTTTCCCTCTCTCCTTTTTTTCTTTCCCCTCTTCCCATATATTCATCTGTTTTCTTTCTTAAATTCCACATGTGAGATCATATGGTATTTGTCTTTCTCTGACTGGCTTATTTCACTTAGCATAATACACTCTTGGATTAGCTGGTTTTGTTAAAGATTTAATTTTATCACTTCTATTGATTTATACTCCTTTCTTGTTTTCCTTAGTTGTCTAAGGCAATTGTTTTCAGTAGATGGTAATTTTTACCCCAGGGGACATTTGGTAATGCCTGAAGACATTTTTAGTTTCACAACTGAAGGAGGTGCTACTGGCATCTAGTGAGTGGGTAGAGGCCAGCCAGAGATGCTGTTAAACTTCCTACAGGGTCAGCACCCGACAACAAAGAATTATTCAGCTCAAAATATTAATAGTGCCAAGCTTGAAATTACTCCTATAATTTATACAAAATATATTTTTAGTCACAGTCTACCTTATTATAATATTATACTACTTCACATATAGTTAAGGTACCTTATAACATCATGCTTCCATTTTTCCTTCACCCTTTGTGGTACTATTGTCAGATATTCTAATTCTGTGGTTGTTATAAATGTCATATCGGTAAATTTTTTTGGCTTTAATAAGTCCATTAACTTTTTAAAGCTATTTTATCTCTGCTTCTAAGGTACATATTATTTAAGATATATAGTTGCAATCAAAAGATTAATTTTTAATTGCTTTCAAAGCCATGTTTAAAACATTAAAGTCTGGCTACTCCACTGATTTGTAGTGCTTTCACAACAATTACCAATCAGTGAACCATCATATTGGTGATCTGCCAATCATTAGTATACGCACTAAATGGATGTTCTGTCCTGCAATCCATGTGTTTCATCTTTTCAATATGACCAGACTCTTCCTACAATTCTGTCTTCAAATGTGAAGTTGTTAGCTTCTGCATCTTTTAAACTGTGGCATTTTCCTCAAAACACACCATGTTCCACTAAGTTCAATATTGAGGCATTATAGAATGTTACCTAATGTTCCTAGTTTTAAAAGATTCATATTTTTCAAAGTTAAAATTATATATCTTTATTATTCAGTATGCACATTTTTATTGTTCCAGGGCTGTTATGTAAATACCCTTGCTAATTTTAGTTTGTTACTAAATACATTTCTTTTATTGGGTTAATATTTTAAAATATGAGAAAATTTAACATTTAGAAGAGGAAGAGTGGCAAATCTATTAGAATCAATGGAAATTTAAAGTCTTAGAATTTATAATTTTAAAGTATCTTTCCTTTTATGCGAAAGTAAACATTCAAAATAGTAAGGGAACACAGGTAGGGCTTCGAAGCTTAATCCATTGAAAAAAATAAAAAAGACCACTTAATTTCCTTTTAACACAGAAACTGTATCTTCTAGAAACCTTATGTATGTCATGGTCTCTTTGCATTATAATCTCAGCAAGGTGATCATTCTAAGAATCTTATTGAAAACAGCTTTGGTCCTTTTGTCACAGCCTCCTTCCTGTATGACTGAGATAGTGAGCACTTAAAAAATCAAGGCCCAGAAAGGATATCCTTTGTGTATTCAGTCATCCTTTTATTTAAAAGAAATACTTTTTTGGGGTTCCAATTCCCTTTACCTTTAATACTTCGTTTTAGTCCTTCTTCTAGTTTCTGACCTAAAAAAACAGAATGTGAAGATTTCCAAAACGTGCAGAATAACTATTAGTTCAGACCAAAACATATTTTCCCCTCAATTAACTATGAACAAAATAGTTTGAATTTTCAAATTCCAACTTAGTGTTCCTCCTATCCATTTTATTTAGTCACTTAAAAATCTTAAATTATTTTAGTATTAAAGTGGATTTTTACTTGTTTTAGCTCTCCTTTTATAGTTATTTGAATGAAATATTATTTCCATTCTTCTTACTTCTTACATAATTTTTCCACATAATCCTATTGTTCCTTCAAAAATATCTGATGTACTGTAATATGCCTGTATTAACCACTTTCAATGTTATTTCAATGAACAGTTCACCCACATCAGTAAACTTAGGGACAGTGATAATGAAGATGTTTTTAGAAGCATTAGGGTTTGTTTTCTCACTTGCTGTGTTACTTAGACTATATTACCAAAAATAGTGAGATAAGTACTAAAGATGACATGGAATCTTCTAAATTTATGTAGAGAACAAAATAAATTATTTAATTGTAGAGGAACTAAACAAGATCTTCACATGGAAGTTGTAGCTGTCATCACAGTATAATCTATGCCCAGAAATGACAGTACTTGTCCAGAAAGTGCCTGTTTCCACAAAAGGTAACTGAAGATTCACTGAACATAGTTTTGTAAGAATTAGGTTGGTTTTGTTTATGAGAAACAGAAAATTCAAACTGTCTTAAAGAATAAAAAGAATTAATTAGTTTGGGTAACTAAAAACTACACAGATTTGTTATATCCAGGATACTTTGCCCAGAGGTTCACCAGACTAGGAAATGCAGATTCCCTAGAAAGTTTAATTTTCCCTAATGTCCGAGGCTTTCTTGACTCCAAACTGTCCAGTTCTTCTAAGCAAGGCCCAGAATATCTCCCTAACCCCACTGGCACTGTCTTAACCTATCTTTTTCTTCAATGGGTAAAGATACATTTTGTTTTATGGTCTTCGAATGTAAGATCCCAAGAATCCCATTCCCCTAGCTAGTGATAATCTCTCTCCTACTGCTGTCAAATTATAATTTGAAAACCTTAAAAACATGATTCTCATACAAACAGATATAAAACAAACATGTGTTAAAGATTTATTTAACTAATTAATGAAGAACAAGTGGAAAGATAAAGCTAATTCAAAGAAATTAAGAGGCCAGGTATTTACAGTAAATAAAAGACAAAATATGGAGAACAAAGATAGCTGAAGAAAATCTAGATTTGGGGGATAGATAGACAGATAGATAGATAGATAGACAGAGAGAGAGATAGATATTGATTACAGGTATATTCCAAGAGGTTACCAGGAAAATATACAAAGAGATCTTACAAGACGGGGTAGAGGTTTTAACAGAACACTTACTTGTCTTATCTATTGTTATAGTATTTTCTCCAACTGATCCAGTTCTCCACCATAAAGTGTTATGTTGGAAGACAAAGCAAGGAGAAAACCAGGGGAATCTATTTTCTAAAATCTTCATTAAATCACTTTTTTTTAAGAGATGTTTGGATACCCAAAACAAAGGATAGGCTATTTGACCAATTAAATGTCCCAAAATATGTTTTCTATGAATCTCAAATTTATTTTAATGTACATATTGAACCTTAGGGACCACAACTATGGGAAAATGTATTTGAATATTAAATAAAGTATCTGTTTTATTTTTTTATTTAGGTTAATTTGAATATTGTAAGATGTACAGATCTGAAGTATACAGTTGTATGAGTTTGACAAATGTCTATACTTATATAACCAATATTCCAATCAATACATAGGTCATTTCTATCAATGCAGAAACTTTATTCCACTCTCCAATCAAACTCTGCCCATGGAAGCAGCCACTAATCTGATTTCTAACACCATAGGTTAATTTTGCCTATTTTGAATTTTATATAAATTGAATCATTTCTTTACTCAACATGTTTTTAAAATTTATTCATTTTCTTGGGGCACCTTGGTGGCTCAGGTCATGATCCTGGGGTCCTGGGATCGAGCCCCTTATCGGGATCCCTGCTTCTCCCATTCCCTCACCCTCTGCCCCTGCTCCTGTGTTCTCTCTCTGTCTCTCTCTCTCACTCACTCTCTCAAATAAATAAATAAAATCTTTTGAATAATATTTATCCATTTTCTCGAATATCCCCAGAACTAGCCAGGGGTATGAGCTAGTGATTATGCAGAATAATGTAAATTATTACTACATGTTTAATGCATATACCACAATTCATCTACTCCTCTGTTGATGGATATCGAGTTACTTCCAGTATTGAGCTATTATAAGTAAAGCTGATATACATAGTCATGTATAATTTTTCTATGTTGTATATTTTCACTATTATTCGGTAAATACCAAGTAGTGAAATAATTAGATAATAGGATAGTTGTATGATTCATTTTATAAGAAACTGCCGAATCATCTTCCAAAGTGGTTTGACAATTTTATACTCCCACCAGCACCAAGAGAATTACATTTACTCCACATCCTTGCCAATATTTTGTATTGTCAGTATTTTCAATTTTACTCAACAAATGACTGTTTAACAATATCTCATTGTTATCTGCATTTCCCCATTAAAAACTTTTTCATGTGATTATTAAACATTTAAAAAATTTCTTTTAGAAGGGTCTATTCAAATATTGTCTTTTTACAAGATTTTTTTGTAAAAGTTCTTTATCTCCCTCTCAACTGCCTGCTTGTATCAAGAAGAGAGCTATTAACAGAGATTCCTCTTTACCTAAGAAACTTGTCTACATAATAGGGCAACCTTTGTTATCCAAACACCTGCTTTCACCTTCTTGCTAATGGCCTTTCCCCTTTTGTATTCTCAGACCCTACCCCTCTTCTTAAGCTCATAATCATAAAAGCATCATGCTGCCTACCTTTGGAATTTCCCCATATACATGCTATTAAATTTGATTTTCTCCTGTTAACCTGTCTCATACCTATTTGATTTTTAGTCCAGCTAGAAGGACCTTGAAGGGCAGAGGCAATTCTTCCCCAACACTGGATATGGGCACATTGTCAGATACATGTTTACAAATATTTTCTCCCAGTCTGTGATTTATCTACATTTTATTAGTAACATTCTTTGCTGAAGTCTTAAGGCCATAGGTTATCCTTATGAGAAATTAGAAATAGTTAGGAATTTTCTAAGGTATGAATATATCTGTATTTAAAGCTTGGTGAAGTGGAAAAATTAGCTTAGTCACTGTGGTGTCTAAACAATTAAAAAATGAGGGTAGGTTTAGGAAAGAGTAAAGGCTTTGGGGTAGGTTTGCAGATGGATGTAAGAAAGGAAGACCACAAATGACAGGTACCACAGCTTGAGCCTCAAGGTGAGGAGGAGAAGGTAATAATGCATGAGGAGAAGAGAGGGAAAAAACACACATGACGAGTCTTCTGCAGAAGGAGAGTAGAACCGTAAAGCCAGCAAAGAGAGCTCTCCCTAGCCCTCTGATCTTTTCCTACTCCTTGCACTTTGATGAGTGGATAAAGTCCTATCTCACATAATTGGAGATAGCAAGTCATTAAAGGCCTAAAGCAGTCAGATTTAGCTACAGTTTAACTCAGTATCAGGCAAATAGAGACAAAAAGAGGGGGATTTACACCCCAGATAGATGATGAAACTGAAAACCCAAAGTTAGATTAAAAATACTAATTCCACAAATACTCCTTTAGCACCCTTAAGTGCTTTTGACAGAACTGAACATGGTGGAATGACACAAAAGAAATATAAGAACCCAGGCAATTTTTACAAAAAATATTCCCACTGTGGAGAAAAGCCTTAAACATATAACCTAATAAAATATTATAGTGAGACAGACTGTGATCAAAGGCCAAAATGACTCTTCAGAACTCTTGAGTTCTTGGACACAATTCCCATGTATGTGGTGGGGGAGGGGCTTCCCATAGAACACCAAGAAACTCTCAAGGAAACAGCAAGGTGTCTGAGAATTCAACTCAATTCCAACACTGTCCACAGGGAGATTGCATCAGATTCCACAGGAAAAGCGCTCAGTACCATTAGATTACCCTCCCCCCCCACTTTCGATGCAGCCACAAGCCCAGATTGTTACCTGTACTTCTGAACGACTTATAAATCAGAGATTCTCACAGCCTTCTCTTCAGACTCAATTAATTTACTAGGGCAGCTCTCAGAAGTCAGAGAAATATTTTACATACTAGATTACCATTTTATAATAAAAGAATACAATTTAGGAACAGCCAGATGGAAGAACTGCATAGGGCAAGGAGTGTGGGAAGGAGCATGGAGCTTCTGTGCTCTCTCAGAGTGAGCCACTCTACCACTACTCCATGTGTTCACCAACCCTATAGCCCTCTCCCCTCCCAAGAGGTGAGGGGCGTGGGGTGGGCAATTACTGAAGGTTCCACCCCTCTTATCACCTGGTGGTTTCCTGGGGCAACCAGCCTCCATATAAGTTACCTATCTAAGCACTTTCCAAAAGTTACTTCATTAACATAACAAGACACCTTTTCATTGCAATCACAGGAAATTCCAAGGGTTTTAGGAGCTCTGTGCCAGAAACAAGGTTGGAGACCAAATATATATATATTTTATTATAAAATAACAATATCATAGGCTCACTAATGGCTTTCAAAGAAGGGAATCCCTAGCTGGCTTGGACAAGGAACTATACGCTTCTGGGAAGACTGGCAATTGGTTATACCTATGGTTGGGCAGATGTTGGATAGGAAGAAGTAGAACAAAAAGAGAAAAATCTCAGGGGCCAAGCATTCTCCAAAGATCTGTCTCTATCAGTAAAAGTGCTATTTTTTCCATCACTTTTCTGAGGTAATTGTTGAGTTAAGCATAAACATGAGGTAATGTTTTGCCTATAGGAACATTCTCAAGCAATTCCTTCTTATCAAAAACTAACCCTCTCTCTGTATTTCAATCAAGAATGTTCTTTCATAACATAAAAGTCTGTCTTGAAACCTTGACTCTCTTCATGCTAGCTGTACAACTTTATTGCTTTCCATTGTGAGATGTGTAATTAAATCATGTGCTGTAAAGCACTGTACCATTCAATGAAGTAGAGTGTCTTTATATAAGATACTTCATTTTCAAAGTGACTTTGACCTTTTTGCTTTGGGCCTTTTGAAGTGCATTCTGAAAAGGATACAAGGAAGTGGTTTGTCTTTCACTACATTTAGGTTAAAATCTGAATTTTATAACTATTATTTAAACATATGCTATTTATCTTTTTTTAAGCTGCAATTTTTGAAGCACCAACTATATGCCAGATACGTTTGAAAGAAAGTACATTTATTGTAATATCTTTTTTTTAAAGATTTTATTTATTTATTTGAGAGAGAGAATGAGAGATAGAAAGCACGAGAGGGAAGAGGGTCAGAGGGAGAAGCAGACTCCCCGCCGAGCAGGGAGCCCGATGTGGGACTCGATCCCGGGACTCCAGGATCATGACCTGAGCCGAAGGCAGCCGCCCAACCGACTGCGCCACCCATCTCATTTAATTCTCACAACATCTTTACAAGTTGAAGTTTAGAAAAGTTGGATACCTTCCCTGAAGGTCCATAGCTGCAAATTAAAACTCAGAGAATTGAAGTAACATCTCCAAGTGCCAAGTCCGACTAAACAGTAAATGACAAGTGCAATGCTCTATCTTGGATTGCATCCTAGACCAGGGAAATATTTCTATAAAAGACATTATTAGGATGATCTGATATGATGAAAGTTCAATTTATACGTCATGTTACATTTCCTGAGTTTATACTGTGGTTATATTAAAGAATATCTTTATTCTTGGAAAATGCATTCAAAAGCATTTATGGGAAAGGGACTTGATGTCAACAACTTAACATGTAAATGGTTCTGAAAATAATAATATTAATTATATATATACACGCCTATATATGTACATACACACATTCTCTTAAAACATTGGTGACTGATGAATTAATGAGTTTTCATGAAGAGTACCTAGAAATCATTTGTATTATTCCTGTAAATCTTCTGTAATATTGAAATTATGTCAAAATTAAAACCTAAAAATATTCAAAAGTAGTGAAAGCTATCAAAGTATGGCCATACATTTATTTTTAGTGTTTTAAAATGCTGTGTTCATTGCTGATTGTTGCATAATGTATGAGCAAGATTTGCAATAGTACCATTCCATTCACAGTAATGGAAATACTGCATTGGAAATAATTTTTCCAGTTAAATCAAGTACAATTTTTTTTACTGTATTAAATATTTTCTGACATAATACTGAAATGTTCTACAAAGTAGTGTAAGCCCTGACAATGTTTTTTGTTTTTGTGTTTTTTCTCTTTTTTTGTAATGCAAGTATCCACTTCAAAAAGGGCTATCTGGAATAAACACTTTGCTAGCCAGTGGCTAGATAAAGAGCCAGGCCTCCTCCAGACACTGAGATTCCTGTTGTATAAATCTTAGCTGATTTCCGTGACTGACCATTTAGACCACTTATTTTTCTCCCCCAAAGCTTTAACTCCCACTCTTATATTTTAAATTCGCCAATAAAGAGTAAGCTCATGAAACTCCAGGCCTCCACCCTTGACCTCAATAAAAGCAGAACCCAGACCCCTGTACTTTCTCTCTCCCCACCACCCCAGCCCTGCTCCCTGCAAACTCCCTGTGTGGTCTTAGGTGTGGTACATTATTTCCAGGTCTCCTGAGTAATAAATAAATCTTTATTTTTTCAAATTCCCTGATGGGTATTGCAGAAGGGCATCTTGTAATCATAGTAAGAACAGCAAGGATTGTGTGACCACGACATTGATCACAATATTGATTATTGACAGGCTAAGACTGGCAGAAGACAGGCAAAAATATCTATTTTGTAATCATTTTAATAGAGAAGGCCACCAGATTTTAGAAGTGCTCATGAAGGGCGCCTGGGTGGCTCAGATGGTTAAGTGTCTGCCTTTGGCTCAGGTCATGATCCCAGGGTCCTGGGATGGAGTCCCACATCGGGCTCCCTGCTCCTTGGGAGCCTGCTTCTCCCTCTGTTTCTCTCTCCCTCTCTCTCTCCCTCTGTCTCTCATGAATAAATAAATATCTTTAAAAAAAAAAAGACTCTAAAAAAATCTTTAAAAAAAAAGTGCTCATGAATACCTTGTATGCATATGGAATAGATTTAGTGCCGATAGCTGTATTCCTTGTTCTCAAATTACTATGAAAGATATGCTACTAATTATAGATCAAGTAAATATTTATTTTATAGTTCCTTTTCTCCCTAAAGTTACATTTTCTCACTTAAAAAGGAAATATGTAAAATCGGTGATGTTATAAAATATAATTCACACAGAATCCTTTTTGCAAAAAATATGAGTTACTGTAGATCTAGTAAGGAAAGATATTGACCTGAGAAGTATAACCACCACCAAGAAGACTTTCCAGAGAATGATGGTTTTCCTTTCCAAGGAATGGCTTTTATTTCTTCTTCCAAATGCCAGCGGAAGAATGGTAATATTTCTTTTTCTTCGTTAATGCCAACAGTAATTGAACACATACAGAAGTTCATAAATACTTAATATATTGAGTTTTACATAACGTTTCATATGTCAATTAGAGAAGAATTATTTTAATTTTGTTAATTCAGAGTCCAAGTTGATTACTGCATATTTTAACGTTAAATAAATCATATGAAGTTTTATATGTAAATAAGATATTACTCGAACGTTATTATTTGGTGTTTTATTGTTGTGACCATTCCTAGATTTATGGGGACTGGTAATGTTTGTTTGTGAAACAGTTAAGTCATCAGATACCTTTACTAGAGTACTTCATCTACTTTAAAAATGAAGAAAAATATGTTTATAATTAATATTCCTAAAACCCAAAAGTACATTCAACTAACTAGTTCACACTGACTTTATCATTCTCCTAAGACAATACCTCCCAGGAAAAAAAGTTACCTCTTTTCAACTCCTCGCCTTCATTCTTAGTTTGTGGACAGTAAACAACTCAATGCGGTGAGAAGACTTACATGTGATATACAGCCCTACATCCTACTACGTGTGTCACTTTAGTCAAGTTACTTAACCTCTCATAACTTCTGTTTCCTGATAAACAAAATAGGAGTGTTGTCTATACCACACAGGTTGTTTTCAACACTGTCTGGTGTAAAGAGAATTAAATGAGATGAAGTATAAGAACACTTATCACAATGGCATGTGATAAATACTCAAAGAATGGCTATGAATATTTTTATTATTATTTTTCTTTCTCTCAGGTGACATGTGCAATTGTGCATATGGTCTGAGATTAGGGATATTCACATCAAGCAGTTTCTTTGTCTATAATTCTCTTCTTCACTATATTTCCTTCAACTCTTGCCCAGCTGCCTAGGGAAATTACCCTCATATGTACCCCTCCCTTATTGCAACTTTAACTTTTTTTTTTTTTAATTTTTAAAAAATATTTTATTTATTTATTTGAGAGAGAGAGAGACAGAACACAAGCAGGGGAGGGGTAGAGGGAGACAGAGAAGCAGACACTCGCTGAGCAGCGAGCCTGATGTGGGGCTAGATCCCAGGACTCCGGGATCATGACCTGAACCTAAGGCAGATGCTTAACCAACTGAGCCACCTGGACACCACAACTTTAACTTTTAAAAAATAACATGAATTATTGCTACTAAATACTGTGTTGTCAATATATCAATTTATTGGAAAATAAATTTGTAATTTTTTAAATAATATGGGGTAGTAATATTTTACTAATCCAAGTCAGTATATTTTTCCTGCCAGAGACTAGCATAGTTAATATGTAAGAAATAGAAATTCTAATTCAAAATGACCCTAACGATAAAGGAAATTTTTGCTCCAAGAACAAAAAACAATATAAAATAAAATTCTTACTTAGGACAACAGTGGACCCAGATTAACAATTTCATTAAAAATCCAGTGTTTCCTTATCTCTACTCCACCTTCTCTGTCATAGGGTTCATTTTCAAGCTTGCTCCACTTATGGTCACAGGATGACCAGCAACAACAACTAGTTTGCTTCTTGAACAGCCAGAGGGAGAATTAAGTGTCTAAACCAATGCTTCTCAAACTTAATGTGCATGTGAATCACCTGGGTGGGAATTTTGTTACACTGAAAATTAGATTCAGTAGGTCTTCAAGTTCAAAATCCTGCATTTCTAACAAGCTCCCAGATCAGATCCAAAGCTGCTGTTGTGTGGACCGCACTTTGAGTAACAAGATCATAATGGTGGTTCTCAAAGTATTGTCTTTTTCCAACCAGTAGAGTAATAATTGGGTGCTCCTATAACCCCAGCAATTCTGGGGGTGAGGCACAGAAAGCTGTAGTTTAACAAACCTGCCAGATGATTCTCATACATCCCAAGTTTGAAAACCACTGATCTAAATCATACACAAAAGACCGGGGTTTACTCTTATAGAAATCCAGGTGATTGCCATGCACTGAGGAGCTTCAGCCCAATATACTGATTCATTGATTCACCAAATCACTGGGGGCAATGAAAATATAATAATTTTATTTATTTATTTATTTAAGATTTTAATTTATTTTTCAGAGAGAAAGAGCATGCAAGCAGGGGGAGGGGCAGAAGCAGAGGTAGAAGCAGGCTCCCCACTGAGCAGGGAGTCCAATGTGGGACTTGATCCCAGGACCCTGGGATCATGACTTGAGCTGAAGGCAGATGCTTAACTGACTGAGCCACCCAACATCCTGAAAATATAATAATTTTAATTAGTCTTTGAAAACTTTTCTTGAAGCTGGAGATGAGATTTTCCCATCCAAACTTCATCATGACAATACAATGAGAAAATGGAGGAATGGTAGCTGTGGAGAAGAACGATAATTTCCACTGGGTTCCATTACGAACCCAATAGGAATAAACTGGGTAACAGGAAATTAACCTATGAGTCAAAATGATTCAGCAAGTGTTTGCTAATGCCAACTTCCCTCTGTATATGAAGCATCAAACTAGGTTCTGTGAGGCATAAAAGGCAAGATGCAATTTAAATGAGGAAATATGAAACAAGGAACACTCATCAGCCTTATACCCATTAAAGTGGCAAAATAAGTGATACCAAAGGGGGGAAATCACACTGTAGCTTTTTAGAGGAGGAAAAAAAAAAAAAAGGAAAACTTAGTGACCTTGAGAACGTGGAGCCCAAGGCTGGTACTTACGTAAAGCACTCATAAAAACTAGATACTAAGAAGGGAAAAGACAGACATTGTAGGTTGAGTGAACTACAAGGACTTGACTATAAAGATTCAAAAGATAAAAAAACCAACCAGTCCTGCTAAAATAGATTGTTTGGGGAACTATAATGGGTTAGACCAAATTACAGTTAGGCCAAATTATGTAAATCCATCAATGTTAGGTTTTGAAGTCTGGATCAACTCTAAGAGATAGATATTATTACCCAGTTTAAAATTAAGTCACTGGAAGATAAATTAACTTTTCAAGGTCACATAGCTAGTAAATGGCAAGTTGAAGTATAATCTGGAAAAGCTGAAGTTGGGGGAGATAATTGGGGGTTTAACGCAGTAATCCAGACGTGTATTAAGGAAGGCCTAGTTCAGGGTAGTGGCAGTGACAACCACACAGGGATGGGGATTAGTGGGTAACTCATGGGAACTTATTTTTAAGCTGGAAATACTACCAAGGGAGAACAGAAGCAATTGGTGCCAAATGAGAGAGAAAGAAGTTACAAGAGAGAATCATGAATTCCAAGTAGGAGTTATTACAGTAATATTAGAAATATACATGTTACACAGAGGTCAGTTAGGGAAGGAAAAAAGTGAGTTTGTATATTTTGAAGTAATAGAGGGACATTCAATTGAAATATAAGAAGGTAGAATGTAGAGGTTCTGAGTATGGGCTTTATTGTTAGACAATATGAGATAGAATTCTGCTCTGTACCCTAAGACCTAAGTGGTCTTGGCCAATCTCAATTAGTCTTAGTTTCCTCATTTATAAATGGGAGGAATGATAATAATACCTAACATTGTTATTTTGAGAATTAAACAAAATAATTAAAGTACTTGGAAATACTCCTTGCACATTACACATGCTCAATAAATACTAATTATTTTATACTTCTTATTTATTAACAAATGTCTAGATGACAGTTTCAGATTTAATAGTATAATTTATATTCATAAATACAAAAGTTGAGATCATAGAATGAATGAAGACTCTAAGGAAGAAGTTTAAACATGAACAGAAGAAAAATTATGACAGGCGAACAAACCACATCATAAACATAGAAGAAACCTGAATGAAAATTCTCACTGCTCTGAAGCAAACTTTAATTTTAACCAAAAAAGACCACTGACATGTTGGAAAAAAGTCATGATCAGCCCTATAGGAAAGGCTAACATTTATTGAGTACTTACTTTGTGCCAAACGTGAATATGTATTATCTCATCTATGTAACACCCCCATTCTATTAGTATCTCCATTTAATAAATGGGGATTTTGAAATATGGACTATTTTATAGTTGCTCAAAGTCACACAGCTTACACGTGATAAAACAAAGATCTGGCTACAGACAATCTGACACTAAAAGCCATGTGCTTAGATATTAGAGTGTACTCTATAATCCAAACTGCATAACCAGAATAGGAAAAAATACAGCTGAGTGACTTTGAGTGACTTTTTTTAATGCCCCATCAAAATGTAAAAGTATGGTGGTTTGAATGAGATAATTTATGCAGTCTCAGATATCTTAATACTTTAAATTTAAACTTACCCCAACCTGATTGTAAAGGAAGTTAATTTAAAATTCATGTATGTTACTTAACAATTTTGATTTGATCCATTTTTTTTTTCTTCAAGGAAGCCATGGCTAAGTAAATATTTATTATGGAAAATAAAATTTTTAGTTGACAGAAAAACATCAGAGTCCCTACAGGCACAACTGAAATGTAATTCTGTTGAAGTCTGTAAATAATAACCTACAAATGAAGACTCTAGAGAATTTTATAATAATATTTTGTGTACAATGACTTTTCTTGAAATATCTCAGTGGACTTTATTATGAATCATAATTATAATCAAGCTTCAGAATATTCCTCTGAGTGAGTTGTGTGTGTGTGTGTGTTTTACCATTAGAGATAGTAGGAGGAATATTAACTTTTCGAGGTCATTCAAGGAGTCAGAGGCTGTAGTAGGAATAGAATAAAGGTTTCTAACTCAAGTCATCTGATAGATATCACCATGGGTTTACAAACGGTTTGACAAAGAAGGTTAAAGTGTTAGTGTCAGAAAAAAATCATAGTTGAAAAAAGAAGTATACCACAGGAAGGTCAAAGTAAGCAACTTTGAAAGTTTTAATTTGTGAAGTTTAAGAATATTCCTACCTCTATGTTCTCCATATGCATCTCAGTTGCTCCATAATTCAAAATAATGAAGAAATTAAGAGGAAAACAAATCCTAAATCAAACTTCTTCTGAATTTCTAATTGAAATACCAGTGACAGCAAGAAAAGTTTTCTTTCTATAACCATGAGAGAAATAGTATAGGAGGTATTTCTTTTATGTAGAGTCCTGGAATTAAATATATAAATCAACAAGTGTTTGCAATTTGGAATGGTATAATTATTGAAATTTGAAACAAAAATAAAATAAATATAAAATGTAAAATTTAAAAATTTAGTTGCAGAAAGCAAAAGATTTTTATGGAATGTTCAAATCAATATCTAAAAAACAATTTTAGTTTGGTTTCAAAATTTAAGTAAAGTAGAAGGATTTGTGGCATTGAAGAAGTAGATAACCTTCTACAAATGTAGGATACCTTATTTATTCTCTACTCAATCTGAACTACTTTGCCTTCCCTTTTGTAGGCCTTTCACGGATATATAAAAGAACTAATGAGGTAAAAATCTACTGACAAGAGAAAGTTTAATCAAATAAACTTCCATTTTTCTCTAATCCTGTGTTTTGACTTTACCCATTATACTTTAAAATACACAGTGATATGGTACAAATATAGTTCTTTTACCTAAATCTCATCAAATTAAAGAATGAAAACATAATTTTTATCACATTTGCGCATCTAAAAAACAAAAATCCAATGTATCTAAAAATCAACATAAAATTCAGAATGAAAATTTTAATATTAATACATTCCATACATTTAAATTTAGAAATTATCCTTTAATATATTTCACATGGTATTACCAAGACATTAGGATTATAATGAGGTTCAGAGATAATTTTTTCTCCAATTTTATCAAAAGGTCAGATTTGTCTAATTTCACAGAGTTAGTTGGGGTAGAATTAGAATGAACTCCAAGGTTATGCCTTTCTCCACTATAAATAATAAGCTGTTTCTTTCTATATAGGTGCTTTTGAGAACATAGATATCATCCAATCACCAGTTAGATTTTTTTTTCCCAAATGATATCCCAATTTTGTGCTTCTATCTCATTTTAACTGACTAAATGAGTGTCAGATAATGAAAGTTCATAAGAGCGGAGGAGATTCCTGAGAATAAATGTGATTGCTACAACAGTACAGTGCCCTAAAAATGATACAAAGAAATGATTCATAAGAATTCTCTGAATAAAGTCATTTTTTTCCACATAAAATTGTTTCAATCCTACTCAATTTGCAATCAGTTCAATTTCTCTTGACACTCTTTGAAGGACAAGAAGTCAAACCATTCTGTAGTTATCTGCAAAGCCCATTTTCAACGACACAGTACAGCTTAAACTTAATCATTCCATTAACAAAATGCTAGTCATACAACCTTCAAAACTATGCAGTAGTGCCAAAAAGAAAACACATTTTAATCCATCAGTAAATAAACAATCTGAGGTAACATTTACTGAGAAATTTCTATGTGACAGGAACCATACTAAGTTTTACATGTCATGGAGTGGGGGGTAGTGTATAGTGATTAAGAACACTGACAAGAGAGTCAGCCTGGTTTTAATAGTTGATCCTACCATACTTACAGTAAAAATATTCCATATCCAAGTAAACCCTTCAATTACCTGAGAAGCTTTTCTAGATCCTCAGATATACTTGCTGGGGTGTTTTTTGTTTGTTTGTTTGTTTTGTTTTTGGTATGATTTTTTGGTTTTTGTTTTTTACTTTTTATAATTCTATGCTTTGTGACTATTTCTTGAAATTATTAAAAATAACACTAAAGTTTGAACAGTGTGGTTCAAACTGAATTCTAAGAGGGTCCCCATGATTATAATTACAGCCCTTTAGTGTACATGTGCCATATAACCCACTCCCCTTTGATGTGGGTGAGACAGAATACTCTACCATAGGATAGGATGCCACTCCTGTGATTAGGTTATGCTATATGGCAAAGATTAAGGGATTCTGCAGGAGCAGTTAGGACCCTTAATGGCTTGACATTACATTAATCAAAAGGGAGATTGTCCTGGGTGAGCCTGACTTAATCAGGTGAGCCCTTTAAAGAGACTAGAAGCAGCTGAGGGATTCCAGATTAGAAGCAATTTGATGCAGTAGAGATCAGCTCCTTCTGGCCTTGAAGAAGCAAACAGGTATACTGTGAATTGCCAGTAGAGATGGCCATGTGGCAAGGCTCTGAGGATGGCCTCCAAGAACAGAGAGTGGTTTTTGGCTAACAATAAGAAAACTGGGACCTTAGCCTCATAACCGCAAGAAACTGAATTCTGCCAACAACCAATAAATTGGGAAGGGCTCTTTGTACCTCAGATGAGACTGTAACCCCAGCCAAAGCTTGGTTCCAGCCTGGTGAGATCCTGAGCAGAGAAGCCAGCTATTCCATACCGAGACTCCGAGCCCACCGAAACTGTGAGATAATAAATTTGTGTTGTTTTAAGCTACTAAATTGTATAATTTATTATTCAGTAATAGAAACTAATAGAACCAGGAATCTAATTTACAGCATGATTCTAAAATATTTAGCTTGGTTTGGGACCTGGGCACACCTCCATTCTCATCTATTGAGTAAAATATTTAGGGAAATACTTTTGTGACTAGAATGCAGATTACTAAGGCTACTACATTAAATTTTATAAAAAGGTTATGTCTGCCCATATGAATGTATACTTAATAAGAAACAATAATGTACTTATTTTCATCCTGAAATTTAAATAGATAATTTTAAAATATTAATATTATTTATTTTGCTTGATATTCTCGTAAGGACAAAAATGGAATAGAACCAACTTTAAGTTTATAATCTGAGAAGAAATAACTGAAAATTTAGAAAGTGGCTTTACATACAAATATTAAATAATTCTCAACACTTATTGGCATCCCTATTTTAGCTCAAGGTAGTCATGCAACAGAATTCTAACCATTGAGATTTGAGTGGAGGTCCATTGGTGCTACTGTATCTCTTAGCTTATTGCTTTCTGGAGTATAGGTTTCATACTTAGGAAGATGGCAAACATCTTGCAGCATGAGGGAAAGGCAAGAAATTCTACAATTATGTCAAACATCCACCTTTATATTTATTTAAGCGGAGAAAAAAATGTATTTGTTTAGACTGATAATAGTTGAGTTTTCCATTACTTGTGGTGAAAGTTTTTATAACTGCCAAATTACAATGTCATAAGGCAGTGTTCATTTATATAGAGTAAGCCTAAGAGTCTCATAATCTGTCATCACAAATAGAAAGGCAGTAGAGAATAGGAAAATCTCAGTCCCAGGCCCCATTTCCTCATCTCTTTATCTATGTACACTAAGCATTTAGGGTCGCATTTACTTTAACATACTCTCTAAGCTTAAAAAGGAATGGAGGTATCATGGAGGAAAACTCGATTAATTTGATTACATAGCATATAAGACTCTTTGAAAATTAAAATGAAAAAAAAAAAAACCCTGCAGCAATAGCTATTGAAAACACTTATTAGTGTTATTTAGTTTATTTAATTGAAGGGTTTTTGGTACTCTTTATTCTTTCAAAAACAGGGTTTGAGAGAGCTTACAGATCTATGTACATTATCACAACAGGTACTGATTAGTGAGTATTAAAAAGTTGAAATTAGGGGTGCCTGGGCGGCTCAGTTGTTAAGCGTCTGCCTTCGGCTCAGGTCATGATCCCAGGGTCCTGGGATCAAACCCCGCATTGGGTTCCCTGCTCAGCGGGGAGCCTGCTTCTCCCTCTCCCACTCCTCCTGCTTGTGTTCCCTCTCTCGCTGTCTCTCTCTGTCAAATAAATAAATAAAATCTTAAAAAAAAAAGTTGAAATTAATGGAATATATGATCAAACTAAAAATGCAATTAGAACTACCAAAGTATTCTAATATAAAAACTAATGGTAGTCTGTAAGTTCAACTCTTAGATTCTTAAAGAAATAAGAGTAACAAAACTACACTCATATCCATGTCCAATGGCTAATAATACATGAACCATTAAGAAGCTGCATAATTTTTATTTCTGAAACTGAATTTTCTCATGATGTTTGTACATCATATTAGAATAGCTTCCATTCATTAAAAGCAATAGCCCAGTCTAATAGCTAGTTCTCTCATAGCAATTTGAAAGGAAAGACCTCATTAAATCAATAAAGAAGACATTAAAACCCTAAAAAGCATAATAGCCAAGGATTATGAATCTCTAATTTTTATATTAACGACAATAGATGGTTTATATATAGGAAAAAGTTAGCCACACTAGTAATCAAAGATATGTAAATTTATGCAAGTAATGCCACATGCTTTTGCAATTACTACAGATTTTAAAAATAATAATAATGCATTGACTATAATTCATACACTGCTGCAGAGCAAACTGTTCATCCTTTGGGAGGAATAATTTGTCATCTGCATTTAGGAGCTTTAAAGATGTTCATATCCTTTGACCCAGAAATTTACTTGAAAACTATCCTAAGGAAATTAAAGTCAAATTTTGGGAAGACTCTATAATACTGTTTACAACAGAAAAAACTCAGAAGGGCTATAAATGCCTAACAATATTAGTTCTCCTTTAAAATGTTTGTTAAAAAGTTTGAAATTACTTGGTAAATCTTGAGAGAAAAACAACTCTGATACTTTACATTACATTATGTTACACATGATTACAATGATTTAAAAATAAAAATATATGCTTATAAATATACATATTATAATATAAATATGTAAAATATACCTTTAAAGAAAATAATATGGATATGCTTAACATGGAAAAGATTATAAATATGTAACTATAAATACAGGACTTGAAATAGTGCTATGGTTAAAAAGTAGGTTTTGGAAACAAGTCATATGTCTAGCACATAATAAGCAATAATTGGTAATGTTATTTCATGTTGGTTATTGAAAACAAAAGCCTGAAAGACAATTAAGTAAAAATGTAGAGCATTATTATATTTGTATAGTGGGGCATATAGCTAATTTTTTATCAAGTTTAAATTTTCAAAAAAGAGAAAATGTTACTTCTAAAGAAAAATTAAACTTTACTTAAGGTGAAATATACAATGCTAAAAACTCATCCTTTTGCTCTCCTTTCTCCGATGAAAATCATAATAACTTAAGTTGTTCATTATGGTCACATTTTTTTTTAACAATTTGCTCTAAAATGAGAATGCCAGTTCAATTTAACTTGTAATGAAGAGTGTATGAAACCTGTTTGAATGTACAGTTATAAAAGTCCTTGTCCCCCACCCATAAATCAACCCAGCAGAGCCTACTTTCTTTGGAGTCCATATTACTTAACTATGTACAACTAAAACAAAACTTACTGTTATAGGACTATGAAAATTTAGGAAGAACATAGAATTATTATCATCAAAGTTCTATTTAATTATTAATTTGAGCAATAGTTATTGATTAGAAGTCTAAAGTACTAGTCAAGAATTTTGATCACAAAGTAGTATGAGCACAGCATGAGTACATTTTCAGACATAATTCTGAGTCACAGTTGGGTGTGAGGTGAAAAAAGTCTGGCAAAGACAATAAAGCCATGTTTCTTACAGAGTGAGCATCAAATCAAGGCTGTGTTCAAAGCAAAGTTATGCTACCTAAAAAATAAAATACCAATTAAATGCACACTTATATGCAGAATATGGGTAAGCCTCAGGAAAGGAGAATTCTAGGCAAGATGAAGGACAAATAGGAATACAACAGAGAAACTAAGGACAAAGCTTAGTTCTGCTTAGGCAAAGCTTTTGCGGGTTATTTGATTTTAAACTAAATACGTGCTTCAGAAGCAATTATCTGTCTGTGACATCATGAAGCCACTTACTGTAATTATAACATTAATACCAATTGCTAATAATAATTTTAGTATTTACAAAATTAAATGAGATTAAAATATTCAAATAACTATTTACATCAGTCTTGTATATAATGTTTTTTTCTCAAATATTGCATTCTCACCTGGCCTCCTGCCTCACTTCTGCAAGGGTCTCAAATTCTTTTGAGATTTAGTCAAACAGAGTCATTGGCAGGGGATGTGGATTGGCACATGTAATATTCAAAATTACAAATGATGTCAATGTGGAAGTCACTAAATGTTGAATATAGAAGGTTAATGCCATCATTTTATGTGGGACCCTGAGATTAAAGGGATGTATCTGATTAAGATTACAGAGTTAAGTAGTAGCAGAGTAGAAGTGCAACCAGTTCCTTTAAGGTCCAGTCCAATGTGCTCTTTGCACAGAATGATGCATACAAGGGTCCTACATATAACCCAAAACAGGAGCTCATTTCAGCCCCTTCTTTATTAAAACAAGCAAACAAGGAAACAGAAAAGAACAAAACCTCCCCTGACTCAATTTATTTCAACAGACCCAAAGAATTGTCTATTCTCACTTATCTATCTTCTAATCACTATTTTCTCAATTCACTCTGAAATTGCTCTTTTCGCGGTCACTAATAACTTCCATTTTGCCAAATCATGGTCATTAAAGAATGATCTCTACTCCAAATCCCACAGCCAGTAGTAGACACAATTGACTATTCTTTCCTTGAAACACTTTCTTGTCTTGGCTTCTGTGGATACACATTTCTTCTGTTTTGTACTTCTGCCTAAGAGAACATTTCTTTTTAGTGTGGTAGATAAATAAGTAAGTAAATAGGTAGACAGATAAATTAACTTTAAATAAGGAGAGTTAGAAAGCTCTTTCAGAAGTGGAGTAGTTTTGAACTGTTTTGAAGTATAAATAGAATTTTTAAAGGCATTTGGAAGAGGTCATAGAATTTGGAGAGATTTTTCATATTTCAGAGCAAAGAATAGATTAGTAAGGACTTAATATTTACTCTTGAATTCATGTTTGTTAATTAAGTTGAATTTTTTTTTCAAGGAAAATATCAACAATTCTCTACTTCATTTCTGAGAACAGAAAGAATTAAAGTACTTCAAAGATAGGACAGATACACCCTAACCTTTTTTAATGTCAAGGAGAAATGCAAATTTAAATGCATTGCAAACAATTTTTATTTTCCCCCAAATGACACTCTAATTAGCTCAGAAATACTAGATTGTGCCAAGTAGTTAAAATGATTATTATAATTTCATTATCTTATAAAAGGAAAGGTAGGAGATACCATACACATATCTACAAGTACTAAGAGGGAGAAATGGACAGAATGTTACCTCCACATGTCTAAATCAAAAATAAACTTATGATGTATGCTTGATTCCCAATTGACTCACATGTCACTTTAACTCTTGCATCTAGTATTTGGTCAGTAAATATGTAAAGAATCACTAGAATTATAGGAGAGAACACCTAAAAAAAAAAAAAAGGATTACAGAATACCAGAAACCCAGTTATTTTCTGATGGTAAACATTGCAATAATGGGAGGAAAATCCTCACCATCTTTACAATTGCTACTTACATGAAGGAACTGATTTTGATTATTGAATTCAAACTACTGTGAGTCTAATCCAACTACCATCTGTCCCTGTGTTAAATACTGATGGGCACAAGAATGACTATTACCAGGCCCTTTGCACTAAAAAAAAAAAAAAAAAAAGGAAAGAGCAAAGTATATAATAAAAGTTCAAGGCACTGTTTAGACTGTTTGAGCTTACATTTTGGAAAAACAACTTTATTTTTTATTAAATGCAAAGTACACGTCTGAGCCTTTCAAAAACTGCAAATTGAAATGGTTTTTCCCTATATAGGGCCATCTGAAATATAGGAACTGGTTGATATGTATTATATCAAACAAAACAATGAGATAAGAGGTTTCATTGCAGCAGGATGGGTCAACCTGGTTAGCCTGTGACCTATAAGCAAAGAGGTACCTGCTTGCATGGACTTAGCTGAGTGATAAGAAGCACTTAGGTGAGGCAGGCAAGACACCTCTCTGCCAACTCTCCATAAACCTCCTGGCCAAACCGATTGCCTCAAAGACTCTGGAAAGGCACTTTGGAGTTGAACCTCTCCAAATAGAGAGGCAGTTCAGCAATCTATGTTCAGGCTCTACTCCTCCTTAAATCCCCCACAAATTATACTTAAACTCTGCAAGCTGACTTATATCTTTTGACTGGGAATAATCTTCAAAAATGGTTATGAAACATAGAAAGATTATGAATGACTTGGAAATTGTTAAAATTAAAGTATTATAAAGAAATAAAAATGTAGAGAAATGATGTTTTACATGCACACACACACACACACACACACACGCACTACAAAGTAATCTAACTTCTGATGGATCTGGTCAAGTTTTGAAACAATTAGTATGATTTATTCTTTATAGCTTCTAGTCTTAGTTTTCAGCCATTATTAAATAGAAAAATGAGATTTTATTGTCATTCTTCCAATAACTCAAGTAATCTAAGGACTGTTATTATCAGTGATCATAAACAAATCAGGTTGTATTATGCACCGTTTAAAATGGGAAATAAAAGATACACATAGTCAGGAGCAATCTCTGAATGTTACCAGGAAGGGCTGGTGATTTCTATCACTTTCACAGATTAGTACTCTTCAAATTTACCATGGTTCCTTGCCCCCCCCCCCAAAAGTTAGATGCTTGATTTTATTAGCAAACTGAGAAGAGTTTCATCTTTCAAGAAGTTTCCCAAAAGCTGAAATGACTAATACATAAAGTCATGCTGCTGTTTAATTGATTTACAATGAGAAATGTGCCTCTCCTGGGGGAGTGGCATAACCACACAGTCAGATGTAGACAAGAAGAAATTTCTACTCAGATGGATGCTTGTCAGGCATGAGATCAGAATAAGGGAAGAGAGACTAATGCAGGTAATTATGACATCCAGCTGAGACTGGAATGATCTTGCCAATGGGACAGGGACACTGAAAATCCCTTGAGCAGGATTCCCTTCCCCTGGATAACGACTGGATAGGCATCAACCAAAATGTTGATGGTTTGTTTTTTAAGCCACAAATGAAATATCTCCTTTTTAATTGATATTGTTTCTTTAGACATGATATTATATTTTATCTAGTTGGATTTTTTTTATTGGATTATGAGTCTGTATCTTTTAGACTATGCACACTTATCCGAGAGGTGTGCATGCTTCTATGTGGAACCCTCATAAGGCGATTTTTTTTGGTCCTCTTTAAGAAGCTTCTGAGAAACTTTTCACTCTAGTCCTCAGGAGCCCACCATTCCAATGCCTCACTGGAGCACATGGTACAAAGACTTTCACCTGCAAGATAGCATGACTCCTAACATATAATCTTAGTCATATTTTAAAATTATCGGGCCATGTTCCAGGTAAAGTCTTGAATTTTTATGTCCTTTTAATTTACTTGTTATTATGAACTCAGTGGTTGTCCCCATAAAATTCATATGTTAAAGCCCTAATCCCCAATGTGATGGTATTTAAAAATGGAGCCTTTGGGAGGCAAGTAGTGTTGGATGAGGTCATGAGGGTGTGGCCCTCATGATGGTCCCAGTGCCCTTATAAGAAGGTGCAAATAAAAAGGTAAGCCTGAGTGGCTTGCAAATATTTGTAATAAATATTTTTCTGTCAAAGGATTTATATCCAGAAAGAATTGTCATAGATCAATAATAAAAGGAAAAAACAACCCAATAAAAAATGGATGACAGTCAAAACAGTTTGCAGAAGTTCTATAAATGGCCGGTAATCACATAAACATGGGTTCAACATCATTAGTCATCAGGAAATGCAAACTAAAACCAAAATTAGATGTCACCCTAATAGAAGAGATTTTAAAAGAGTTGGAAATAGCCAAGTTGAGAAGATAAAAGTAGTGAACTCTCATGCCTTGCTGATGGGAGTGGAAAATAATATAACCACTTTGGAAAATTGTTTTCCAGTTCTTCATGAAGTTAAAGATACACCCACTCTATCACCCAATAACTCCATCCTGGAGTGCTTGAGAGAAAGAAAAACACATATCCACAAAGTGACTAATGCAAGAAATCCTTAACGGTTTTATACAAAATAGCAAAAGGTAGAAACAACCTAAATATCCATCACTAGGTGAATGGTATATTCATACAATAAACATATGCTCAGCAAGAAAAAGCCAAAGAAACTACTAATACAGCACTATAGATGAATGTCAGAAGTGTTGAGAAATGGATACATGTAACTTTTTGAGAAATGGCAACATTCTATATCCTGGTAGGGAGTAAATACTTTTTGTCAAAGCTTACCAAATTGTATTTACATCAAATTAAAAAAATGGAGTGTAAGAAGTGAGACACTGAAGAGTAAAAACTAAATGAATGCATTTTACGAAGTTCTAAAGCAGGTAAAACTAAGTTTTGAAATGAGAACAGATTTGATTGGTGATTGAAATGAGAACAGATTTTGGCTCAGAGAAGAAAGGACTGACTAGATGGAGAACTAGGGGACATTCTGGGGTTAGGCTATTGCTGTGTATCTTCATTGAGATGGCAGTTACATGGGAGTTCACATTTTTCAAAACTAAATTGAATTGTAAATGAATAGTTGTCAATTTTTATCATACATATAAATAAGAACAGAAAAGTCAATTGTTTTTGGTCTATTTCTCTATTTTTGTGCTAACAGCACCCTGTCTGAAATTATTGATGCTTTATAATAAGGGCCAGGATATCTGATAGTGTGTGTCCTCAAATATTTTTTCTTCCAGATTTCTCTTGGCCACTCTTGTGCTTTTCTATTTCCATATACATTTTAAGATCAGCTTGTCAATTCACACACACACACACACACACACACACACACGCACACACATGCACACACACACATATTTTTATTGGTATTACACAAAATCTATAGATCAATTTGGGTAGAATTATAATTTTTATAATACAGTCTGCTAATCCATAGCTATTTAGATCTTCTTTAACTGCTTTGTGTATTGCTTTGTAGTCTTTCTGTTTAGAAATCTTGCATACTTTTGTTAGCTTCATTCCTAGATATTTTCTGTTTTTTGAGCCTATTGTAAATGCCACCATTTTTTTAAATGACATTTTGCACTTCTTGCTGGTTAAGGAAATTATATCAGCAGATATTTTTTACCATAATCTAGAAAGCTTGCTAAATTTCACATCAATTTTGTATCAGTGCTCATATTTTATACTTTTTCTGATTTTATATGCACAATAATGTCATCTATAAATAATGACAGTTTTATCTTTTTTATATATATCTTATCATATGATAGTAATAATTGTGAATATCTAGGTTAGATGCTAAGTGAAAAGAAGAATTTCATATATGACCTGGTTTCCCTCAATTTCACCTAAATTTTCTTGCCACTGTGAAGTGGCATGGATTTGAGGGACAGATGGATGCCAAGAATAATAGTCCTAAAATTTTGGACTCTCTCCATGGAGAATTCTTGTGTGCATTTTATAATCTAAAAACTAAGAGTTAACAGTAAACTGTCTAAATACCCATTTATTTTCACTGTCATTGTTAATAAATACTGGCTTACTTTCTTAGTCCTTTATTACTGTCACAACAAATTACCACAAATTCACTGGCTGAAGACAACATAAATTTATGATCTCACAGTTCTGTAAATCAGAAGTGTGAGTTTGCTCTGCTGGTTTTCCTGCTCTGGTTTCCATAAAGCCAAGACCAAGGCGTTGGTGGCTGGGCTGCCATCAGGAGGCCCACTGGGGCTCTTGGCAGAATCCAGTCCCTGTGATTACAGAACTGAGCTCCCTGTCTCCTTTCTGGCTGTCAGCTGCTGACCAGCAATGACTCCTAAAGGCCTCACTCTGACCCTTGCGTGTGAGCTCCTACATCTGTGAGGCGGCACGAAGTTACATTTAATTCTCCAGTTTGGGATCTCTCTGCCTTTCCCTTTTGTCTCATTGCATCTCACTTCCTTTCCTTTACGGCCTGAGAAAGTTCCCTGCATTTAAGGGCTCAGGAGATTAGATTGAGCCTACCTGGATAATTCAGAATAATCTCTCTTATTTTAAAGTCAGTAACTTTATTCAAATCTTCAAAGTCCCTTTTGCCGTGTAATGTAGCATATTCCAGGTATTAGGTGTGGACATCTTTGGGGTTAGAAGGGCATTATTAGGATTACCTCATTTTTTCAGTTTCTTTCAGAAACTTAAGGGACTGGCCTTTCCCCACATCAGATGAAGTGTTTTCTTGATTCTTTCCAGGAGGGACTGTTATTTTTTTTTTCCATAGCAATGTCATACCTTATGCATTTCTGCTCACACTATCCACCTCTATCATTCTGTTATTGTCTCCCCAACTGTATTGAAGTTGTGCTCTCTTAGTATCAATGCTCCTTTATATTTTTCCTGTGGAATGCTCTGGTTTTACTTGTCTTTACCCAGTGGTCTTTAAATTAGAGCCAGTTGGAATTATGTATCTACAATTCCAGATGTTCTCTCTATAGTTAGATGTTTCCATCAAACATGATTACAACAAACACCATGTAAATAAATTACTGCTATCATCACATAGCAAACAGATGAGCTACTTCCCAGCAAACTAAGTTGTTCAATCAGTATATTGAGAATTATATGTTTATATGTTTATAATTTTGAGGGTTTCTTTTTGGTTTTTTTAGTACAGCTCTTTATGACATTTTTGTGGATCTGCTTAATATGACTTTCTTAAACATGGATTGTGTAGGGGAAATAGAATTGCTTAGCACTTTCTGAAATGGTTTATGTGACATCACTACTCCTTCCACAGAACACAAGGAGTGGGAGGCTTCAGATCTATACCTCTGCTTCTTCTACTTTATTACTGACTTTCTGACATCCACAGGGCACTGGCTCTTCTTTCTATTTTTACTTATTTAGCATAGCACTACTTTTCTCAAATTATAAATGTGCTTTTTCTAAAAGGTGTATACTTACAGATTGCAACTTATGTCTTTTAGGTTTTAAAATGGGATGTAAATATCTGTTTATAGTCAAACCTCAGAACTCCTCTGGTCCATATATTGAGAACTGACAAAGCATCAAGAGTAATTTTAGAACAAAGGACTGCTCTGGTTACATACAGTGTCATAATAAAGGACTGAATGGGAAAATGTTAAACAATCAAGTATTCAGTTGCATATAAAAGTAATTAATGCCATTATTTAGGATTTCTATATTGTCAGCCCTAAATTTACAGTCATTTTCTGCTTACTGTATAGGTGTTTCATATTTCAAGCTAAAAGTACAAAGAGGAAGTTCTCTTATATTCTCTCTTTCCAAATTATAATAGGTTATGAAATTCAGAGAGAAATATAAAAGACTGGTGAGAACAGGTTGGACAGATTTATGTTAGGGGAACACACATCAGCAGAACGCAGGTAACTAGACCCTTCATCCCCACCCCCACACTCCATTGTCACTTATTTGTTTGAATCATTCATTTATGTATCTGGATCTCAAGGTCTTATCTGTAAGATGGGCATAGTAACGTCCTGTCTGCATGAAGAAAGAGGGTTGACTGTCTCAAAGTTTGTCCAAACATGGAATTTTGTGAAGAGAATAAAAAGACAAAAGTCATGTATCATCATCAATTTCTCTAAGTGACACAACCTTTTTTCAAAACATCAAATTCAATTCTATAACATTAAGGTAAAAAATAAGCATACAAATGAGCCTATAAACAAATTTATGTAAGAAATATGTAATATTTATGTAGTATATACAGGATAAATTCTATTAAATGGGATTTAGAAATTTAATATTTTATATGAATATATAATGTAGTGTGTTTATCTATCCATCTATCTGTTGGGAAAGAATGGAAGAAAATTTTTCTGTGTTAACATTGGTTCTCACTGAGTGATAGGATTATATAAAATTTTCAATTTCTTATGTTCTCCTATATTTTCCAAATTTCCTATAATGATTAAATATTGGTTTTGCTAATATTCTTTATTCATGTTGATTTATACCCACATCTGAAATTATATATAGTAATAAATAAATAGAAGACAGGTCTTTGGGAACTTCATCATCTAAGACATGGATTGTCTTGATGATTCTGAATATGGAAAATTGTTAAATAAATTATTCTCTTTCCATAAGAGGATAATTTAAAATAAATGTATCAATGGGTATTAAAGGAAATTAAAATTGAATCACCAACATATTAAGAAAATATATATGCATTATATTATATATATATAATGCTTATATGAGAAAAGTAATATAGGATATTTCTTTTCTCAAATATTTATTATTATAATCCCATAGTTATAAGGTTCCATAGGGAAACAAAAGTCATCATAACTTGAAAATTCCTAATTCATCCCCTTTCTGATATAAAAAATACGAATACAAATGGAAATAAAAATTAAGAATTGCCTCTTTTTACTGTTCAGGACTTTGTTTTAATTAATACACAACAAATATCATCTTAAATTATTTGAACATACACATGTATTTTAGAATCTCTCAAAGTTGAACAAAAAAGTCTATACATAATTATGATAGTTTATAGGTAACGTCCTTAAAAAATAGATGAACATATAGCCCTTATAGAGACTTTCATCTGCAGATAAATAATATTAACAACTTATTCTTTAGGTTAATACTCTTGTTTATTCGGTAAGAAAATTTCAATTGCCATGGCAAGACAAAGTGGGTGGAGACATACATATTTATTAGCTATGGAGATTTTATAGTCGTTTGGTTCTATAAATATTCTTATGTCTTATAAAAGAAATCAATGTCACTAGTGGTAGATACTATACTAGACTTATATATACTGTTCACACCAAGCATAAGGCTTCATTCATTCAAATAATCCTAATGAACAATAACTAACAAACCTTGAAAAATGTTAACAAAATATAATCTTTTAAAGAAAAGGCAGACAAATGAGAACCCCAGGGAAAATTGCATTACCTGAAAGAAGGCAGGGCCTTTGTTCCTTATACAAGGATATGTGAAAAATTCTACCCAGGAGTATAATGTTGTCATAATATTGAAACAAAATAATAATAGATGGATTCTCGTTGTAAGTTAAATTGAATCTAGATCAAATTGTTTGGCAATTTCAATAGCAGAAAATATTTGAACTATTTAAACTGATTTATATATTTTACTTCTAAATATGTGTTTATATGATATTGTAGCTCTGATCTCTTAAAACATTCTCAAAAATTGGTAGAATTTATATCATTAAGCTTTTAATATTTCTAATTTATCATCTTCCCATCATGTTCTTTTTCACGGTGTTTCAAGATTATTAATATGTTCAAATGAAAAAATTCAAATTGTAAATATAATAGAGAAATGCCTAGATAAAGTAGGATAAAAGATAAAAGAAAACCTCTGACCACTGGATCACAATCCAGACGGTGTGGGAATTAAGGGGTATCTCTGTGAGGCACAGTAGTTCCAAACTGATGTGCCCTCAGTACAAAAGTCACAGTATTTGATTAAAGGATGTTCCAGATGAACTTTAATTAGAACTACTCATGCTTCCATTTAACAAAATCTCCCATCCTTTCCTTTCTATACTATTTTAACCTCATCTCAAATAGGTCTACCATTATTCAAAGATGACTCATAACCAAAAAGAACTTAAATAAGACCTATGCATAGATACTGGAGCAAAAACATGGTGGTGAGGAATGAAAAAAAACAAAAGCAAATGGAAAGATTATAATATATGTTAAATAATTTACTTTAAATTATTGAAACAAAACCAAACAAGTGCATGAATCATGATCACAAATATTATAAACCCTGGCAAAGTTAAAGGAGTAAAAATATAATGGAAAATAATTGGAATGTCAGGACACAAAGTGGAGGTAAATGTGTACTCAATTCCTTTCATTTCATACGAGAACACAATAGATATCTGTCCCAAACTGAAAAATGTACTTAAAAAAAGAAAAATTAATTACATATATCTGCTAATATTTCTCATATATTTTTACGGTTAGAGAGATATTTTAGAAATGAATCTCTCTTATTGCAAGGAAAACATTATCTAAAGAGCAATTCATAAGCTTAATTTTAGTTACTTTTTCTTCTTTTAATTACACTCTAGAATAGAATAGTGTAACTCTAGAATTATACTCACCAAATGTTAATATTTATTTCAAGGTGATGGAGTTTTGGCATGATACATTTCCTTAAAATTTTCTTGTTGCCTGCATTTTATATAATCATAAAATACAAAATTTTGGAGGTTTTTTTTTGGAGAGGAAGAATCATATTTTATTCATTTTTGATTCTTCTTATAACAAAAAGTCAAATGCCTTACAAAAATATAAAAGCTAAAAAGATCTATGTTGAACTAAATTACAGATATGTGCACAATAGTTATAATTTTTATTGCTAGTCTCAATAGATATTAGCATTTCTAGAAAACAATTAAAATTTTATACTGTATAAACTTTGTTTATTTGTGCTATTTTTTGAGGGAAATGTATGGTTATATATATATTTTTTTTAAACTCCAGTGTAGTTAGCACAGTGTTATATTCATTTCGGGTATACAATATAGTGATTCAACAATTCCATATATTACTCAGTGCTCATCAGGATAAGTATACTCTTAGTCCCCTTCACTTATTTCATCCATCCTTCCACACACCAAAAATATGAAGTTTTTTTTAACTAGATAATAGGATAAAAATGGTCAGTTTCAAACAACTTTTAGTTGAGTGAATATTCATCAACTTTCAGAATCATACAAAACACTCTTGACTTAAGTACAATCAACTCTAGTGCCTAATCTAAAATCTCCGTGAAATACTACATGCCATGTTTCTGAACTAAAGGTTCTCTAAGCCCCTGGATTTGCTGCTCCGAACGTGATATGAACCCTTGACGGGTGCTGAGTGTCCTCAGAATTTTGTATAAATGCATTGTGTTACAATTACAATTAACAACCAACTCACTGAATTACTATTGCACAAAGGAAATCAGCCTGATTTATCTTCACCTTCTGAAACTGTCAGCTGTACAAATTAAATCAATATAGAAATATTAATTTTGCAGGTTGCCTTGTAGTGAAGATGAGTCATGATCCACTATAAACAAACTGGAAGGCAAGAGTCCAACAAAGATGCCAAACGTTCGCACCTCGTGCTTCAGGCATTCCTAAAAGTCTGCCAATCAGTTAATCAGAAACTTGTGATTAATTTAAAGTGAAGTGCGGGGTAACTGAATTTCAGGAAAATCTGTAAATTACTCTTTACTTTTTCTGAGACTCTCTCAGCTGTAGTTTTGAACTTTCTAGTCACTTAATAAAGTGATATTTTAAAATATCAAGAGGTAAGTATAAAATGGTAAAATAGCTTATCTCTTTGTCACAGCTCAGAAGTTATGCATATGTTTTAAGGAATATAGGAAATATACATAAGCAGTGGAGTGTGTTGTAGCGTAAGTAATAAGAATTTACATAGCTTGCTTGTACCTTGGGAACTTTTCAGTTACTTGGGAAGATTGGTTGAGGAAGAATACACCAGCAACGTCACATCCTAAACTGCTGCTTTAATCAGAGTATGATCATCAGCTACCAGTTTTTGTTAGACATAATCAATAAGTAAAACAAAACACATAGATATCTGTAGATAAAACTACTATTAGTCAATGGAACCAAATATATATGTTAGGAACTTATTCTCAAATTCAGCATTATTGTAATCTTGATTACATTTGACTATATGTAAATTCCTAAGTTATACACAGCAATATTAAAATGATATAGAACATACTTTATGAACCAGGAAATAGAAAATCCAAATGCCACGTCTCTACTAAGTCTACTGCTTTGCTCATTTATAGGAAGATATTTTAAAAAATGAACAAATTTAAAATACCTACCCATAAAGTGCCTCTATTCAATATAACCAGAATAGACACAAATGAATATTTGAGTTTTTAAAGCAAATGCAAAAGATATGGATCCAGTTAAACAAATAAAATCAGCCAAGCATTCAAACTGCACAAGATTTTCACTGTTCTTTAAAATGACCTCATCCTGATTTTGTTTTATATTCAGGATTGCAAGGCAAAGCCGTTCAAGGCGACTGTTCCCTTTGCCTCTCTACAACTATAAAAGTTCTTTGCATATAGGTTGGGGCACTCAGGATATTTGTTGAATGAATTAATGCTGTTTGTACAAATACCTATTATTGGTAAACACAATACCATACATACTTAGAAGACTTTTCGCAGTTTACCCTCAAGATAAATCACAGCAGGCAGTGATATTGCAAGTCTCCAATGTGTCCCCATTACATAACACACATGCACTAATAAAAGAATAGAGAGCAGAAATCCATGGTTTAAATTTGCTAGACTGAATGACACTCTCCTAATATTGTATTTTCATCATTTTTTGTTATATATATATATATATACACACACACATATATATATTTAAATCTGTCATTTATTGGCTAGTCTTTAAAAAGGATTAACATTCAGAACATTTATTTTTTTATTAAGTTGACCATCTTAAACGTTGACTATTTTACATATATAAATGTAACCATAGAAAAAGATATTACAATGATCAATAAATACATTTATAAACATATTTAGAAAAGTCTGATTTTCCTGGAACTAATAATATAGAAACTACAAGAGAAAAAAACCTAACCCTAATTTATAATGTAAATAATGATAATGCAGCTTGTGTAAAGACTAAAATTAAGTCTCACAGTTTTATATTTTATCTATCCAGTAAAGCTGCAAAAATATTATTTAAATTATAATTATCTGCCTGATGTAAAAGCTTAATTGTGCCATATTTTAAGTATGAAATAAGAAATTATAATAGAAAGAAAAATGAAATACTTTCAATTCCTAAAATATATAGATTTTCTTGCTGTAATACATTCATAGATAGCACTTTTTCTTGTAATTAATTAACATTTGATTGAATTTCCTAATATTACAGTTCTGTTAACATACAAAACCTGTATAATTTGTGCAGTCTTTTTTCCATCAGGCATGAATATAATTATCCCTTATCTTTCAACACAGCCAAGCCCTGTAAATATAATTACAAATTTTTATGTTTACTCAAGCATAAAAAACTCATAAAATTAATATTGTATTTATCCTCTTTCCTTTGTCAGTTATTAAAATGCACCAGGGATTTCTTGAATTCATCCTCAACGACTACAATTTCTAGCTAGAATTAATTTTTATCTTGATTTTCAAACTTTAGCAAAGGTTACATGCATTCAGACTTGCAGCAGTTGTTAGAAGTTTGTGCTTCCAACATTCATAAAGACTGAATTTGGATTAGAAATCTTAAAGACTAGAAAATTGGAAGTATTAAAATCAATTTGGTGGGCCATCTGTAATCAATGCACCAAAGCATGACCCTCGGGAAAATATTTGTGTTTCAGAAATTGTCCTGTGGATGCTCAGGTGTCTTTACTTCCTAATATCTCAGTATGAAACTATAAAGTATATTAAGTGACAATAAAAGTCATCATACAAGGCCTTTTCATTGCAAGATGGATAACCCATATTTTTAACATGTTTTTTTAAAACTTCAAGTGTTCAGTAAGTAAGTCCTATCCTAATAGCAATAAAAATCTTCTGTGATCCTATAAATCCTGAAACCTATGGAATTTTGATGAAAACTGAAGAGTGGTCCCGTTTTATCTGGGAAATAATATAATGAATCAGTTCATGACATTTGCAGAAAACTAGGTGCCAACCTTTATGTTTGCCATGCTATTTGTTGGTTTTACTGATGAATCTTCATTCTACGTTAAATACAGGAACTCTGCTATATTTGATATTTGCCTGCCCCAATTTACAAAAACCTAGGAAGCTTAAATATAATGATCAACTCATGGGATAGAACTTGCTCAAGAGGAAGTATTACTATATCTAAAGATATAACTTACTTCCAAAGATAATTTGTTAATTTATATTAACATATAGTGTTTTTTGTGGATTTTAAACCACATGTTCTATAGAATCATATATTAATTGGATACTGAAACTAAAGTCTGTGGTCTCACTTACATTTCAAAAAATAAATAAAAACTTACAGAGTTTTATTTTGTGCCAGATATATTTCAAAGAACTTTACAAATAATACTCATTCTTCATAACAATATTATCTCCATTTTACGTATAAGTAAACCGAGGCACAGAGGGGTTATATAAATTGCTTAAAGTTATACAGCTATGAAACAATAAAGTGGGTTTCAAATAGAGGCAGGATGGTTTCTAGGCTCCAAGAACTCCATTCTGCTTCTTTGAGTCACAAGCTGAAAAAGAACTTTGTCCTTTATATTGTCTCAAACTTACTAATAATGCTGTTTCTAGCTTTTGGCTCACTAGTTGTTCAAATTCCACTAATATTTTATACCCTTGTTATTTTTACTCCCTCTGAAATAGAATATAGAAGAAGCATCTATATTGTCCCATGGGCCAATCTGCTTATAGATTTATTTTAACAAAAACCATTGTGGAAATAACGTCAACAGAGTAGAATTAATCTAATGGTTAAAAATGAATTATGACAGAGAAGATTATCACAATTTGTCTCAAATTAGTTTTTTCTGTGGTTTTCTGCTGGATCTCTGATGGTAATGAGATGGATGGATCCTGTCTACCAGAAAATACCCTTGCCTGGCACCTCTGAAACCAACATTTGCCATCTTTCTCCTTTTCTATTGCATGAGAAACTGCTTTGGCAATTGAGTATCCCCATGAAAGAAAATTCTCACATTTGAAATCAACACAAGAAGCAATCTACTATTGGGATATTTATAAATTGTGGCATTAAAATCACCTATTTGAAGTTTATAATTTTCTTCACAACTTTAAGATATAATATAGGTAAAATAAATGCACAATTTTTAATTTTGATGAGGTCCAGTTTAATAATCTTTTATTATTCATGGTTTTGGGGTTCCAAGAAATCTTTGCCTACCCCGAGGTCACAATGGTTTTCTTTCTTGTTTTCTTCCTTTTATAAATAAAGATTTTATTTACTTATTTGAGAGAGAGAGTGAGAGAGAGAGCACGCACAAGCTGGGGGAGAGACAGGGGAGAGAGAGAAGCAGGCTCCCTGCTGAGCAGGGAGCCCAATGTCAATGTTGGGCTTGATCCCAGAACCCTGGGATCATGACCTAAGCAGAAGGCATATACTTCACCAACTGAGCCACCCAGGTGCTCCTTTCTTATTTTCTTCTAGAAATTGTTTATTTTTAGTTATTATATAACATCTGTGAGTTCAGGGTTAATATTCATTTTTAAAATAATGACTATTTGATCATTCAATAATCATTCATAAAAAAGACTTTACATTTTCCCATTAAATTGCATTGGTCTCTTTGTTGAAAATCAATTGAACATATATGTGTATACCTATTCTGTTCAACTGATTGATCTATAACTCTCATTTCATACATTATCAAAACACTATTTTGATTACTCTAGCTTTACAGTAAGTCATAAAATTAGAATATGCCCTCCAACTTTGTTCTTTTTAAAATTTTCTTTGTTATTCCAGGTCCTTTGCATTTCCATATAAATCTAGGAATCAGCTTGTCAATATGTTTAAAAAATGTCTACTAGGATTTTCATTGTGATTACATTAATCAATTTGAAAACAATTGGCATTTTTATAACACTGAATTTTATAGTCCATGAATGGGACTTATCTTTCAGTTTATTTAGGTCTTTTATTTCCCTTGATAATGTTTTGTTGTTTTCACTGTGTGTCCTAAACCTTGCAAAATCCACTAGTAGTTCCTGTAGATTCCTTGGGATGTAGTTAACAACCATATAATCATAAAACAGGGACAGTTTTACTTATTTCTTTAAATCTCTATGTTTTATTTATTTTTTAATTTATTTTATTTTTCTTGCCATTTGATTTCTAGTGCAAAATTAAATTAAAATGATAAAAGTGGTGAAAAAAGCCATCCTTGATTTTTTCCCAATTTTAGAAGGAAAGCATTCAGTCTTTCAGCATTAAATGTAACTGTACTTTTTTTCACTGATACCCTTTAACAGCTTAAGGAAACACTAGTTTGCTAAGTGTGCTTTACCATGAATGGAGGGTGAGTTTTGTCAAATACTTTTTCTGCTTCCTGAAATTATTATTTGGATTTTCTCCTTTATTCTCTTACCATAGTGAGTAACATGGATAGATTTTCAACTGCTAAGCCAATCTTGCATTTCTGAGATAAATCCTATCTAGTTATAGTATATTATTTTTATCTCTTTTTGAATTTGATTTGCTAGAATTTGTTAGGAATTTTTATATCTATCTTCATGAGGGATACCAATTTATGATTTCTTTTTCTCTAATGTCTTTGTCAGGTTTTGTTATTAGAGTTAATAGTTATGTTATTAGAGGTATGTTATTAGATTTAGGCCTCATAAATTAGGGTGCAAAATAGTTCCTTCTCATTTTTTTTTTTGGAAAAATTTTTTTGGACAATTTGTTTAAGATCAGCATTATTTTCTCCTTCACTGTTTGATGGAATTCATCAGTAAAACCATCCGGGACTGAAGTTTTCTTTCTAGAGATGATTTTGATAATGAATCCCATTTATTTAATAGACAATGGCCTTTTAGTTTTATTTCTTCTTGTATCAATTTTGAATCTTGCATTTTTTTAAGGAATTTGTCCATTTCATCTAAGTTTCTTGATCAGTCTAACTGGAGGTTTGTCAATATTGTTGATCTTAAAAAGAACTAAAGTTAATTTTCTCCATGTTTATTTTCTTTGCTGATCCCCTTACATTTTTAATTTTTTTCCTTCTACTTACTTTGATTTCACTTTGCTCTTCTGTTTCTAGCTTTATGAGGAAGAAAACTTAGGCCATTAATTTTGGTCCTTTCTTCTTTTTAATTGTTTATTTATTTTAAGGATTTTATTTATTTATTTGACACAGAGAGACACAGCGGGAGAGGGAACACAAGCAGGAGGAGTGGGAGAGGGAGAAGCAGGCTTCCCGCCTAGCAGAGAGCCCAATGTGGGGCTTGATCCCAGGACCCTGGGATCATGACCTGAGCTAAAGGCAGACGCTTAACGACTGAGCCACCCAGGGGCCCCCTTTTTAATTGTTTAAAGCTATAAAATCCCCCATAAGTACTGCTTTAGTAGCAACTGATAGTGTTTTGATATGTTGTATATTCTTGTCATCCAGTTTAAAGTATTTTCTAATTTTCTTGTGATTTAGTTCTTGACCCATGATTTATTTTGATGTGTTCTATTTAATGTTATCCTGAGTAATTTATTGTTAATCATTTCTAAATAAGTTCCATTGTGGTCACATAGTATACTGTGTACATACATTTTATGTCTTTTTCCTTTTAAAGTACATGAGAACAGTCAGTGTTTGTCAGAGGTATTTGATTTGAATGTAAAATGAAAACTACTTTATTTACAGAGTCAACTCTCATATATTAATATTTGATATCACAAGAGTGAAAGTAGGCCCCAGTCAAGTCTTGGCTGAATGAGTAAACAACTAACTTTTGCTCCCTTGTAAGGGGGCTGTCATGAAGCATAATGAGTATAATTTTATAATTTTTGTTTTTATGTTTTGAGTGGCAGTCAGGCTTAGAGAACAAGATAAAATTGTTGTTGTCTTATATTTTCCAAAATATTCAATGCTCCAGGAGAAACTGTCTGCATTTAGTGTTTTTCAGGGATGCCTTGAAGCCCACAACACTTCTAAGCTATTAATTTCATAGCATATGCTAGAACCATGAGGGAGTTATTAAACATATAGATATCTTGCACTGTAAAGAAAAATGGTTTTTACACATAGAAATAGATATTTGAAGATCTTGTCATTAGGAGGAGGAAAAATCCCTTTATTTTGCTATTTGGCCTCCCCAGTGTTACTAATGGGAAACATTACTTGGCTTTAAATAAATAAATGCCTGCTACTAAATACCCTGAAGCACAGCCACACAGTCTCACCAGAGTCCAAGTGGAAAGCAACTCACTCCATCACAAATCAACCTCTGCTCTGCAGACTGCTCCCTCATCTCCCCAAGGACCTATCCTCAGGACTCCCAACAGGAATATCGTATGCAACACTATAGCCACGCTTTAAGTCAGACAATGCCAAGCTTACTCTCTAAGTTTGGTGAAAATCATTTATCATTCCCTGATGTGGTAAGTGACACATAGAAGGTTTTTTCTTCTAGATAAGAAATATGCTTTAATAAGAAGGGCTTGTTATTTATTATAAAAGCAATCATACTGCTATAAAGGATAGCTCAACCTTGTTAAGCTTTTGCCTATACCTCTTTAAAATGCCATAACACCTATGTCACAAATGTGTTGTAAAAAAGTAAATAAAATAATAAGCCTGAAAACAGTTTGTAAACCATGTTATAAATATTAGTTTATCTTAACCTTTCATTTGTAGTAAATACAGAGCAATCATGGAGGATATACATTAAACTACACTCAAACATTTATGAAGTAGAAATTTTAGAAAACAAAGCTATTAAAAAGGGAGTTTACTATTTTAATAAAGATTGATTTTTGATTTACAAAATATGTCATGTGATATTGACTCAAATCCTAGAAAGATAACCTGATAAAGAGAACTGCCTACATTTCTAACAATCTCATATTAAAACTATTTCAGAACAAAACAAATTTTTTTAAAATCAGAGGTATTTACACCAAGCTATGTAAAATATCATTTACATGAGACTATTTTTTAATTCTAAAAGGAATATATAAATGTATAAAAAATAAATATAAAAAATGGCATCCTCATTTGTAATGAGTGTATTTTACATATTAATATAAACTGTTTAATATCATCAGTAGTTTTAGAAAAATTAGTCTTTTTTAACACAAGGTAATCTTTCTTAGGAAATAACAACATTTTTTAAACTGAGGCAATTTATTAAGTGATTATTTTTGCAAATACTTCATGTGATTTAAATTAAACCCAAGACATTAAGAACAGATCATGCTAGTCCTCAACTTCACCAAGTCCTTGACCTTGTTTGTAAGTAACCAATGTCGAGGTGGCTGCCTGTAAGTCCAGCAGATAAGAAATGATATGGGTATAATTTTTTTTCTCTTTGATAGAGTCGTTACTTGAACATGTGTTACAGAGCTAGTGTAGGGAGCAGATTTTTGCTTGATTTTCAAGTTTAAGTAGAGTTTAAGCAATGGAGATATCAAGGGGAAGCTGTTGCATTATTTGGTCATGTGCATAATTAGAAAATCACAAAAAGTTGCTGAACAGTCCAACTTTCACGCATAATATAGCTTACCTACCTAGTACTTAAAAAAGAAAAATCCTTGGGCGCCTGGGTGGCTCAGATGGTTAAGCATCTGCCTTCAGCTCAGGTCATGATCCCGAGGTCCTGGGATCGAGTCCCGCATCGGGCTCCCTGCTCCTTGGGAGCCTGCTTCTCCCTCTGCTTCTCTCTCTCTCTCTCTCTCCCCCCCCCCCGTCTCTCATGAATAAATAAATAAAATCTTTAAAAAAAAAAAGAAAAAAAAGAAAAATCCTTGAAATTCTGTCTTTTTATCTTTTTCCTCAATTGATGAAGTCATTTGAGCTACTTCTCTTTTATGATTATATGTCACAATCAATGGATGTGTGACCCTGTATCATATTTTGCAAGACCATGACTATGTGGAGTTACTTATTCTAGAAACAACCTTCTCAAAGAGGCATAGCCTTTAATTTCTGTATCATGATATATCACATCAATTTAATGATCATTACTGGGAATTCCACAATATTTACCTTCTCCTTGGGGAACTGATTCTCAGCTAAGATGATTATGTCCTTAGATAAAAAAATGGCAACATCATATTTTATATATATAATATAATATCTAAAAGAGTATCCTAAGTAATATTTTTCCTAGACTACTCTCTAAGAATATATTCATGAAAAATCTGGAATTATACATGTTTCTAATATGAAAGGAGATTTCATTTTTTTCTAGTACTCTGAATACAGAAATATTACAGGAAATTTCCATATAATCCTTTATCCAATTCCAGATTTACTGAGGCTGCCATATTGTCTTTTAGTAGTCAAGATATTCCTTTAGAACTGATGGATCCAGATCTCAATTTCTTGGAAAGAGACACGACTTTAGGCTTTCATTCAGTCATTATCCATTTCTTAGCTATCCAGGGGTATGGTTTTATTTTACTCTAGAACATCTGCTGTTCTATAAAAACAAAGAACTTTTAGACTATGTTGCCTGAATATCTCATTCAACTAATTAAATAAAATATCATGAATTATCCATTGACTGAGAAAATCTCCCAGTATGTCATCATTTCTCAGGAATGAGAAATTGTCCAATAGATCTCTTTTTTCCTAGTTTATGGCTTATTCAAAGTTTCTGAAAGTTGACACAATTAATATTAATAAAGTAAATCCACAAAGTAAATCATGTATAATGAGTACAGTATTTTTCATTTAATAACACTGAGAATATAAATTGTAGATCAATGTTTAAAATACCTAGTTAATTTAGAACACCAGAACATCTTAATGATTAGTATTGTAAAAACTGAGTAAACTAGTCTAACAAAATTTTCATTCTTCAACAAATTGTTTTGCTACAGTGGGTAGTGAAGTATTGCCTAGAGGAGCCCTAAAGGAAAAGAACAGTGGAAAGAAGTGTTATCAACAATACTGAAACACTACATTATCATTTCTATAGTATTTTTTAGAAGTTTACCATAACTATATTTTATTTTATTTCATAAGCTTTATTGAATGACTTTCTTGAAATATGCTTATGTATGCTAATTTAGAGATTATTTTTATGTGAAAAAGTTTTGGAACTTTTTATTTTAATAAGCAATGTTGGTTTAACGTAAAATCCTGGCTATAACACTCAATTACTTTACTTTTATGCTTTACTGTTTAAAGATTAGAAAATAAGATGAGGTTGCTCCTATATTATCCTAACCAAATAATTTACAAGGATTCAAGGAATTAAATAACCTCATGTTGTAAGAAAAATAAACATCATCTTCCATGTATTTCACCAAATATACTTTGTCCTCCTACAGCATTTATTTTCTTCCAGTAGTATTCAAATAGACACAATCATTATCATAGACAGTAGTTTATTTCATGATTGCATAGGTTTATAAGTTGTTAAATATCAACCACCCCAAAATTTGGGTGCTTACAACAATCAGCATTTAATTAGCTCACAAGTCTCTGGGGACACATGAGGGCTAGAAGGCCCTGCTCATGGATCTTTCAATTACTGGAGCTGTGAGTCAGTTTAACAATTTGAGATGGATACTTTCAAATGTCTAGAGCCTCTGTTGTGCTGAATTAGTTAACTCAGCTCTGCTCCACATGGCCTCTCATCCCCAGCAGGCTAGCTTGGGCTTACCCACATGGCCCGCACAGGGTTGAGACTGAGAATGTGTTGAAGGCCCCTTGTGGAGTAAACTGATAACTGACACATCACTTTTACCATATTCTATGAGACAAAGCAAGTCATAAGGTCAATACAGATTCAAGGGATGGAGAAAAAGACTGTACCTCTTGATGAAATAAGTTGAAAAGTCACATTGAAAAGATTATGGATAAAAGAAGGAAATAGCTGAAATATTTTGCAATCAATCTATCCCAGTATGTTTTGTTTATAGATTTCTTTCTTTTTTTTTTAATTTTTATTTATTTATTTGACAGAGACAGAGATAGTGAGAGCAGGAACACAGGCAGGGGGAGTGGGAAGGGGGGAAGCAGACTCCTTGCCGAGCAGGGAGCCCGATGTGGGACTCGATCCCAGGACCCTGGGATCATGACCTGAGCCGAAGGCAGCCGCTTAACTGACTGAGCCACCCAGGCGCCCCTATAGATTTCTTTCTAATATTGAGCTGTCTTTCTCATAGCTGCCTTTGGAGGAACACAGACACATGGTATATGCCCTTTCCCCCATGAATTTAGTATTAGACTTATGTCTTCATGGGGTGGATACTTCCATCATTCTTCTCATAAAGTCTTTCATCACCCTGGTTACCTTTTGAAGCTTTCTTATTTCTCAAGATCCCTATTCAAATTTGACTTCCAGAACTAAAACCACAATCCTGATACAATTCAACAATAAAGGGTACATAAAGGTACTTAATTTAAATGATATGGACATTCCCTTTCTAGTAATTCAACCAAAGAAGTTAGAGGAAACCCATATATTAATGGCTCAGTTTAGTTTCAAAAACATTTGTCAAGGGCGCCTGGGTGGCTCAGTTGGTTAAGCGACTGCCTTCGGCTCGGGTCATGATCCTGGAGTCCCGTGATCGAGTCCCGCATCGGGCTCCCTGCTCGGCGGGGAGTCTGCTTCTCCCTCTGACCCTCCCCCATCTCATGTGTGCTCTCTCTCTCTCATTCTCTCTCTCAAATAAATAAAATCTTTGAAAAAAAATTTTTGTCAAGCACTTAACATAAGCAAAGCATGGTTCTTACACTAGATACATAAAATAGAAGCAAAAACATCATCTCTGCCTTCAGAAAGCTTACATGTAACAGAAAAAGTAATCCAACTAACAACATACCATTTCCAACATGATAATGATTAAGGTAGAGAGATGCATAGGGATCTACAGGAGAGCATAAGAGCACAGTGGAGTATAAGGATGATTTAAAATTATGATCAATAATTACCTCTTAGCTTAAGCTGCCAAAAATCACTAGAAAATGGAAAGCCCAGACTTTGAAATCAAATTTATCTGACAGTATAGACCATACTTTAACTATTCATGTAAAAAAAATAATAAATTTCCACAGAATTAACATTTTTATTCTAAAGGTATAAAATGTATTTTAAGGATAAATACAAGATTTAATATTGAGTCTTATTTTTTCTTTCATCATTTAAAAACTCAACTCAAATGAGTTTTCCAATCATTTTGAATATAAACTGTTACCTTTTTTCTTAATCTTTTCCCATTTAACAACTACATTCTACAACAATTGTATTTTCTTTTAATTTTGAAATTTTACTCTTCCAAGGAAAGAGTAATATCAGATTCTTCTAGAAATTACTTTCCACTTTCTCCCAAAGAGACTAACATTCCCTATTCTACTGTTTAACTCACTGCACATGGCCAACATTTCTTCCTCTTACTCAAATGAATTCTCTTTGTCAAATGCTTCAAAAATTACCACATTTATGGTATTCTCCTGCTCAATTACATAAAGCCTCACTACAAAAAAGCAAAAATGAGGTTAATTTGGCATGACATTTTCTTCAGAGTTGTTACTGGCTTCTTTCTACATTCTGTTGCTCCATGTCATATTCTTTCTAGTCCTCATAAAACTTCTACCAGATAAGTATTCAGAGAATATATTAAGGCATTAACTTAAGCAGCTGCCCTTTTAGTAAATCAGAGTAACATTTGCCAATATCCCAATTTTCTGGCTCTTGTCCCCATCTCCATGAATTACTAACTAAATTTCCAAGGTCATTTATCTAAATTTCTTCAATGTCCTGCATTATTTATTGATTTGGCTGTAACATATACAGATTTATTATTAGCTCCTCAGCTAATCTGCGGGGAAATCTTTTTCAACAATTGTTTATTATTTCCTGTATACTTTTAATACCCTTCTCCTTATTGGAGAAAATGGAAGAAATACAATTTTGGTAATTGTCCTTCTCAGTGATATCTGCTATCATTTTCAATGTAGATCTGTTCTCCCCTGCCATCTTCTTGTTCTCTATAGAAGTGAATATAAACATTTCATTGCTATATTATATTTTTCAATTCAAGCCTCAACTAGTTTTAAGATTTTTGTTCCCTAAGATGATCCTACCAGGTTTTGACTACCATTTAGAAGTTTTCACTAGGTACTTCCTACCCTATCCATTTTTTTCTAAATGTTATTTAGAAATTTCTCTTTCAATTTCTTTTTAATTATTGGATCATCAGAGAATTTTCTGTACAGTCCTACTTGTTTCCATAGACATTCTGCATACCCCTGGCTATACTCCCCACCAATCCCAGCCATCATTCCATTACACACTAACACACAGATGAACACATACCTTTCTCACTGATTTCAATATCATGGATGTCACTGAGCAGTCTGTAATATTTGCCTATAATCCTATCACTCCTTGCTCTCCCTTTGTAACACTAATTCTGTTCCACTGGGAGTCCATACTCATGTTAAAAATTTACAAAAATAAATTCCTTTTATGAAAAGCTACTTTAGTTTTTATCAAAAGCTAATTTATGTCCCATTGACATGATTCTACCACATTGCAATGGTATACATGAAATTACATTTGTTTTCTTTTTGTTAAATTTTTTGTTCATTGATATCAGATGTCTGAGGCCATAAATATAATTTATCAGTTTTCTTGTTACTTTCACTTAGACACTGGCAAAATTTATCTTCCTATACGTGTTTTTTACTATGTCAAACATATTTCCATTATTCATAACCAGGGCTGAGTGACCAAACTGGGAGTGGAACACTAATTTAGACTGGAGTAGCTGAGAACCAGAAGTCTAGGTAAACAATTGAGGGAACAGCAGAATATGAAGGCAGGGAATAGTGTTGGAAAAATATAATTAAAAACAAAAATTTTCTCCCAAAGTAAAAAACCTCTCCACAAAGGTAGAAGAGAAAGAAAACAATTTTGTTATGTAATAAGCATGAAGCCAGAATGTGATGTGCATCGCAGGCAATCTGCTAAGAGACTGCAAAGACAGAAGAAATCTCACCCTTCATATAGCCAAGCAGGTACAACCAATTATATACATGTTCTCAACGTAAACAATAATTGGCCTTCAAGTAAGAGGTATTGACAGTATCCATTTATTACACAGAGTTCATCCTAAATTCACCTGGTAATTGGGGTGACTATCTGTGTCAGGCAATTAAAAGGATAAATAAACTGCTTCTTGTGCTCATTATGGCAGGAGGTAGTTTTGCAACTTCAAGCCAGTCTCCTGTGGAAGGTAGGCTCTTATCCTCCCACAAAAACTGGAAGACAGGGGTGCTATCCCACTTGATGTTTATATTTCAGAGATATGTCTCCCAAGTCCTTCAGAAAGATTTCTAGACCAGCTTAATTAGATTTTTTAAAAGATTTATATACATTTCAAAGACACAGAGAAAGAATTTACAATTACAAATTTTCTAAGGTAAATGTTCTTAGTAAAGATCATGAAAGAAAATTTCTTCCCTTGTTTTCAACAGGGAAGATTAAGCCTCTTATTTTTATTTTGCATTGTTTCTACAGTAGGCAAAGATATACACAGAAAAGTTGACCAGAAGAAGAAACTAGAGTTTAGGAAAGAGGTTATGGTGTAAGAAAACAGAAAAGTTATCTAATTACTGAAATTGGTGTATAAGGTTTGATAAGGAACAAAGAAAGGGTCCATTTTGGAACTGGGATAAAAAGAGAGATTATATTAGCCAAGTCAGTTTGGAACTACTGGTCCAGAACTTGTTCCATTCCATCTAAGAGAAGACTTGGTCCTAGAACCTACGGTAAAGTGAGCTTACACAAGTTACTAAGCAGATCCAGATCAATGTGAAGGGTTTGGGAGAAGGGAGTTAAACACATCTATGTTTCCAATGTATGGTTTTTCATTTTAGCTAGAATTTCTTTTTCTCTCCTTTCTTAAAATTTAACTTAAAGCCATCTTGATCAGCCTGCCAAATCTTTTTTTCAAAATAATTAATTTTCATTCCATAATAGCAGCTTTTCATTTTTATTTCATTAGTAATCATTTAGAAAATTGAATCATTTGCTTTAATTATATCTATATAGTTCACCCACTATTTCATCCATCCTCTTTCAAACAGAATTAAAAAGAAATGTGAAAACACCACCTGTTCCCTCAAATTCCCTTGTTTCCTTCTTAAAAATTCACTAGCATTTCATTCCCAATTGTTTTGGGCTTTATAATTTTTTCCCACATGAATCAGCAAGAAACATGTGCTTTTGTAATGACTAACAAGTACCTCATCATTTGAATACACACATTCAATTCAAACAGCCTGCTTTTCACTTGGCATGGGCAGGCTGCCATATTCCCCTTAAGAGGAAATCTCACCAAACACATACTACCAAGCTCTCATTCTTTACTGTGTTGTTTCCTCTCAACTTCCAGACCTTGTGAACTCATTACTTATTGTTTCAGTTGAGATGACTGTTACTTCAAATTCTCTAGAATGATTCTCCTCCGAGTTTAGGATAAAGACACTAGAAAACTGCTTACCCTGTCTGTGTAAAAAAAAATGGAGATAATAACAGTGATTATTATCACATAATACTGTTGTGAGGGTTGCATGACAATATATACATACAGGGCTAAATATAGAGCCTAGGAAATGGTGAGAGCCCAGAAATTATAATTATTAAATATATTGAGCTATTATTTCTAATGTCCATTCAGCTGTTAATTCTAACATATAATCAACTCAAAGAAAATATGTTATACATTAGCACTGTGATATGTTTTCCATTGTATATTTTTACATAGTTGAGTCTAGAAAATTGTCCATTCTTCATCCCCACCTACTTCTTTCTTGGGTAGAGTGCTTCATCCCATCAAACAAGTGCAATATGGAGAAGTATTATTGAAATCTTTTCACATGTATCTCCAAAAGAAAGAACAAGCTTTCACATTTGGCAGAGATCCACATGGAGAACAAAAAACCATATGACTTATCTGTTAAAGAAAAAGCCTGCTCTGACACTAGTAAAAATGGTAAGGAAGACTTTCAAAGACTACTTCAATAGAGGTATTGCAATAGAGAAGAGAGTTGGCACTCAACTCTGAAACCAGCCAAGACAGCTAGGGATTTACAGCAAAGGAGCAAAATAGGGGCCTTAGTAGGAGGAAAATTACTAAGAGGAGACATCGGGGGTAGGAGGATTCCTGCCAAACTGGCCTAACAGGATTCTTACTGAAGACAGGGGAAAGACTTAAACATCCCGCGTGGGCCATGAGGAACTTCAGATCCCATATCAAAGGTTGATCAGATAACGAGAGTGAGAATTCTGGCTAAACTGACTTAGCAGGATGTTGCTAAAACTGGGCTGGGCAGTCCAAAGACAAGATGGGGCCAAGGTTGAGAACTAATTGAGAAGGGGGCTCTCAGGAGCCTGAATAAAGTTTGGTCAGGGAGTGAATCTTTGGCATATCCGGTGAACCACCACAATACCTTTCTATGTGTTTGAGTCTTAGCTCTTCAGATTAACTTGAAGTCCTAAGCTACCTGAAAAACTGCAACAGAAAATATGTTTCGGTTATTACCCTAGTGTCCATAAAATAAACTTTTTAAGAACTACTTCATTTACTTCCCTCTAGAGTTTAACATTATAAGTAGCTAGTGGGCTTTATTAATTATTGAAACATCAATTATCTCTCCTAAAAAACACACAGACACATGCATGCACACACACATGCACAGATAATAAGTGTGCCTTGGTCAAAGAGTAGTTTGGAAAATAATGCATGACATGTTAGTCCTTTGGAAATCCACATTGCTACACATATGAGGCTATAAGAGGTCCTTTAAACAAAAAAAAAAAAAAAGAAAAAGAAAACAAAAAAAAGCAAACCTCTAAATTTTACTTAATCCAGCATTTCCCATTTTTCCCCCCACAGCGATTTTTTTTTCCTTTACATCTGTTAACGTCTGTAAACCAGTGTTTCCTTAGAACCAATTATGGAAAGACTGGCTTAAGCATGACAAATATTTTGAGAGAGCTCGCAAATAAGGGGGGTTGGGAGGGTGGGCATAAGCTGTGTACTCTGTATTTGTTATATTCAGTATTATATCTCCAATAACTAGCAAGGTAAACTGCCACTAATATTTCTTGAGCAACTATTTAACAGATTTCTGCCAAAATTTTACAAAATTCAAACTGCATGGAACAAATAGAGTAAGAAATACAAATTATTCTTCCAAAATTCCATTTGTGACTGGGTTTATTGTCTGATGCTCCTAGTTACCAGGTACTTCTGAGAAGCGTCTAACCCTACTTAGCTCTGTACTTACCCTAAATGATAACCAGATAATCATCCTTTATAGAAATGATGGAGAAAAAGTACTCAAACATTTTATAAAATACCATGTGACTTTTCAAAATAGCCAGGGGTACGTGAAAATTATTCTAATCAAACTAAAAATAGCAAATCTTTAGAACGTAATGTTTGACTAGTTCCAAACATTTTTAAAAGCCATTTATAAAATGGAACACAATATAAGACATTTACAATAACCCCAGAAATCCCATTTTTTTTTTAATTGGGAAATATATGAAGCCAGGACAGCCAGTTATAGAAGCTAAACATCTAGAGGAAAATTGAAAAAATCCTAGGTTATTTAGTATTCAGGGCCTTATAAAAGATAGGGCTAAACATTTTTTAGAATAATAAATAAAATAAGACATTTATTGAGCAGGCTGCTTTATAAATGTCAGTTGATAAAGTTGAATATTTTTCCAGCTATGGTTTTACCAAAGACATGGAAACATAGCTCAAACATTCTATATATCAACTATGAATGAAAATGCATAAAAACATAGAGCATTTTTCAGTGAAGGCAATCTTCTGGGGATCTAAAACTACAGTTCTAGAGAGCTATAGAGAGGTCTATATAAGGATAAAGTTATAAAACATAGTAAATATATAAAATTTACTGATAATCATACTTGTTGTATCTTAAGATTGAGGTTAATCACAGACATTCTTGAACCAGACCAGTTTTATCATTTATCGTTTTATCATTTACTAGTGGTTTTGAAAAGATTACTTAACCTCCCTGCACTTCTGTCTTCCATTTATAAAATGGGGCTAATGATAATGCTTAGAATAATATCTGATGCATTATAAGTACTATGTAACTGTTGGGTAAAATATAAAAAGTTAGCATAACTTGAAAGAGCTATCAGGAGTTAGTAACTTTTGCTAAATATTAAGTATTTTAAAACAGCCTTTGACAATTTAAGATTGTAGTTAATTCATGATTGAATTATTTGACAAGTAATTGAAGTGTTGTATTTTAATGTTGTCAATTAAAGAAGAAACCATGAACTGATATGTAGAAGAAAACTTCTGTTGTGAAAGTTTGGAAGCCTGATTATATTCTCGTTATACAAAGGGTAAGCATATTTTAGATGCAGAAATAACTCTGAATAGAATCAATATATTCCTGCAAAAGAAAATTGGCTTATTAGAACAAACACTTAAGACCACAGAATTCTATTATATAAAACAAAAAAGTATACGATTTTTCCCTGAAAAAAATTTAGGACAGTATTATTAATCAGCAGCCTCAACTATAAAAGAATCTTGGTCAAACACTTGGAGAACATCTGGTTTTTAACAGTTGCAACTTTTCACCAAGCATTAGTTACATGTAAAATATGTCCGAAGTATTATCATGAGCTGACCATTTTAATGGGGTTCTTAAGTAACATATTTAAATAAATACAGATAAAAAGCTGTTTCTTATACAGATTCAGTTGTTTTGTAGGTCAATATTCCTTGTTTGAGATAATTTAATTAAATTATCTACATGAATGATATTTCTTTAATTGGCACAATTCTAATTCCTCCAAAAATTAATGAATTGTTAAAATTTAAATTAGAAAAAAAAAACTACCAACATCTTCATTTCTTTTGTGATTGCTTTGGATTTTGCTGGTTTTTGACTTAACATAGTTTTGCACGATTAGCATATGTACTTCAATATCACTTATGTATTTTTCAATAATATATATAGTAATCTAGAACAGTCTGGAATACCATCTCTCTCTCTAGAACTTTCTTTACTACCAGTCTGCACTGCGGAATCCCACCAGCCTTGTTCAGCCCTTTTCCCCAACCTAGAAACTTCTTCCTATCCAATAAAATATCTGTCTTCCTCCCAAGACTACAATCTTTTTACCTTTCAAGATGACAACTATTTTTATAAAGGAGTACATGAACACACACTAAGTGACAAAGGCTAGAGGACTTTACCACTAACATAATATATGCATTTTTCCAAGGGCCTTTTAGTGATAATGACCATATTGTGTCGATGAACTCAAAAGAATGATTCCAGTGGAGGGAATTTCATGCCATGGAAGCAATTGCAACACTCCAAAAGATGCCTGGGGAAAGTGTATGGGATGAATCAACACCACCTTTGACTTTCAGTATCAGTTATTAGACACCACAATTTCACCCCAAGTAGAAACATATTTTCTGTTTTCTTTCAAATATATTTTGGGCAAAAGAATACAATTGTCATTTATAAACTTTGGAATGTACATCAGTCTACTGCAATAACAATGTGAATATTAACATTACCTAGCATTAACCAACAAAACCGCATAAACATTTAGACATCACTGTATTCTTCATTTCACATTTATCTCTTTTTTTCTATTGATTTTTAAAAATGGTAATGGCTCTAGAAAAATTACAGCTCTCTTTAAACAACAAGTCATTTTAGCAAGCTCATTCATTATTGGCTCATCTTCATTCTTGGGTACTTTCACTCCTGTAAGAAGCTTATATAACCAGCAAAGTCACCTCAGTGATGACTAAAGCAGAATTTGTAATGAATTCCTACCCAATTAAAGGATAATTCATCCAATTCTATTCCTAAATAAAAATATAATCTATATACTAACTGCTGATAGCAAGAATTATGGCCATATTAAGCCAATGTAAGATACATACATACACTTGAATACTTGTACCTTAATGGAGAGTGCTGGTTTAACTACTAGGAAAGTGGCAAATGGAAGTTCTATGTTGGTGCTCTGCATGTCTATTCCTCTGACCAAATACAATCCCAGTCAGTCAATGCCTAAAGCTTCCACTCATTCATTTCAGTGTTGAGTATGGTATGTATAGATTCTCTACTATCTAGGAGTTTTGAAAAACAGTTTATTGAAATATGACTTATCTACCATAAAATTCACTGGTTCTAAGTGAATGATTAAATGATTTTTAGTGAATTTACAGAATTGTGTATCCATCTGTACAATACGTTAGAATATTTCCACTCTTCTTAAGATCCCTTTATTTCAACTATGTGCCAGACATTCATATGCATTATATTCATCACTACTCTGAAAGGTGGATTTTATTAAGGTTCTGACTAAAGCTTATGATGATTAAATGAATTGCCATAGTCACATAACAGACTCAGGGACTAGCAGAATCGGAATTCAAACCCAGGTCTGTCTGATGCCAAAATCCAAGATTAGCCCATGACACATGCCGTCACACCTATTTCTCCTTATAATTCCTGCTGCCTTGTACCACCACTCCTCTCAATTCCTCCAGCCTTGTAATAAGTACATAAAAAATACTAAGAACTTATTGCTCAAAAATACTCAGAGTTCTAAATACTGCTATAATTTAAGAATTTGAACACCTCTAAAGAAGCGTTCCTTGACTTTATCAAATATTACCCTTTGACTTTTACCTGTGATTCCATTAACTCTTTTCCTCAGTAAATATTCTAACATCTTTATCACTTTATCAGTTTTTCCCTTCTGCCTGTAAACAATTACATAATATATACCCCCTTGATTAAAAATTTTTCCTAAATTCCAACATTTCTCAATGAATGGCTTGTTCTTGCATACTTGACTTTCACTGATGAATTTTTCATAGACTATTCAGACCACCTCTATTTTCTCCTTACCAATATACTACCTGCCTTTAACTACATATACTATGGCTTTTTTCAAAATAACTTGCCTGCATCTGTTCTCTTAGTGGTCCAAAATGAATGCCTGATTGCCACATTTGGAAAATATTTTCTTAGTCTTTAACTTTCTCGAACATGACAACTACTGATTAAAATTACTGACTTCTCCCCCCTCAATTTTGAGTTTTTCTTTAGGGAGCCTTGGTATTGTACCTGTTGTTCTCCCTTCCACCTTCTTTCCTGCTTCTCTTTTTCCCTCTGTTTTGTAATTCCCTTTCCTTAACTTAATCCTTTAAGTGTAGATTCTCCTGGCTCTATGTTCAACCCTCTGCTCTTCCTCTGTAAAAGGAGCTTTCTGAGTAGAAACCCAGAAACAGGCATACACTCAAATACATACAAAATTTTGCTTACTTTAAAGGGGTTCAAGAACACCTAAAACACAAACTTTAAATCAAAAACATTCTATGAACCCCAGATTAAGAAACTGTACTCTGCTTTAAGAATCCTGTTCTGCATGCTCTGTCTCAGCAATCGTCCATATTTTTGTCCCATTAGATAAATGAAACTCCAAAATTAACATCACTGATTCTATTATTGATCTCAAACTCCCACATTCCCCATTGCCTGCTGGATATATACTAAGATGTATGATCAGGTCCTCATGCTCCATACATCCAAAACCAGTCTTATTATCTGCTACCCAGAACAGGCTCTCTCCTGAATTTTTTAAATGTTTTGATATTTTTTATTGAAATGTAACATACAAAACGGTACAATTCATATGTGTACTGTGAACAGCTTCACTGAATTTTTAAAGACTCACTTGTTAGTACCAACTTAAAGGCTGTTTTCTCTCCTATCAAGCCATTCCTTAGAAATTTTAAGTAAGATGGCCCAAACATTTAATGGCATTTTTTACCCAACAGGGAGGATTCTGAGTACGTGGTCATTCAACTGGGTTCCTGCAGGATTCCTGAAGTCTACAAAAAAGCAACAGGATTTTTGAGTTGAAACCCTAGCTGTAATAATGTAGTATTGAAGGACCTTGAGCAGTCTTACACTCTAAGCCTCCAGTTTTTTATTTTCTTGTTTGTTTTATAATTTCCATACAGGAAAACTCATTCCTTTTGTTGTATAGTCCTATGAGTTTGGCAAATGCATAGTCATGTAGCCACCATCATGGGGAAGATCTAGAACAATTCCATGACTCCTCCCAAATTCCCTCCTGCTATCCCTTGGAGAGAAACTTGAAGTCCATTCCTTAACTTCAGGTAACCACTGATCTACTCCTCATTCTATACATTTGCTTTTTCCAGACTGTCAAGTGGAGTAATATACTATGTAATCTTTTTAGTCTGGTTTCCTTTACTTGGCATAGTGCATTTGAAATTCACTCATGTCACATGTTATCAATACTTCATTTATTTTTATTGCTGAGTGGTATTTCATTGTATGGATGTACTAGTTTGTTTATCCATTTACCAAGTTAAGGGATTTGAGTTGTTTCAGTTTACAGTTATTACAAATAAAACTTTCACATACAGGTTTTGGGGGGAATATAGGTTAACATACAGGTTTTGGGGGGAATATAAGTTAACATTTCACTTACGCAAATACTTAAGAGTAAAATTGCTGGGTTGCAATAAATGTAAATGTATGTTTAACCTTATAAGAAATGGCCAAACTGCAAACTGTTTTCTACAGTGGCTGTATAATTTTGCATTCCCACCAGCATTGTGTGCAAATTCCAGTTGCTCTGCATCTTTATAGGTAGATTGTTTAGTCATTTTGGTTTGTTTGTTCTTGCCATTCTAATACATGTGTATTGCTATCTCATTGTGGTTTTAGCTTACATTTCTGTAATGGTTAAGGACACTAAGCATTTAAAGTGCTGATTTGCTATCTATATATCTTTTGGGGGGAAGTGTCCATTCAAACTGAACTTTCTATTAGTATCAGGCCATTTGCTTTTTCTTCCAAAATTTGTTCCAGATTTATTGAGATATATTTGACAAGTAATACTGTATAAGTTGAAGGTATACAATGTGATGATACAATACAGTTAGTTAACACTTCCATTACCTCCTCCCATAATTAGCATTTGTGTGTGTGCGTGTGTGTGTGTGTGTGTGTGTGTGTGTGTGTGTGTGTGTGGTGAGGACATTTAAGATCTACTCTCAGCAGTTTGACTCTCTCCTTTCTCAGTCTACCCTTCAGAAAAACGCCACGAGTTTCTTTCAGTTCTCACTACTACAACTGTAGTTTAAGTACCATAATTGCTGTATCTCTCTTGTGGGACAAGTATTTTACCTTGTATAAGTGTTATTTATTCACACTTTTCCCTACCACCCATACTAGATTATTAATTTTGTCATAACTTCTAGCACAGAACTTTAAAAATACATTTATTAGATAAATAGATTGTAACTAGTGTTCATGTATATTTATTGGTTTTTGCATAACAGTGGTTTTTTAAATTTTATACATTTGGGACAATTATAATCATGGTTACAAAGTAACATCCTACATATTAAAGAATCTAGTATCTAAATATGTCAGCAGCAGGAAAAGGAATCTCAACCTGGGGCAGTAATAAGTAGCTTCTGCTTTTTTTCTTCCCATCAGAAGGAAATCAAGTACCCTTCACTAGAGTAACACAATGGGTAGTAGGATGAATAGTCAAATAATGCTACTACTCCTTCTCTAGATGTGAACCCACGGCAGCTATATTGTGAGCACAGTGCAGCTGCCTGAGCAGCAAGGGTGTGGCCAGTCTTTCATAACACAATCCAAAGAAGAATGACAAACTAAGAATAACAAAAACTAAGCAAAACAAAAACAAAATTTACCCACACAATCACTATTTCTTCCTTTCAGTCTCCTCTCCAACTCAATAATCTTAACAGTACATATGGATGACCTATAGGCAGATAAAATTATTTTTTATTTATAAACTCAAAATTTTTACTAATCTATATCATTTTAGAGTATCCCAGCTATGACTTTATGACTTTATCAATTGCATCATGTGTTCCTCTATGTTTATGTGTTAGGTAGGGCTTAAAGGTTGACTAGCATATTGAAGATTTAATTTCAGTGCCCCTGGAAGGCATATTGGAATATTGAGAAATTGTCCCATCAAGGAAAAAATTAAGAAAATTTTTTTTTTACTTTTGTGTAAATTGGTTATTTTTTTCCCCTAGAGACACAATAGTTCTCAAATATCAGAAGCACATTGGGACAGATTTCTTTGCCATACATTTTGTTTTTAATACTATTTAACCAGGGAGGCCTGGGTGGCTCAGTCGGTTAAGTGTCTGCCTTCAGCTCAAGTTATGATCCCAGGGTCCAGGGATCGAGCCCCTCATTGGGCTCCTTCCTCAACAGAGAGCCTGATTCTCCCTCTGCTTGCTGCTCCCCCTGTTTGTGTTCTCTCTCTCTCTCTCTGACAAATAAATAAATAAAATCTTTAAAAAGAGAGAGCAAGAGAAATGCTACTTAACCAGTCTTTTTCCTCAAGTCAGAGATCAATGATATCTTAGATTCTATTAAAATTATGCCACAAGATTAATTACCATAGATATATTTCACTTATGGCATTATGGCAGAATTACTGGACATCATGACATAAAAAAAAAAATTTCTACTGAACACATTTTATCCAACTTTTGAGAATAAGTACAAAATTGCCCCATTTCTTTATTTGGGGACAGAAAACATACAGATAAAAAACAATAAAAAACAAAAGAAAGCATCCATACAAAAAGTAGGAAATGAGTATCTTAGGAGGGCAAAGGGAGGGGGGATAATCATTAGCTACAGTTGCTTTAGGAAGAAGATGGGATCTGAGAGATTGTGAGAATTTATAATATCAAAAATAGTAGTGGATAAAGGCACCCAGGTAAAGGGAACTAAGGAAGCTGAAGCACGGAAGGACAAATCCACAGCACATGATCAGAGACCGATAAGTGGGATAAGGGAGAAATAGGGCCTGATTAGAGATAGTCAACTGCAAGGGGAAAGAGAGAGAAAATTAATGAAAAAATGGCCAAACCTAGAGAGAAATAAAGGAAAAAAGAAAGGTGGTTCAGTGATCTTTTTCATTGCTGAAAAAGGTCATGAATGGGATTATATAGAGAATAACAATACACATGTCAATATACAATTCCAGTTTGTTTCTATATAACCTTTTCATATAACCTGAAATTATTCTGAAAATGTTCATGAGAAATCCCTTAAAGATGAATAAAAACGTCTCTTGCCCAATTTTTATGTTTTAGAAGATTCTATCATAGTACTGTGCCTCAAAATTATCACTCAGTATAACTATGAATTTTTCTGTGTGAGTAGGAAAGAGGCTTTGTAAATATCTAATATATTACTTTATCTAATAGGAAAATGTAGGATTTACTGCTATGGACATTATCAGAACTGGAGTGACCTTTTTTTTTTAACCTCCCATTCCCCAAATGGATTATCTTTTGTTCATCATGTATACGATTTAAATTATCTGATTCTGCATTCATGTGACTCCCTGGTGATAGATAGTTCTCAGAATGTCTGACAGTATTTCTTATAAGAATCAGACATGATAGAGAGAAGGGTACTGATGGAGCAAAAGACTGAAATGTCATTTTGGATCAGTTCACAGCATGATTCAAGGTTGCATAGAAAGAGGAGTCTGAGGAGTTATTAAAAAATGTGTGTGTCAATACCTTGAAGTACAATGTGAATCTAAACTGGCCACTCCTTTCCTTTTTTTTTTTTTTTAAAGATTTTATTTATTTATTTGACAGAGAGAGAGAGAGAGAGTGCACAAGTAGGCAGAACAGCAGGGAGAGGGGAGAGGAAGAAGCATGCTTTCCGCTGAGCAGGCAGCCTGACGTGGGGCTCGATCCCAGGACCCTGGGATCATGATCTGAGCCGAAGGCAAGCACTTAACCCCCTGAGCCACCCAGGTGCCCCAAGCCACTCCTTTCTTTTAAGCTAATTGATGTGTTTATCTCAGCTTTTCCCGTGAGAGATTTTATGCTATCTGAAAACTAAGATTAATCAGGATTAATAATTTAATTTAATTATTTGGGGCAAAAGTCATCATGTAGATCAATTACCTTATTTTGATGACTGACAGACATTTCCTACACTGTTAAAAGGGCCAGGTGAATCAGATACCTGTCTAAAGTTACAAACACACATACCACCACAAATATAGCTCTAAACAGTGAACTTAATTTGACATGTCAAACAGAAAATGTAATCATAAAAATTCACAGTTGATATACTAATAAGATCTTGCATGATTCCAAATTTGTGAAATCACATAGGATTCATACATATATATCGAAATGTCTTATATTGAGAGTAGTGAATGAAATCCTTTTACTAGTGCATTTACCCATTTTTCTTTGCAACTCCTGCAGTTTCTCTTTTTTTAAAGGGAATTGATGTGTTTACATTTGTAACTATTATATCTTCATTATAAATATATCTTTTAGCATTAGGACGTGCCCTTTTGTGATCTTCAATACTTTTTAGTTTGGATTCTACTTTGACATTAGGATTGTAATCCTTTTCTTGTGGTTAATAAAACAAAATATTGTCTTTGTCCATGCTTAGGTTTAGCCTTTCTATATCAGTATTTTAGGTGTATTTTGAATACAATATATGATTAAGATGTTTAACTCTGTCACACCATTTTGTTATAATTATGATGTGTATTATAATTGCTATTTCTTCTTTATATGACATATATCCTTTGTCTTTCATTTTTTAGCTCTTTTCATAATTAAAACACGTTTATATATTTGTATTCTATCTTTGTTTATGACTGTGGCCCTCTTATTTTTTTTATTTGTCCTTTTACTCTCTGCTGCATCTATTTTATTTTATTTTATTTTATTTTTTAAAGATTTTATTTATTTATTTGAGAGAGAGAGAGAGAGAGAGAGAGGAAGGTGGAGGAGGGAGAGGGAGAGAGAGAGAAACTCAAGCAGCTTGCGCTGAGCATGGACCCCGATGTGGGGCTCAATCTCAGGACCCTGAGATCATGACCTGAGCAGAAACCAAGAGTCAGACACTTAACTGACCGAGCCACCCAGGCGCCCCTGCTGTGTCTATTTTAATGGTATCCTTTATCTTTTACCTATACCCGAATAACAATACATGAGCTTATTCTTCTTTCTTTTCTCTTCCCATTTTTTTAGTTTTGTTATTTTTACTGTGTTATAATGTGCTTTACCACTCCCCATGTTCATTAGTGCCCCATGTTCTTATTTCCCTCCTTACTATCATTAAGATCATTCTGCTGCAGCACACCTCAACTCCCTTGCTCCTCTCTTCCTTCACTGAAATCATTTGGTTTATCAGTTTCCTATTGCTCCTATAGCAAATTGCTAAAACTTAGTGGCTAACAACAACACAGATTTATTCTCTTACAGTTCTGGAGATCAGGAATCTACAATTGATGTTACAGGTCTGAAATCAAGGTGTCGGCAGAGCTGATTCCTGCTGGAGGTTCCAGGGGAAAATCCATTCCTTGCCTGTTCTATCTTCTAGAGATGTGTTTCCTTGGCTCCTAGCTGCATCACTCCAACCTCTGCTTGCATCTTCACATTGCCTTCTCCCCGCTCTGATCTCCTGACCCTCTCTTATAAGGAATCCTGTGATTATATCAGACATATTTGGGTAATATGGATAATCCCCCCATCTCACTGGTGCAAAATCCCCTTTTTAGTTTAATAATATGTGCAGGGCACCTGGGTGGCTCAGCTGGTTGAGCGACTGCCTTCGGCTCGGGTAATAATCCTGGAGTCCCGGGATCTAGTCCCATATCGGGCTCCCTTCTCAGTGGGGAGTCTGCTTCTCCCTCTGACCCTCTTCCCTCTTGTGCTCTCTGTCTTTCAAATAAATAAATAAAATCTTTAAAAAATAATAATATGTGCAAAATTCCTTTTGTCATATAAAGTAGCATTCACATGTTCCAGGAATTAGGACATGGACATATTTGGGGGCAGGGGTGTTATTCAGCCTACCACACTTGTAAAATTTACACCTCCAACCTTAAAGAGAACCAGTTCTTTATCTATTCTGTGTCTCCACTAAAGTAATTGAATATGGCTATGAAATAACACGCAACCATGCTGTTAAGTCTCACTTTCAGTATGAGCTTACAAACCTCAAGTGGGCCCTAGAGACTAACCAAAATCCTAATAATATCTCTATTTAACTCATTTCTCTACTCTAAAAGGTGACAAGTTCAATAATAATCCTTTAAAGCTTCTACTAATCCTTTCTATTTCTTATCATCAACAATGCCCTAGGAACTTATTTCACAGGAAAAATAATAACCTATCAGAAGAAAACATCCACATTCTCCCACTGCCAAACCTACCTTCACGTGTTCCCATATCCCTCTGCATTCCCTTCTGGGACGATGGATAGACAGCCAGTATTCCATTAAGATCTTCCTATTTACGCACTCATCCTACCTATCTGAGAATTCTTTCTGGAAAAGAGCTCCAGTCTCCTCTATTTCATCAGATCATTCCTCTCTGGATCATTTCCATAAGCTTGCAAACATGCTATCAGAACTTTCAATCGAAGAAAATGTTGCTCCTGACTCCACAGCCACTTAAACTTCTATCACATTACTTAGCATTCTCAAAAGAGTTATGTATACTCAGTGTCTCTCCTCTCTATTATTCTTATTCTGTCCCAATTAAACTTCCATTCCCATAAATCCAACAAGCGTGTTTACATCAAGATTATCGATGACATATACTTGCCAAATCCAATGGTCAGTTCTCAGTCCCCCTCTTACTTTACCTCTCAACAACACTTACATACGTGACGCTTCTCCAAATACATATATTTTTAGCTTGAGTGACAAAAAAAAAATTGATCCAATTTTTTCTTGCCTTTCTAATGATTCTTAAATTCTTTGCTAGATGCCTCATCCTCTTCTCAAATTTAATGTTGGAGTGCTCCAAGGCTTGTCTTTACATTTACTTTCCACCTCTTGCTAGACTTTCTTGCTAAGCTCACCCATTCTTGTGGTTGTAAGTATATGCTGATGATTCCCAGAATGGATTCTCTAACCGAAAACTTTCCCCTGAACTCCACTTCCATATTTAATTGACTACTTAACCTGCTTTTGGAAGTCTAGATACACCTTGAATTTATTATATTTAAACCTGATCCTTTATTTCCCATGCTTTATTTCCCCTTTAGTAAAACCTGTTCATCCTAAGAAATTCATTCTCATTGAGTTACTATAACCAAAGTCTTGTAAGACGTCTTTAATTTTCTCGTTTCTTTATATTACATACCCAATTCTATTATTGCTACCACCAAATAGTTTATGAATTAGACCACTTCTCAACTTAGTTTACATAAAAGTGGCCTCTACACATAAGTGCCACTGCTAATATGTAAGACCAAGTCATTCTATCTCTCAGACTACTGCTGTTCTCTTTAATTCATTACCATGCAGTAACTAAAAAAAAAAAAAAAAAAAAAGATTGTTTTAAAACACTCTGAAACCCTTTTATGTCTTCCATTGTAATTAAAATTAAATTCAAATTATTTACCCGGATATATCAGGCAATAAATGACCAGATTCTTGCTTACCTATCTAACATCATCTGCCTCATTTCTTCCTCTCCCATAAATATCCTGGCATACAATAGGTTTGTTAATGGTAAACATAAAAAAGTCTAGTCTCTGATAGCTGCTTGTGAATTTTGTTATTAATCTACTGATTCAACCTTAGTAATTACGTTGTATAAACTCTATATCTTCACTTATTTTATCTACTTTAAATTTAAAAAATAAAGAGGTATAGTAAAGTCTCCCACAATTATTATTTCTGTGTATTAATATTATGATATTTTGCTTAATATGTTGTTGCTTGATTATTCAGGACAAAGGGTTAATGATTATTCTTTTTGTGACATCTATGACAATGTAAATGGAGTCTTATCATATTTAATTTTGTTTTCTTGTATTATAGTCAGTCTTACTTAATTCCTATTTGGTTTTGCTTTTGTATTTATTTAATATGTTTTTATCAATTTTTAATGTTTAATCTTTGTGTACCATTTGTTTTATATGGATTTCTCAAAGTTACTATGAGATTAAATCTTGTTATTTCAACTTACGTATTATTTAACTTTTAAAAAAGAGTTTAAAATTCATTTACTTGATAATTTTTATCTTCAATCTTTTCTCTATTTTATGATCTTTGTGTCTTATGTTTCTTTATGTTTCTTCTTTAATTTTTTTCTTTTACTCTGTACACCAAATTTGTTACACTATCTTATAATGTGGGGGTCTCCCAATCAGATGGGGGGGCCACTAAATGTAGGGCCATCCGATTAGGTGGAAGCCAGCAGTGCAGGCAGTGAAAGAATTCAATTAAGATAGAAAAAAAGGAGATAGAAGTTTTTGAATACACCACAAGGGAGCAGTGAGCAGGACAGTAAGAGAAAGACTGCCAGCAGGTACTGCGGGCTGGGGTAGCTGTAGTTAAAGGGGGAAGGTGAGGAGGTATGAGAACTATAGAATTTTCCTTTTTTTGGTACCTCTGTCTGGGTGTAAGTAACCCATTGGTCAGTTAGGGCTTATGGATATTTTCAGATGGGTCAACTAATGGTCACCTGTGGGCCCTTCTACCTTACTCAGGTCTCTTTTGTTCAAATTGATTGCATAAATATGCAATCAATTGCATCTGCATATAAGGCCATGATGGACCAGATTATCACTTACTCTAGCTTCATCTTCATTTACTCCTTGCTCATCTTTATGTTATTTTTGCATTTGTATTGCTTATATATACTGTTGTAGAAGGAAGATGTCCTGTTTCTAGTTTAGGAGATTCATCAAAATATTATGTAGCCAATTTTTTTTCCAAAATATCACATATCATATTTTTTCAAAATATCAAAACATTAAAAATTTCATCTTTCAAGTTCCCTCCGTGTGGTTAAGGAATTAGAAGAAACCAACAGCAAAGCTCCCATTCTTTCACTTTAAGATCAAGCTCTCATTCAATCTGAATACATCTTCAAGTAATTTTTTAAACAGGTAGTATATTTTACGTGTTCTTGCATTTCTGAGAATGTCTGTTGCATTCACATGAAAGACAAGTTTTCTGGGTAAAATAATTTTAGGACAAAATTATGTATGTGTTCCATTATATTCTGGTCATAAGCTTTAAAGAGAGGATGTGTGAGATTTTCCCACGTTCAACTGGCCCAAGGACCAGACTACGGGTATCCTTGCAGCCATGGCAGCTCCAGAGCAGTGTAGGAATTGCGTTAGCCAAAGTCATGGCAGGACAGGCATTTAGAGAGTTTCTTCCTTTGACAGAGTTTTAGTTAAAAGGAGTGCAGCTGAAGCTGTAACCAAAGGAAGCATTGTGCTTCCAGAAAAATCTCAAGGAAAAGTATTGCAAGCAACAGTAAAAGCTGGTGGATCAGGCCCTAAAGGAAAGGGTGTAGAGATTCAACCACTTAGTGTGAAAGTTGGAAATAAAGTTCTCTCAGAATATGGAGGCACCAAAGTAGTTCTAGATGACATGGATTATTTCTTATTTAGGGAGGGTGACATTCTCAGAAAGTAGGTAGACTGAAATAAATCATTATTGAAATGACATGAAGTGAATCTTCCCATTCCAGTGAAGTTGTGAAATCTTTCATGTAAATAATTTTCATGTCTCTTTTTTTTATAAGCTAATGGTATCCAAACTAAAATAAAAATAAAAAATAAAAATAAAGAGAGGATGTGTGAGACCAATCTAACTTCTTTCCTCAGTAATGTTCCTTTTTTTTTTCATACTCTAAAACCAATGGATTTTATTCTCTACCCTTATAATCCAAATATTTGTCAGACATATCTAATTCATGGCTCTCTTTTCATTGATTTTTGCCTAGAGCAAGGTAAGCTTTTCAATCTTGATGGTCAGATCTTTTTTCAGCTTATGAATACCTTCTTCAGTATTGGATATTATCATTTCCTCTGTTCAATTTTATTGTTCTCAAGTACACAGTTGTTTTTAAAAATGAATCAAGAAGCTTTTCCCTCCATATTGATCATATTCTTTGTCATTGTTTTTTTTCTTCAAACTTTTCTACTTCATCTAAGAGTGTTTCTCAAGTTTGATCTTTGCAGCTCTCATGTTTCATAGTAACAATTCTCTCCTTAGGGTCATCATCATGGATTTTTACTTTGCTGCTACATTTTTATTTTTTAATCCTTTCTTGGGCCATCTACTTCTCAATTTAATCTCAGGATATTTTTATTTCTGAATTTACTCTTCTAATGACTTTTTCCTATTTCACAGCTGGAATGGCTTGTATACAGTGGATAATAAGTGTATTTTCTGAGATTTTCTTCAAATTTCTTAAAAAAATATTGAAACTATGTCTTCCTTTTTCATAAACCTGATTTTCCCTTTATCTGGCTCAGCAGTATTATATTATAGCCATAAATTGTGTGTGAGTATGTATCTACAGATACACATATACACATACACACATATATATCCTCCTTCTACTCTTGCTGCTTTTCTTTCTCTCCTTCCCCTCTTAACTCATTCTCAAGGGAGTTAGATCTATTTATATTCTGTGTTTAAGCACAAGCAGCGTGTATAGTCTTTACCCTATTTAGCTGTCCATTTGGGTGCTGATCAGCTTTCAGTTCAATACTTGCTTTTTGATATTCATCTGGTTCTCTTCTGCTGAATTTATAAGTAACTTATCCTATCGTACATTGATACTTTGAGCTGAGTATGTGAAAACATACAATGTCTAGAATGCTTTGCTCCTCTGGTTCAATATATTCCACTACCAGGGCTTGCTTGGGAGAATTTAACCTCTCATAAAGAAGCCCAATCCTGACAGCCCTTCTCTACCAAAGGCCCTATTGTGTTCTAGATGTTATCGAATCTGAAGGCCTATAAAAAAAAAAAGCAGTGAAAGGGGAAACTTGTGAAAGACAGCAGTACTCAGGCCCAATAAAAATATGAAAATAGCACAGTAAAATTATGGCTGTCCAAATTTGTATTTGGTACAGCTTGAGGTAAATAGTCACCCCAGGTATCTATTGAAATGGGCACTTTTTAAAAATTAACCTTGGGTTCCTGTAGGAATTTTCTTCATTCAGTTGTTTTGTAGTTTTTGTGTATCTACTCCACTAAGCCTTTACTGGATTTATGAAACATTTGTGCTATTCCGGGTTCAGCTAGACATGGTTTTCACACTGTTCTACTAGATTCACTAGGGAGTAGTCATCATATGGTCAATGTATAAGCATGTAGAGATCACATCAAAACCATGCCCATCTGAAATTTCAGAAACCATAAGTTAGCATCATATTAAGATAGAGAAGAAAAAATACTATGCTGCGCACCATTTATTCAGTTCTTACTATGTGACAGTTCACCCAGTCATTCATTTCTCAATAGTTTGCTGAGAAACTATTTTACGCCAGACATTTTTTGTACTAGGGAAATAATGGTGATAAAAAATACAATTCTTGGGGTGCCTGGGTGGCTCAGTCAGTTAAGTGTCTGCCTTCGGCTCAGGCCATGATCTCAGGATCCTGGGATCGAGCCCCATGTTGGTCTCCCTGCTCAGCGGGGAGCCTGCTTCCTCCCTCTCTCTCTGCTGCTCCCCCTGATTGTGCTCTCTCACTCTCACCCCCTCTCAAATAAAAAAATATATAAAATCTTTAAAAAAATACAATTCTTTACTGAGTTTATAGTATACTATAGATAGTCATTAACCAAGTGATCATACTAATGAATATTAAATTAGTAAAACAAGCACTTTGAATAAATGTTTCATAAAGCACCAAGGCAGGGAATGTGGTGGCAGGTGGGGTCAGAAAATACATTCCTAAGGAAATCTCCCTTTGATCTGAAATTTGAAGGAAGAGTAGAGATTACCTAGATGAAGAACATATAGAAGAGAAATACAACCACGGGGAGCTGAATGTGCAAAGGCCCTATCAGTGCAAAGCATTGTTCTAAGTGCTTATTTGCAAAGCTTTTTTAAAGCTCATTTTCAGTGTGGTAAAGTCATATTTTGCTTTTCCACTGTGTGTATTTGGGGAGAAATTGGGAGTGACTGTGTTATGGTCTGCTAAATGAACACAAATTTTCAAGTCAGGTTTCTAATTTTAATATAATTCTACATAATATAGCAATGTCTTAAATACAGTGGAATGCACTGCATATGCATCTGTAATCCTGAGAAGTGTTTTGCCTTTCAGAGCAAGCACATATAGGTTTAATAATTTTTACATCATAAGGCAATTTTAGTTCTCCTGTTAGTTTTCTTTGTATGGTGAAAAACAAACTGATATTAGGGAAAATTTATTTACAAAAGTAACTTAACTTTAAGAAAATCTTTATCCCAGACTTTCAACCTAAAACTAATATAGACAAACCCAAGTTAAAAAGATGTTTAATTCAACCAAACCTAGATAAATTTACATTCTAATTCTACAGAGCCAATCAACTTGATGGTATATATAACCAGATCCCCAAACTGGATCAAAACTTTCACAATTTAGTTTTCACAAGTAATGTAGAATTTCAGTGATTAAAGTTCATATGCCACACTCAGGTTAGCCTTTGCAAACATTGATGTACTCAGGGAAGCCAGGATTGATAATACCCAAACAAACTTAAATGGATTTTCCTTGAATTCAATGTTTATGTTTTGAGGAGGAATTTAGTGAATTTAAAGTGAGGCCCCAGCATAGACAATAAGATTTAATGATGCAGAACCCAAAACATAATTACTCTCAACTACAGAGTAATAATAGATGTTCATCTATACAAATTCCTCTAAAAAAAGAGAAAGAGCAAAGTTGCACAAAATAAAATCTCATCTTTATCACATGTCTGTGCTCTTGGCCACAGCTTCCCTTATTTTACAAGGCTTTAGTTGTGTGTGTAAGTATGTGCTGAAAGGGGTGTTGGGGAGTGAGGAGTCAGCTACCATGACAATGGCTGTGACAATAAACTTTGTGGACATGGTCATTCCCAGTACTCAACTCTGACCCTCAACCACATTGGGACTTGATGGCCAAGTCTAATCAGAGCTGTGGAATAGAGGCAGAAAATCAAGTTCAGAAGTCCAGAAATCTGATTTAAGTTCCACTTCATGATGTATTCCTAGTGGTATGAGTTATGAAAAATTACTTTCCTCTCTGAATCTCAGTATCTCCTCTGTAAATTGGGGATAAAATTGATGTCTACTCAATCTTTTTCATACAAATTTCATGAGCATCACATGAGATCATTGACGTGAAAGTACTTGGTTGATGGCCATATGTCACACAATTATTTGTTTAATCATTAAATATGTATGGTTGCCTCTACTGTACCTTTGACTCTGTGATGCTCTGGAAGGTTTATGAATATTGTGAGGAAAAGAAGAAACATGGTAAACCAGAACTGAGAAATGTTTTCCAGGTACACATCCATAATTTAAATAATCTTTCTAATTTCTAGACTTATTCAGACTTACTTAATATGCATTTTATGTGGTAACATCTTAACAGCAAAACAACATTGCAAACTTCTTCAGAACACTTTTATCTTTTTTTTTTAATTTTCTATTCAGGATTACATAAATAAAGTGCTTAATGCCATCCTATTGATGGAATCATTTAAATATACATTATCAATTTGATATTTATAATTAAAGTTTTCTGAATCTAACAGATAGTATATCAGGGATGCATTTCTATGCACTTGGAAACTGTATATTTGTAAGGAATTTATTCATATGTTTATTCAACATATCATCTATCGACCACAGACACTTCGATTAGCAATAGAAGTTCACTCTGGTCCAAGCCATCCATCATCTCTTGGCTTGATTACTGCAATCACCTCTTAGTCTCCCTGTCTCCTTTGCCCCTTTTAGTCCATCATCAACATGGCATCACAGTGATATTTTAAACACAAAAGTCAGATCATATCATTCTTCTTTTTAAAACTCTGCAAATGTCCTCTCTTTCATCACCTTACTGACTTGCTCCAGCCACGCAGCCTTCTCATTGTCCCTGGAAGATGCTGGATATGATCTTGATGTAGGGCTTTTCTGTTGCCTGTTCCTCTGACTGTTAACACTCTTCTCCCAGATATCGATTTTGTTGACTTTTTTCTCACCTCAAACCTTTGCTTACTGGGGCCTATCCTGACCATAGTAATATTGGAATATACTGCCTCCCAGTATCTTCATAGCTCCCATCAACTTTATTCACTCTCTTTTTCTCCATAGCATTTACTATCTTCTAACATACCTAGTATTAAATTATGGCTTTTTTTTTTTTTTGTCTGTTATCCACTACTAGGATGAGAACTACAGGATGGAAGGGATGTTTGCTTTGTTTACTGATATGTCCCAAATGCCTATAACTGTGCCTGGCATACAATAGCATTCATTAGGTTCCCTGACCTTAAGATATGTTCTGCTTAAGAAAGGCATGCAGTTAGGGTCAATTAAAAGTAAACACTCTCCATCTCTACCCATGTCTAGTTTGCACTTTTTCTGGAACAATTATTTTAACCAGATATGACATTCTATTCTGACAAGTATTTATTATCTATACTTTGATATTACCAATACTTTGATATTCTATTTCCTCTGTCATCTAATTTTGCTGTTGAGAAGTGTGCATTCAGATTGTCATTGCATTGTAGGTCATCTTTTTCCTCTAGTTACTTTTCAGATCTCTTTATCTCTGATGTTTTGCAGTTTCCCTAAAATGTACCTATGTGTACATTTATTTCCATGTGTCTACTTTGGAGTTGGCTTTAATTCCTGAATCTGATGCTATTATCTTTTCAAATATTCTTTTCTATACTACCTGTTTTCTTTTAGAATTCCTAAAAGACAGGGTGCCTGGGTGGCTCAGTTGGTTAAGCGACTGCCTTCGGCTCAGGTCATGATCCTGGAGTCCCGGGATGGAGTCCCGCATCGGGCTCCCTGCTCAGCAGGGAGTCTGCTTCTCCCTCTGACCCTCTTCCCTCTCATGCTCTCTATCTCTCATTCTCTCTCTCTCTCAAATAAATAAAATCTTTAAAAAAAAAATTCCTAAAAGACATATGATAGACTTTCACATTCTATTTTCCATGTCTCTGACATTCTTTTTTCATTTTTTCCATCTGTTTAAGTCTTTGTATCTCTCTATGCACCTGCCCATTCCATTCTCTTGTCCCTAATGGTTTACCCTTGTTCACCAAGTGAACTCATACTTGTTCACCAAGTGAACTCATACTTAAAAATGAGATAGCTAAAATGTCTTTGTTAGGACATTCTCTGACCAACGTAAGCTTGACCTTAATGTCTCTAATACAAACTACTTATCTGTGTGCTCCGGCACACTTTTAAGTTAGGTTATTATTTATAAGAAGAGACTCAGATTTATACTCCCATTCATGAATTTCTACTTCAATTGTATTTATTATGCTGTTAAACTCATTGATTGTGGTTTTATTTTGTTTTTTATTTATTTGAGAGAGAGAGAGCACAAGTGAGGGGAGAGGCAAAGGGACAAGCAGACTCCCCGCTGAGCTGGGATCCTAATGCAAGGCCCAGTCTCAGGCCCAATCCCTGAGATCATAACCTGAGCTGAAGTCAGATGCTTAACCAACTGAGCAACTCAGGCAGCACTTATTTGATTTTAGTTGACTATTTTCTACTTCTAGGAGAATATTTGGCCGTTTCAAATATTACTATTTTTATCATGGTATCTTGTTTCTAAAAGATATCTTTAATAACTTAAAACACATTTATTTCGCAGCTCTTAGAGGGGTCTAATTCTGCCTTGCTATAGCTGCCCCTCACTGATTCTTGATTACTGATTTTTATGTTCTTTAATTTTGGATTGCTCCTTAAATTTGAATTGTGGATTTGTCTTCAATCTGTGGGAAGCCCATTCTGCCTGGTTCCAAGTGTACTCTTTCCAGATGCCTCAAGTTTGCTTCTGTTAGATTTTGGAGTGTTTTACTGGCCTGGGACCAATTTTGTATAATTTCTCAGCTTGGGGGTTGCCGAACAATATGTATAATGTAGATTTCACCCAAAAGTGCAACAAGTTAGGTCTATGGTTTTAAATAATTAGGGATGACTAAATATTTTTTACCTGTGATTTAGGAAAGAGACAAGTGTTCTTTTTGTCTTTCTATGCCAGCAAACAAAATTTGTAGTCTAACTTTTTGCTAAGTTTATAGCCATTCATAGATTGTGACTAAGATCTCATTCTCACCACCTCACAAGGCCACAGCCTCATTTTCTCTCTCTAGGCATTGAAATCTAGGCTTCAGTGTTTTAGATGAAGAACCCCAACTCCAACACACTTTCCCTCCAGGGGAGATGCAAAATCAACTTAATATTTCTGATCTCTTTCATAGGCCTATTTCCATTTTGGACTGTGTGTGTCCTGTGGGCTCATCTATTTATTTAAAATGTTGCATTTTTCCAATATTTTATTTATTTCTTCTGTATTTGTATAGACTTTCCACATCGTTGGAAATTGAAGTCCTGAATCTGTGTTTCAGCAAGGAATAAAGTTTTCATACAATCATATATATGAAATCTTGAACAAAAAAATTCAGTCTTCTAGTGAATAAGGGACAGGCAGGGCTAGGTAGGGAGAGATAGATAGGGGGCTATTGATCAGGCTCACAGAAATCCCAAAAATCTGGAGGTGTGGAGAAACCAGAGTTAAGGGAACAAACCGGACCACCCTACCCTAGGCATGTGTGGTGGGTGTCTTTTTTTATCATAATCACCTGTGACCAACAAGGAATAACCAGACCCTAAAAAGGAAGTTAAGTCATTGAAGGTGTTATCAGTAGTCCTTGCTCAATGGTGATATAGAGAGGTTAAAAGGATTTAAGTTCTCTGGTTAGCTTTCTATAAAAGACAAACCCTAAAGGCCTTCAGTGGCAACCCTATTGTGACCCCTCTCACTCTTGAGAGCTGTTTCTGTATTTTCACTTAATAAACTTATATCGCTTACCTCACTCTCCTTTGTCCGTGAGATTCATTTCTCGACTCTGTGAGACAAGAACCTAGTTGACCTGCTTCACTAGGAGTTTCAATTTTTTTAAAAGACTTTATTTATTTATTTGCCAGAGAGAGAGAGAGCACGAGCAGGGGGGAGCCAAAGGCAGAGGGAGAGGGAGAAGCAGGCTCCCCACTGAGCAGGGAGCCCTACATGGGGTTTGATCCCAGGATCTCAAGATCCGGGGATCATGACCTGAGCCAAAAGCAGACGCCTAACCGACTGAGCCACCCAGGTGTCCCTAGGAGTTCCATTTGATGAAGGGGTGAAACGGCTAATAAACAACTACAATTAAATGTGGCAAGTGCTAGGAGGGTGCTCTGATATCACAGAGGAGCACTGTTAAATATAGAGAGGGCAATGTCTATCAGTGAAGGCTTTATGAGGGAATTAAATCTTCAGCCAGGAAAAGAAAGTGGATGGATACTTCAGACCAAGATCAATGAAAATATTCAAAGAAATATAAGTAATTAATGGTGGCTGAAACACAGTGTAAATCTGGAAGAGTAATTGAAGGTAAAGCTGAAGAGGATAGTCAAAGCTAAGATCATGAAGAGATTTCTGCTATGCTGATGAGTCTAAATTGTAATATTTTAATCCGGTTAATGACACCAGCAGATGTGCATGGCATAAAGTATATTATAACAACAATCAGTGTGAAAAGTGGATTGAGAATGAAGGGATTAGGGAGCGATTGTAGTAAAACAGGCCATAAAATGATGAGGGGCTAACCTAAAGCACTGGGAATGTGAGTGGAAGAGAATGGACATACTTAAGCGATGATTAAGGGTGATACAAGCAACTGCAGAAAGCTGTAAAATCACTCTCTGTTTTTTGGTTTGAGCACCTAAATGTTTATGTTAATCATTAAGATAGAAACTACAGTAGGCATATATTTGGCATAAAGATAATATGCCCATCTTCAGAAAAGTTAAATGTGAAATGCATATGAGACATTTAGACAAAGATGCCCTCCCCTCAGCACACAAACAAGGTAAATACTCAAACATATTTCTTTCACCGGACAAACAAGCTTGGAATTCTGCCACTTGAATACCACAATAGGTAGTTCCATTTTACCTGGCACCCTGGGAAAATTAGGCCTTCAACCAAGGTTACTTCCCTGGTTCTCAGTTCAAAAGATATTTGGAAAATGTCTAAGCAAAGTTAAGAGAGAGAAGCACCCCCCACAGACTAGATTTCCCTAGGTCTTTGTGTAGTCCATGAATCTGCATTTTTTAACAGCTATCTTAGCTGATTATCACACAGCTACTCTACTGAATGCCCACTGAAAAACATTCACGAGGACCCTTCTGTTCTCAAAATGAGACCTATAACCTCAGTTCCTCGGTATATTCCTTAATTTGAATGCCAATCAATGTCAAAATAGCAGCAGAAAGTTGATGCTTTTGCTGATTTGATCTTTTGACAGGAATTCTACATAGAAATTGTATTACAAGATTTGACTAAACAGTGAATAAGTAGCCAGAGCCAATGTGAGTGTCAGACATCAAGTTTTATACAACCTATAAAACTGATCCAAATAAATACGCTAGTTTAAATCACTGGTATCATATATTGACCTGTCATATCACCAATAAAGCATCAACTGTTGGTCATTTTCTTGGTTGCAGTCTGGGTATTGGATAGTGGAACCTGTCAAGTGTTCAGCAGTGAAAGGAAAGAGAATTTTCTCTGAAAGAAATGATAGGTGTAAAAAGCTATGCCTGTCTTGTCAACAAATCATGTCAGAACAATGAAACATCCACATACCAAAAAAAAAAAAAAAAAAAGAATCCAGAGACAGACCTTACACCTTTCACAAAAATTAACTCAAGAGAGATCATAGGTCTAAATGTAAAATGCAAAACTACAAAATTTCTAAAAATAACACAGGAGAAATCTAGGTAACCTTGAGTTTGGTAATGTTTTAGATACAATACCAAAAGTATAATTCATGAAACTAAAAATGTTTATATTGGACTGGACTAAAAACTTTTCTGTGAAAGATACTGTTAGAGAATGAGGAGACAATCCATAGGGAAAATATTCACAAAACACATATCTGATAAAGGACTAGTATCCAAAATATATAAAGAACCCTTAAAACTCAACAATAAGAAAACAATTTAAAAATGGTCAAAAGATATGAGCAGACAGCTCACCGAAGAAGACATAAAAATGGCTAATGAAATATAAAAAGATGCCAAACATCATATATCATTATGGAAATGCAAATTAAAACAGTAATGAGATACCAGCACATACCTCTTGAATGGCTAAAATCTACAACACTGACAAACATCAAATGCTAGCAAAGATATGGAGCCATAGAAACTTTCATTCACTGCTGGTGGGAATGCAAAACATATAGCCACTTTAAAAGATAGTTTGGCCATTTTTTAAGAAAAATTGTATTTATTTATTTGAGAGAGAGAGAGAGAGAAAGTGAGCGCAAGCGGTGGGGAGGGGCAGAGGGAGAGGGAGAAGCAGACTTTCTGCTCAGTGGGGAGCCCAATGCAGGCTCCATCGCAGGACTCCAGGATCATGACCTGAGCTGAAGGCAGCGCCTTAACTGACTAAGCCACCCAGGTGCCCCAGTTTGGCCATTTCTTATAAAGCTAAACATACTGTTGTCACATGTTCCTTGACACTTATCCAAATGAGTTGAAAACTTATATATAAACAAAAACCTAAACATGAATGTTTTTAGCAGCTTTATTCATAATTGCTAAACTTGGAAGCAACCAAGATATCCTTCAATGTGTAAATGGATAAACAAACTATTGTACATCCATAGAATGGAATATTCTTCAGCGATAAAAAGAAGTTAAGATATCAAGTCATGAAAAGACATGGAAGAACCTTAAACACATATCAGTAAGTGAAAGGAGCCTATCGGAAAGGGTTGCATACTGTATTATTTCAATTCTTTGAATAATACATTCTGGAAGAGGTAAAATTATAGAGACAGTGGTTGGAGGGAAGGAAGGATTTTAGGGCAGTAAAACTATTCTGTACAATACTATAATGGTAGATACAGGTCATTATACATTTGTCAAAACCCATAAAGTATACAAGAATGAACCCTAATATAAACTATGGACTTTAGTTTAAAATAACGTATTAATATTGGTTCATCAACTATAACAAATATACCATACTAATGCAAAATAATAATAACAACAGAGGAGACTGGGGAGGGGGGCTTATGAAGGGGTATATGGGAACTCTCCGTATTTTACGTTCTGTTTTTCTATAAAACCTAAGAGTGCCCCCCCCAAATTAGGTAGATTAATAAAAAAAAAAAAAAGAATCTGTACCTGGGATGCTATACTCACTTGATGCATGAAAGTATTCTTCTTTTTTTTTTTTTAAAGATTTATTTATTTATTTTGAGAGAGTGAGAATGAGAGAGAGAGAGAGAAAGTACATGAGAGCGGGGAGGGTCAGAGGGAGAAGCAGGCCCCTTGCTGAGCAGGGAGCCCGATGCGGGACTCGATCCCGGGACTCCAGGATCATGACCTGAGCCGAAGGCAGTCGCTCAACCGACTGAGCCACCCAGGCGCCCGAAAGTATTATTCTTTTAACATCTTATTATTTTGGGTAAGTAGCTGGGATTAGGTTCTGTAAATATATAAAATTTGGAGTTGAAGGGATTGGTAAATGCTAACAATTATGAGGCAGAGACTAGAAAAGGTCTCTGCATTTTAGCAGAGACTTCTTTAGAGGACAAAAAACAGATGTGCTGACAACCCAACCTTCACATCTCAAAGCTTTCTCCATTATTCTTTTTTAACCCATCATCTGATCTGACTTCACAGTTGTTGGGGGTCTCTGAGGAGGAACCAATACATAAGAAACTCACTGCTCCCCACCTCAGTTCTGAAAAAAATTGAGAAGACAAAGGTAGAAAATTCTCAAAATACAATCTTTCCTCCTAATAAAATAGAGAGTTCAAGTATATAGCTTAGGTAAAATGCCAATGGGCTTCCTAATCCTAGATGAAGCCAATTTAGCCACTGAGAGAGCAGCATTGAGTCTAGCAGGTCACCGTCCATTACAAAGGAGGGGTGGTATAGATCAATGTATCCTGCGGGCAGCCTATTCCTAATTGCAAAAGAACCTGAACGGAACAAACTCAATTTAATATTCCTGAGTTAACCAACCTTATAATGATTTCAGGGCCTCTGTACAGGGCACAGAGGAGCTAGGACTCTTAAATTAATAAGGCTCCATTCACATTGAAGGAATCAAGAACAGGGAGGAAGCATTCACTCCCTCTCAATAATTATGTTGTGAGATAGGCAGTATTCGGTCCATATATAAATTTTTGAAAATATGTTTTGATTCCTTTTACAAATTTGTGGATTCATGAAGATCTCAGTGTCCTTTAAAAATGTTAAAGATCACCTGCACGAATAGGAAAATGATTCCATCTGTGCCAATCATAATACATTGACAGAGAGCAAACCTGAAGCACTGTATGGAGGAAGAATGTGAGGCTGAACCTGGGCTCAGCAATAAAGCTGTAGTGGTTCATAAGCAATTCTGTATCTACTGTGTTGGTTCTAGGCTGCTGACTAAAGGTTGCAAGGTTAGAATTCAAATACATAATTTACCAGGTAAGAAATCTAACCTAAGTACTAAAACCTATATTATAGGTTTGTAAAACCAAACAATGTTCATCAGGGAGGAAAAAATACTTTGCAGTTTTTATTCAAATGACACCTAAGAGCTGTTAATTGATACAGCATTCCAGTTTAGGCTTGGAATGAATGTAGCTGATGGCACAAAGTCATGAAACCCAAATATATTGGAGGAGATACAACCACATCTTTCCAGTGGATGAAATGGGGAGTGGTAATAGCTGAGACCAGAAGAGACTAGAATAATAGCTTGGAAACATATGCTAGAAGACTTCAAATACCAGGCAGAGAATTTTGTATTAATTCAGTGTGTAATAGCCACAGAAGGATTTTGATGTACTAAAGAGATCCATGATCCATGCTTCCTTAGTAAAGAAGATTCACCTTTCCTCAGAGTAAAGGATGAGTTGGAATAGATGGAGAAGGGAAAGACTGACAGAAAAGATGTTTAATGAGAGATCATCAGTGAACTCAAAGGTCACTGGAAGCCCTCCAGGACATGCAGTCCAGTCTGTGATGAGGCCTTTAGTACATTTTGAGGAAGAGGCTCTGACTGTTGGAATGTCCCTCCGCATTAGTTTCTGCCCATTTGTCCTAATTCTATTTTCCTGATTTGTACAGAATAATCTAACCTTTGATCCTCATGACAGGACTTTGATTTAAAAAGAACAAACAGTTGTGGGGTCTTTTTGTTTTTGTTTTTGTTTTTTTTTTTGTCACCAGACTAACACCATCAGTGGTTTTGAATGTTCTTTATACATATTTAGTTTGTTCATCCATGACCAGGGCCAAAATCAGACTGCCTATGTTTCTTGAAGATTAATACTTAGAAATTAAAACCTCTTATGTTCCACCTAGGCCAGAGGAGAGCAAACTGGTTTAAACATTCTAAATTTGATAATTTTATTACTACAGTTCAACAATGACATCTGCTAACATTTTTGAGCGTTAACTATATGCCAAGCCTCATACCAGGCATCCTACATGCAAAATCTTATGCAGTGCTCACAACACCTTAAGAATTAGGCACCATTGGGGCGCCTGGGTGGCTCAGTTGTTAAGCGTCTGCCTTCAGCTCAGGTCATGATCCCAGGGTCCAGGGATCGAGCCCTGCATCGGGCTCCCTGCTTGGCGGGAAGCCTGCTTCTCCCTCTCTCACTCCCCCTGCTTGTGTTCCCTCTCTTGCTGTGTCTCTCTCTGTCAAATAAATAAATAAAATCATTTAAAAAAAAAAAAGAATTAGGCACTATTATTGTCACCTTGAAGAGAAAATTCAGGTCAAGAGAGATTAAGGTCACACATCTTTGAAAGGAGTAGAGCTGGGACTAGAACCACTTTCACTTTACTCCAAAGCCCATGCTACTAAGGATGATGTCCTGTGTTCCTTGTTTTTAGATTACTTCAGCTCTTCTTTCTTTATTCCCCCCGCCCCAAGAGAGGAGGCAGTGATACCACACAGCTAATCATAATAGGCGAAAATTCGTGGTTATAAAACTTGGCTGCACAAATGAATGACCTCAAAAGCTTTTATAAACGTCTCATGTTTGGTCCTTACCCCAGGCCAATTAACATGAATTTCCTGTGCACTGGAATATTTAAAATTCCACCCAGGTGATTGCAATGTATAGTCAGAGTCAAGATCTACTGCCGCTGGTCCTTTTTACATATTCTGTTGTTAAATCCAATCTTCCTTATATTATACCTCAGTAGTCAGTTGAGGATACAAATACAGGACCTAACATGTGTCACAATTTAAGTTTATCTTATTGGATTTAGCCTGTCAAGACTTTTAAGGAACCCAATTCTGTCACCCAGCATATTTTTTAAACCTTCTGGTTTCATGTCATCTAAAAATGTCATAAGGATTCATTTAATATTTTCATCTAAATCTTAAAGTCAGTGAACAGGAAACAGCTTTCAAGCATGTTGACTTGATATCCTTAGACACAGGCATCCAAATACAAATTTATATAATTATGCTTGCCTCTGGTTCATTTTCCCATTTTGTTCACAGGAATGCCATTAATGACCTTTAAAAAGATTTAGCAACATACAAATATACTATCTGTAGCACACTTCTCTGCTCTACCAATAAATAGCCTTTTGGCAAAAAGAAAACTCATCCCTGCCATGGCTTATTCTTATTTATGGCTTATTAGTTATTCTCAGCTCTGGTTTATTCTCGCTCCCTAAAAATCCCCCTCCATACTAATCCTCACCTCAGAGTCTTCCTCCCAGGGGATTCAACCTACAGCACACGGGGTTCAGTCTGAAGCATATGGTAAGATAACGGTAATTTGTGAGGTTACTGAGAAGATGAGTGAAAAACAGCAGTAGGACGTTAGTGGACACACGTCATGGAATGACCACATTTAGGGGCTTAACAGAAGAAGTTTTTCAATGATAGGAGACTAGAGACTCAGGAAACAAGGAACATCAAGAGTAGAGTGGCATAGTGGCCAAAAGAGAAAACAATTCCAAGAAGGCAGGTTTTACCAATATCCAATTAGGTGGGAAAGTTGAGGAAGATGATGACCATTACGCAAAAGTGTCCCTACGTCTAAGCCTAGGTGTTTTAGGATGTTTTAGGATGACTTCTTGGGATCCAAACCTGTGGAAGGAAGAGAAGGAAGCGGAACTGGGCAGAGGAAAAAGTTGCTGCAGCTGTGACCCAGTCTCAGGGGAAAACCTTGGCTGACCCTGCAAGGAGTTCTGAAGATGGATGACAAAGATGTGGTGAGAGAGATGGCCTTTTACGCTCCAATGTTCATCAGTCACTAATTGTGGGTGGCCTAGCAAGGGAGCAATTGTCTGGCTACTGACAGTTTTCCATGGAGCAGCTTTGGTGGACTTTAAAATACAAAATTTAGATCATTTCATCTGTCTCTCAAAGCTCTCCAGAGGTTTCTAAACACATGGTTCAGACTGATCCTGGTGTCTCTGACTTTCCCACCCCTCCCACTCTCCTGCTGATCCCCGTTCTAACCTTCAGCATATTAGGTGAATTCCCACCTCAAGACCTTTCCACTCACTCTTCTTCTTCTTTTTTTTTTTTTTTTAAGTAAGATCGGTGCTCAACATGGGGCTTGAACTCAGGACCGTGAGATCAAGTGATATGTTCTGCCAGGCACCCCCACATGCTGTTCCTTCTGCCTCCTTAATCATCACACTAACTTCACTTCATACATGTCGCCCCCTCAGAAAGTCCATTCCTCACCAGACTAAAATAGACCCATCCTGGCCACTCTTTTCCTTGCCACTGTTTCCCTCATAGCAGTTATTATGTCCTGACTTTGAGTCATATAGTTATATAATATAAATATCTAAAATAATGATTTTATATTATACATAAAAAAGGTGAACCTTTTCCCTCAGCTAAACTTAATCCTCAATTCAGTATGGAATATGTCACATACTATGGCCTGGAAATTTTATTTATTTTTAATATTTATTCATTCATTCATTCATTCATTTATTTAGAGTGCACGCAGTGGGGGCAGGGGCAGAGGGAGAGAGAGAATCTCAAGCAGACTCTGTGCTGAGTGAGAAGCCTGACGCAGCGCTCAATTCTATTATTCTGAGATCATGACCTGAGCAGAAATCAAGAGTTGGACGCTTGACTGACTGAGCCACTCAGGCGTCCCTGGAAATTTTATTTCTAAAAACCTGATATTTAAAGTCTTACATTAAACAATAATCATAGGAGGAGAGATCCATACTAAAAGTCTTATATAGTGAGCTAAACCAGGAAAAAGGAATTATTTCACTTCCTATCAAAGAAAATAAATTATTTTTTCAGCAAATCTAACAGGATCCACTTAGAACTGTTGCCTGCTTTGTACAAAATTGAACTATTAATATCAACTTACTGTTTTAATCTGGGGGAGCCAAGTTGTTCTGATTGAATTATGCTTTATTATTACTAGTAAAAATTCCATTTTGTGCTCAAAAGTTATCTTTTTTTCTTTCAAAAATGTGTTTATTTATTACTTACTTCCCCACTGAATGTGAGCTCCCTTATAGGAGGGACTGTCTTCTTCACCACTAGTCTTGTTCACTCAGTATCAGAAAGAGTCTGGCACATAGAGGGCATTAAATAAATACTTTTCAACTCATGTTGAACTTGTTCTCTAGGAACTTTGAGAAATAATTTTTAGGAGAATGGTGTAAATACAAGCAAAAATGCAGAAGGATCATGTGTGAGAAAGCAATGAGCATATGTCGCCAGATAACCAAGTCAAGATTTCTATCAATTAAGGGAAGAAAAGAGAGCCCTAGCATGAGCAGAGAAGTAAGGAAAGTTTCCCTAATACAAGGGAAGAGAAGGAATATTGGGTGTATCTACACTGAGAGGAAAAGCTGCTAAATGAAGAAAAGGTAATAAAGAATCAGATAAGGAGAAATTACATTGTTCAAAACTCTTGGTTACAGAAACTCACATTGAACTAGATGACACAAAAAAAAATGAATTTTGACTCAAATAACCAAACTGAAGGAAGGAGTATGGTGCTGGCCTTCAAAAGCTAAAACCAGTAACGTGTTTATTGTCAATATATTTCCTCTTTTTTTCAACTCATTGCTACTTCTTTATCACAGGTTCTTTATCACCTACTGCAGACTGGCTTTCTTCACATGTGCATAAGTACTAGTGGCTTCTAAACTATTATTCTCACAACTTTTTAACAAGTGTAATGGATCTGTTCCCAGAACTGATGAGAAAAAAATGAGGAACTCTGGCCCTCATTGGTCAGATGCTCACCCATATGCCAATCACTCTCATATAGGAGTCAGGGACTTAGAAGAGTGTGATTCCCATTTGAAACAAAAGGTCAGACTAAAAGACAAAAGAAGAAGAAGAAAGGCAGACAAAACAACTAAGGTCTAATACACATTATGGTTAATATCATTAAGTTTAAAAATGCATTGGATAATTCAAGAAATAAATCCAGGAAGGACCAAAAAGAGATTCCTTTTATGTACATCTTTCAGGATTCTTTATAAATACTCTTATCCATGTTTATATTCTGAAGAATGTCTTATACAATATATAGTGCCTTATACAATAAATGATTTTTCCTTAATGATATTTTTAAAAAACACCAAATACTATATTTTGTCTTAAAGCCTCTTAAAATCAACCATAAACTTCTAGTTATGAATGAGATAAATAAATTTTCAAAGTTAAAGAGACACTAATTTTCATATAAAATACAATAAAAAGCAGTTTGTCTAAACATGTTGGTATTTTCAAGGATACTGCCAATCATAATTTTAAATTTATGGAAAAGAAATACATTGACCTTAGGAAATGACTATAACTAAACTCTCTAAAGAATGCAACCTGACAGCAGGGTGTCATGAACTCACTTCTAATGGATTTATTTTCTTTTTCTTTTTCTTTCTTTCTTTCTTTCTTTCTTTCTTTCTTTCTTTCTTTCTTTCTTTCTTTTTCTTTCTTTCTCTTTTGGGGGTGGGGAGACAAAGGAGGGGAGGGGCAGAGGGAGAGAGGGAGAGAAAATGCCAAGCAGGCTCCACACCCAGTGAAGAGCCCGATGTGGGGCTCCATCCCACAACCCTGAGATCATGACCTGAGCTGAAATCAAGAGTCGGATGCTCAATAAACTGAGCCACTCCAGGCACCCCACTTTTAATGGACTTTCAACTTCTAGTGTAAACTAAGTTTAGCCACAATTCCAGGAAACAAAAAGTTCAAAAAACCATACCTAGACAGAAATGTTGATTTATCAGAATGAAAACTATTTCAGAATGCAGACACATACCAAACAGCAAGCTATGTGTGTTTTCTTTAATTTTCTTCAATATCCAAAGTTTGGATCCCTAGTCATGCAAATAACCAGTTTCTTTCTTTTTCTCACTCCATCTTTAATTGTTACATTCAACATTATCATCAATTTTAAATTTCAAAAAGAATGGAAAATTTTATTTCTCCTCAGGCTCTTGCCTATTAAATCTTTATGCTTCTATTTCTTAAATGTCTCCATTTGCATAAAATTGTCTGCAAACAATTAAAGTTAATTAAGATAATTTATCACTTGAAGTAAAGCCATTTTATCAGCAGGTATCAGCTTGTTAAGCAAATAAAGAATAAGTTTTAGGGAAAACAGTCAGCCCTCATTACCAAGTAAGGCAGAAGTGACCAAAAAAGAAAAGAAAAAGAAAAAAAAAGATCCTTTCCTAATACTTCCTGTTTGAAGGAGGTGTTATGTTTTCAGAGTCATTAGACTCAGTTAGCTAATCATGCTTCTAATTTAGCAGCTTATTCTGCAACACAACACTATAGATTCAATAATTTATACTTTGGCAATCTTCTTGCATATGAAATATGATAAAATTCCCATTAAAAAAAAAGCAAGTCTTTTAACTGCCAAAAGATCTCTCTAGCCAGAGTCCTTTGGAAATTAAAACTTTTTAAGTGTATGCAACAAAGCAATATTCATTATCAGGGCAGATACACTGATTTTTAGACAGATATCTATGTAGCTTTCTCATATAAATAAACAATTAAAAACCATTTAAAATTCTGGGACTTTCTCTGACTATAAAGCAAAATGATACATGGAAGTTTTAAAATCCATGAGAGAGGCAAGAGAATCCTTCTGAAGAAGATATGAAAGAAACTTACTGGCATACTAAGTACACTGTAAAAATGTAATAAATGGAAATATTGTTATTATGAGTATTGATTTTGGGAGATGAAAGAACATTTTAATTTTTGGAAAAAAATATTTCCTAGTTGATGAAACAAATGATTCCAAAACTTCATAAATTTAAAATTTCATATAAAATCTACCTTATATAAACAAATATTTAATTATAAAATAATTTTCCCTCTACCCTTCTGAGTTCTTAGCTGAGATCCCTGTAATCAAAGACGGATTAGCAAAAGAAAAACAGCTTGTTAACATGTATACTTCATGTATACATAGGAGATAACTGGGAAAAATGAGTAATGCCCCCAGGTGGCTTAGAATTCAGGGTTAAATATTTTAAGGAAAGGGGGGGTGGGTGTAGACCTCTTAGGGGACAGTAAATAATTTTGGGGAAAGATGAATGGACCCTTAGCAGAATAGATACGATGGTTTGTCCCCTGCTTTGTCTGAGGGTGGTGCCAATTTCTCTTCTCCTTCTTGTGATAGGAGTTAATCTTCCCTGGCTTATGAAATTCCCAGGGAGGGGATTTATGACAATTGCGTTGTCATATTTTGGAGTGGCATAATAAAGTTGCTAATAAAGTAAAGTAACTGAAAACATTTAAATCCTTCCTACCAAGAAACTTATGATAGATGGTGTGAGTGGTGAATTGAACATGGACATGGATCTTATGAATGCGCATCAAAATTATAAATGAAATCTTAGCAAATCTAATCTAATCTATCTATCATCTATCTATCATCTATCTATATACCTACCTATCACCTATTGATCTATCCATCATCTATGATAATATATCACAAACAAGTAGAATTTATCTCAAAAAGTAAGACTGATTTAACATTCAAAATGAATCTGATAATGTGGTTAATGAATACTATAAAACATTGGAAGAACAAAGGAGTATAAGAAAAGCTATTTGACAAAATCAACACCCATTCATGACAAAAAAGGCTCAGCATCTAGGTAAAGAAGGGAACTGATAAAGAGCATATAAGAGAAACTTATAGATAGTGAACAGTGCTCTTAATAGTAAAATATGGAATACTCTGCATCTGAGGTGAGGAATGAGGTAAGGATATCCACTCTTAGGTTTTGTTTTTAAATATGAAAAAAAGTAATTTCTGAGTAACTTTAAGTCATGAAGAGTAAAATAATGGCTAAAAAATTCTGTGAAAGAAGAGCAATGTGATTAAACATTAAAATATACTCTAGAGCCTCAGAAATTAAGTGATACTGACGTTGTCAATGGGCATTAGTATGTAAGCAGAAATGAACTCAAATGAACAAAGAGACTTTAGTATTTGATAAAGATCTCATATGAAATCATTGGGAAGCTGATGTTCTACAAAGAAATTTTTTTCATAGAAACCTGATAAGCATTTGGAAAAACAAAACAAACAAACAAAACCACAGAAGGGTTTATTGGGACCTAATAATATATACTAGGGAAAATTCCAGATGGTCTTATTATTTAAATCTGAACCATAAAAACATGAAATTACTAGGACAAAACATAGGTAAATGATTTTATAACCTAGGTGTGACAAAAGTTTTCTAACCATGACTCAAAAATCCTGAAGCTTATGAAGAAAAAAGACTGATAACTTCGACCATATAAACACAAAAAAAAAATTGTTTAGCAAAAAGCAACCATCTCAAAATGAGCTAATTTAAGTTTGTGCAACACTGTATCTTCCATGTTGAAGCCTGCTGCTACTATAAAGGCAAATAGCATGTAAGCTAACTTTCAGAGAACAATCTTTCTCAAATACCAAAAAACTTTGCGATTTTCTATCTACATTGTCTTCAGCAAGATAATCAGCTTCCCTTTGCCAAGAACTGTGAAGAGTCTAAGATTTTTACCATACTTGCAAGCCTACAAGTCTGCTTATCACAGTTTTTTAGATTCTGGTAGATATGAGACTACTAGATCAGAGACAAAGAACTTCATGACTAATGGCACAGAAATCAGCATGGTTTCATGTTCATTTCAGTTTCCCCCTGTCCCTCAAATTTCATAGAAGTGATATGGAGGCAGGTCCATGTAGATACCGGACACACAGTGGGTTTGCCACCTGAGGAACTTCAAGTTTAGGAGATGCCAATATTTTAAAGAGGGGTCTGCTAATAACATTATCAAATGCAGGAAGATATTATATTTATTACACTGGTCAGAAAAAAATTCTGCCCTCTACCTTGGTGCAAAACTTCCAGTGTGGTTTGCTGTACAAACATCCTTTAAAAAATAATCTGGAATACGAGCTGACACTAGGTGTACAGAAGCACTATGGAGAATTGTCTCCCAACACTCAGCCTTAGTTGTTTTGAATTGTATAATGTGGATTGTCAAGCAAGTCTCATCGGTTGCCAGTCACCAAAAGTAGAAGTCGGAACTCTTTGCCCACCTCATCTTGGTATCTGAGTTGCCAAAGAAAATGTAACAGTCAAGCACGAAGTATGGAACAAGTTTTTACTCACCTAGAGAAGTGACAGAGGAAGATCAGCTTCATTAGTAGGTGTCGTCCCCCGTGGCCAGCAAGTCCCTCCAGGCCATTTATCTATCTTGTGCTGCTGCAGAACCAAGGATCCTGTCTCCTACCTGCAGGGGAGAGATTTGGCAATGAGACTGGCCAGATGCCATATGATACATTTGCTTAAACAAAACAAAGGAACACACATTGAGTCTGAAATAGGGAAAAAAATATTCCCACATGAGGTGACAAGCCCAGCACAAGCTGTGAGGATTCTTCATCTGTTGGTAAGAAAGTATTCCAGGCCCAAGGCCCATTCATAGGTGGCAAAGAGGGTATTAAAAGACTGCATGCACGAGACTGCCTTTCTCAACATGGCTAATATATATATGTGGTGCAGTGACAACAATTAAATAGGAAAATGTCTAGAAAGTGTCTAGGGTGATGCTAGCTAACACCTATACTAAGTACTCATAATATAGACACTATTATACTTTTGGTCATAATTATAGAAGCTATCTGCAAAAAAAACAGTCTATATTTTAAAACACACATGTTAAACTATGTTCAAATATTATTTTACTTCCTACCACTAAAGACAGGTTTCTTTTTTATACTGAAATACAGTGATTAGTTTTTAGTTTCTATCAGTATGTGTTTGGATCCACTATTAAAGGACTTTGAAACTTAACTCTTTTTCTTCAATGGTCAAAATAAATATTTCCCAAAATAGCTCTAACTCCAAAAAAATAATCAGTGCTCTACACATACTCTAGAAAGAATAACGGGGCGCCTGGGTGGCTCAGTCGTTAAGCGTCTGCCTTGGGCTCAGGTCATGATCCCAGGGTCCTGGGATTGAGCCCCACATTGGGCTCCTGGCTCAGCAGGGAGCCTACTTCTCCCTCTCCCTCTGCCCTGCTTGTGTTCCCTCTCTCGCTGCCTCCCTCTGTCAAATCAATAAATAAAATCTTTTAAAAAATAGTAAAATTATCTTTTTAAAGACAACTAGTCATATTCTGAAGGAATTCTTTTTTATTGTGTACAAAGTCAATAAAAAAAGTAGAGAAAGCCAGCTAAATTATCCAAATTTTATGTAGCAGGGGACAAAATCCTAAGAGCATGCTAAAAACAAATGGTATGCATAGGAAATTAGATCTATCAAACTTGAAACAGATTAGTATGAAAAACACTGATTGGCTCAGAATAGAAATCACTTTGCCCAGAAGCTTTTCCACTTTCAGCTTGGCATGATCTAGGATTATAAAACGCTAAAAGCACCAATGTTTAATTCATTTTGAAGGTACTAGACACTAAATAGATCAGCACAGTACAAACCCTTATAAAGGTAAATCATTTAATATTTAGAGCCAAAATTTGGCCTTGCTGATTGCAATTTTAAAAGTAAACAAACTCCCCATTATTAAATCCCTGAAACACAGCTTTAATTGTTAAAATTGTTTAATTAGGTGTTAGTGTGAATGGTTGTATACTTGCATTTATAAAGGCATTAGCTCATCAGAGTTAACTGATTTAATGCTATGCTCAAACTGCTAAAAGGCATGAGGAACAGTCATTTAAAAAATTAATTTAAAACAATTTTTGAACTTGCCATGGGAAAACAAAAGTCATTAAGCAATATTATTAATATTCAAGCAGCTGTTACACAATCATACATCAAGTCTCCATGTTCAAACTTGCTTTCTAATATAGTGTCTTAAAATACTCGATTAGTCTGTAGTTCATCATACACCGTGTGCTGCAAATAGCTTTAATGTCGATTTCTTATCAATTTATCGTATCGTTCATAAAAGAGCATTTGCTGAACAGTGTTTGGGATTAACTGTTTTTGAGTCACCTTAGAGAAACCTAATAAAAAGCTTATCGTTACTCCCAAACATAATCCTGTAAACAAATTGAGATTACTTTTTCCCATGCACCTGACTCTGTTTGGCCTGCCCATCCAGACTTCAGATAGTGAATCATGATCTTCTGCTGTGGCTTCAGGTCATCTATGCCTTTATTTATGCTGCCTACCATCCTTAAACATTATCCAATGTACTTGCATTTCTCTACACAAACTGAAGTGTTTGCATTAAATCCCACAGTTGAAAACATATGTCTAAGCATATGACTAGACAAACTGGGCTAGCCTAGGTATAGGTCTGGTCAGGATCTTTCTAGAATTTAAGAATCATAGGCTCTTGGATAGCCCTAATGTAGAGTCTTTGAAAAAGCTTTAAAAAAGGATAAAGTCTTATAAGAATGACTGAGAACACACAACAAAAGGCATAAAGAACCAATAGCAGGATAAAAAAAAGGGAGGTTAAAAACTAGTAAGAGAAAATTACAAATATTATGAAGAATTTAGACTTACAAATTGCAAAAATTAGGTGAAGTGGAAAGTAACTAGCAAAAAATGCTAACCAAATTGAGATAAGAAATACGAAATATTAAAAGACTATAACAATTTTAGATACTGAATCCAGAAACAGAATTCTTCCTACATGTAAAATTTGTGACTAGATGGCCTCAACAGTGAAATCTAAACATTAAAGGAAGTGATTATGTCCATCTTACACAAATTTTTCCAGAGAAGAAAATATGGGAGAACTTCCTAACTCATTTAATAAGCCAACAGAATTCTGTTATGAAACCCTGGCAAGAATATTACAAGATCAGAAAATTTTTAAAAAGATGAAAATTATTGTTTGCTGAAGGCAATCTATGAATAAATATCATTCAAAGATAACCTTAAAGATCCTTCAGATGTTAACTCTACAGCCCTCAATACAGAATTGCAAAGTGACTGAACTTGCAAAGCAGACCACAACAATAATAAAGATTTGGCATTTATCAATACTTAAGATATGTCAAGCATCTTCTATGTGCTTTACTCACTTAATTTCCACAACAATCCTATAATATGGGCAATATTTTAACCCTACTAAATTATTCTGCTTCCCTTTCTCTCCCTCTCTTCTCTCTTAACCCCCAGCTAAGTCAGCGTTGGGACAAGGGTTTATAGATGCTTAATCCATAGCACTTTCTCTAAATCATGCTGCCTTCCTAAAGCAGAACAAAAGGTAGTTTCTAAGTGGGGCAGGAAATTGAGATTTGCTAACAAAGGACAAGGATGGGGATTTATCAGGGAAAAAAAACAAAGGAAGCAACAGGGGTAAATCTCTGAAATTTCCAACTCCAGCAATGATCTGGTATATCCAGTCCCTAGAAATTATGAAACCTTGACCTTGGTCTAAGTTCGTTCCAATTAGAATGAGAAAGATGAGGCAGGTATGAGCATAGTCCTGAGGTGGCCTTAGAAGATAATGCTGAATTGCTCTTTCTTTGGAGAAGTGTCATGACTCTGCTGGTAAATCATCATTCTGCAGAAAATACTTTGCCCTGACTCTTGATGTGCAAATCTAGTTATACATTACATAAATACGACACATGAATGGGTTAGAATACAGTGTCTGCTCTTTATGAAAATAAAGATACTTATGAAGTTTTGCAAAGTGCTTCAAGAGATCCCCAGAGAAAGGCACTGTGGCAAATACAAATTATTAATAATGTTACTTTGGATTTTTATAGAGCCTTTGCTCCAAACTGCTGGAAGACCTTTCACAAGTATTATTTACTTGCTAAATGTCTCTAGAATGTTTCCTCTGAAGAGACTGTTCCCTAATGTCTTGAGCAGGAACTTAAATTACAAGGCTCTAGATATTCCAAAGATGACACTCCCTTCCAAATCATTTGTTACAGCATTTCTATGATATTAAGAAGGTACAAAAGTGCCCACAATCAGACACAAAATTTGGTTAGTATCTCAAAGCACTTACTCCTAATCCAAAATATTTTTCATCTGTTTTTATTTGTTTGTTTGTTGTTGGTTTTTGGTTTTGTTCTGTAACATTTAGTCTATTTTTTAAGAAAAACCGACCAGGATTATCCTAATATTACATATTTTAAATTATTATTATCAAACTGATAAAAGTATGCCAATTTAATTTAGTTTTAGTTTTACATCAAATATTAAACTATGTAAGAAAACTCAATTAAAGTATAACTTAAGCCTGAGAAAATATTGATTTCCTACAAGCAACTGAATTGCCTGTGATATAAATAGAAATTCTGAAAGTAGCTTTTATCAATATAAACTTTTTTCTAAGTAACTTTTTCCTGCTAAGAATATGGATTATCCAGTATTTTTACTAAAAATAGGCATTTTAAAAGTGATTTCTAATTAATTTAACATATTTTATTTATTTTTTGACAGAGAGAGACACAGTGAGAGAGGGAACACAAGCAGGGGGAGTGGGAGAGGGAGAAGCAGGCTTCCCGCGGAGCAGGGAGCCTGATGCGGGCTCAATCCCAGGACTCCGGAATTATGACCTGAGCCGAAGGCAGACGCTTAACGGCTGAGCCACCCAGGCACCCCTCAAATTAATTTTTAAATAAAGTACAATTTATTTGAAACTTTTAAAAACACATGGTATTTTGTAATATGTTTCATTAAAAAATTGGAGGATTACCTAGAAAACTATGTTCCCACAAATACTCTAAGTCTGTCTGAATATCATAGAAGGGTTCTAAGAAAAATGTACTGGTAAATACCAGGGAGGGGAAGATATTCAGGGGTTTTGCTGCAGTTTTGCTGTTTAACAACCCTAAATGTCTAAATTACAGTGGCTTAAAATAGTAAGCATTTATTTCTCATTTATAGCACTGTAGGTAGCCTCTAGGCCCGCTGACCCCAACTGGGATGTTCTGATCTTGGCTCCAGGCTATGGCTTATGTTCAGGCTACTCCATATTTTTTCTTATGCTCCTTGGACCAAAGCTGCTCCAGGCATCATCTTCTCGTGGCAGATGGCAGAAGTGCAAGAGGGCAAGCCAAAGTATGGACACACAGTAAAGCCTCTGTTCCTATTACACCCACTAATATTCCACTGGCCAAAGCAAGCTGCATGGAGAAGCCCAGAGTCAATGGTGCAAGGAAAATACACCTGATCTTTTCCAGTGAAACTTTTATAGAATTGCAGAATAGCATACAAAGAGCGTGCATGAACAATTCTTTTAGAGAGGGAGTGAAGAATTGGGAACAATGACCCAATATTCCATTTTGGTGAAATCACCATTCCCACACTTCTTGAAGAATAATTTCTGCCTGCCTAATCATGTGTTCTCAGAAATGCAAACATTTTCAGTCTTATTACCTGCAACAGATTTATTTCTGTGGGAGGATTTCTGTAGGACATCAAATGCTTGGGTTAATTTCCCTCATTCATTTTCGTAGTTCAAAAACAGAGAGAAAAACTATCCAAAGAAAAACAAAAAATATTATTTGTGGTAAAAGTGAAAGTAGATAGCAAGCAATTGGCCCTAGACTTTCAAAGTGCAGTGGCTTTCGGAGGCTCCTTCCCTAAAATAGTTACTAATCTCTATATTTGTGTCTCTCAATCTAACACAAAAGTTTTCCATAAAAATACAGTAAAATATAACTGAAAATGTAAGTGTCCTACCTATGTTTTTAATGAGATCATAAATATTGCACTAAAGGTTTTGTATCCGAATAATAAATTATTTCACCAAAATAAACTCTAGATAGCTTTTTATTATATCATTTACTATGCCAATAATCCTGAACATATTTAATCCATATCACTAATGCAGTGAGATAAATGATGATGTTCTCTTTGGTACATCACAAATGTTCATGAAGGCATTTCTATCCAATAAAGTTGATTCCAAGTGCGAATAATATGTGTTCTGTTCTGTAGTGCTTATCTTCTATAAGTTTCCTAACTTGATGGAAAATACTTATGGGGTGACATGTTCAGCTAATACCATTTCTGTTAACATTATGTAACTGGGATATCACAGATGTAACAGCTTTACATACAAAGGAGGGCATATATATATATATACATATAACCTTTATATGATGCTCCAAACCCTTACCCTGATTAATTATAATCCAGTCTTTTTGCTTCATTAACCTCCCCAATATTTTAGAGAATTTCCAGGCATATTTGTATATGCTCATGAAAAGGCACTGATACTCTTCAAGGACATCAGTGATCCCTAGATGAGCAGTACAGTGGCACATGTGTAAAGGAGAAAAGCTGCAATGATTAGCCTTCATCATCACCATATCTTGATATGCACAGGTGTTGCACTGCTGTTGTCTCTCACTACTCACAGTTCTAGAAATAATTCAGAGGGTTGCCATCCCCTCTACCTGTGAGACATTCCATAAAAGGAGGCTACAAAGGCTATCAGAAAAGTGGCAGGATTGTGCCTAATTTGTTAAATTTCCCAAAGCACACATGCATCCAGAGTGGTTGAGTTGGGTAAAAAGTAGCCACCACTGTATTGGTAACCAGCAACTCCCTCCAAATCTTGAACCTATTTTGTCTATGGAGACCACATTCCCTTTGTGAGCTTTTGCTCCATGTCCTTTGGTTTTTCCCTACTATTTGACAAAAGTTGAAGACTACTCCACTGCATTATACATATCTGCATGGGGTTGAGTAAAAAAGTTCATAAATTAATAGATGTGGATAGAATGTGGAAAAGAGGCACCACCCAATTCCACCAATCAGTAGGATTTATGTCCCAATTTAACTGAATATGTTGGAGGAACTATGGGATTTAGCTAGAGTATTGAATTGTCTTGGCTATAGACCACCCAACTAAACTCCTGTTGCATTCATATTGCACATGTATGAAAATAAATGCTTTTTTTTCAGTTTTTATTTTTTTTAAATAAATGCTTCTTAAAATTCATGAGACCATGTTTACTCATGTAAAAATACTTTAGTAGCTATAATCATAGTTTCACCTTGGACATTTTCTTGCAGCTCCTAACTTTCTCCCTAAAAAATGTGACCCAAGAACAAGTTATTTCACATATGTTCAGAACAACCACAAGAACATTTTGACTTTTATTAAAGTGACTCTCACACCAGATGAATAATTTTTGCAACATCTGGTGTACTTACTGAAAGAGTTTCATGTGGCCTAATAAATAAATTGGATTTATTCAAGCCATGGATCACCATATAGTCAACTGAGTTTATACATCAAACTCTATGTTTTGCTTAAAACGCAATCATTTCTTGACTCCATTTAATTTTTCTTTACAGAAATAATAATAGGCTTTATTTTGTTGGACTTTATTTTTCCCAATGGACAGAGTTTTTATTTTGTAGTATATTATCCAATATTTTTCAGTATATATTTAGTGAGTGCCTACTACATATCAGGTAAAGGGAAGCTGGGTGTGGGAAGCACCCTAAGCAAAGAAAATAGCATATGAATAAAACCAAATAAGCATATAAGTATGAGAATTTGGGGTTGTTTAGTATAGCAGGAGTTTAGAATGAGAGGAAAGTGCCAATAAATTAAGCTACTTGCAAGGATCAGTATAGAGTAGAATCTGTAAGAAGTTTGGGCTTTGTCCTGAATGTAATGGAAAATCACCGAAGCTGTATAAGCAGGTATATACCATGACAAAAATCTGCATTTTAGAAAAATTACTGAAGTGTAGAGGCTAGATTGGAGGGAATGAAGTTCAGGACACCAGCTAAGAGGTTGTATAATCGAAACAAGAGATATGATGTAGGACTGAAATTCGTGGTACTGGGAGGGAGAGAAGTGGAAAAAAAAATGGAGCTGTATTTGGAGGTAGAATCTATAGAATTAGGTGATTATTTGGATTATAGAATAAGAGGCAGAGAGAAATCAGAGAACACACTCAAGTTTGGGTCTCAAATGGTGAACTGTATGGTGTATAATTCATTAGGATAAGTACCACAAGGGGATTTGCATGTTATGTAAGGAGGAAGATGACTGTAGTGGGGCGTATGTGAGTCTAAAATGACTATGGATTACCAAGTGGAAACATCCAATAGGTTGACTCAAGAGTATAAGCTAAAATAAGAGAACTGGGCTAGATAGATCCATGTGGGAGTCATTAACATATCTGGAATACTGGAAGCCTTGTGAGTAAACAACATAACCCAGAAAGGTCATTCAAGAAAGGAGAACTCTAGGATAGAATCCCAAAAGGTGCCAAAAATTAAGTAACAAGAGTACAGGATGCAACAATGGATACTGATATATTGAGTCCAGAGGCAGGCAGAACACCAAGACAATATGTTGGCCCCTCAAAAGCAAGAGCCCATTTCTAGGTTATTGGTGGAAAATGCTGTTAGGTGGTCAAATATGATGAAGAATTTTCTATTATGTTTAGTAACATCGAATTAGTAGCTTAACCTTATAAAAGAAAAAAAAAACGATGAAGGTGTGTGATAGCAACTACATTGAAATGGTTTTAGGAATGAACGGGAAGGGGGAAGTTGAGCAAGGAGACAGGTTCCTCAGTCATATTAAAGGGAAGGAGAGCGAGGAGAGTCGAGGTCAGGGGGGAGAGAGCCGATAGTAACTAAACAACACAAAAATTATATGGCTTTGTTCTAATTGTTGGGTGATTTCTATCTCAATCATCTGTAATACTAATATATGCTTCAGAAGATTTACAAATAGCTATACGCAAAGGAATTAAAAAAATCTCTCTCAGGAATAATGGAAACTGAAACTTCTAAAATGCTTTGACACTGTTATCAACTCCAATAGTCCTGTGTCTGTGACATAAATACTATAAAACCCTAAATAATCATTTCAAAGGCCTTAGGCTTTAGTAGTTAGTAGAGTTAGCGCTTAAGTAAAGTCTACTGCTAATAAAAAACTTGTTTATAGTATTACAAATCTCATTTACTTAAACGCCAGTACCAGATTGTATATGGCCTTTGGAATATGACTTATTTTCAAAGTGATGTTTTACCTGATATTACTGACAAGCAAAAGTATTTTCTAATTTTTTAAGAAGTTCCTTCAGAAGAAACTCCTCCTATTACACACATCTTTATTATAAGTTTTAAATTCACTTTCTAAAAAGAGCTTCATTTATTAATTCAAGTGTTAAACACATTTATTCATTTATTCACTCTATCTTTTTTAAGACCTACTATGTGCTATGATAGGCTTGGGTTTGTTCTATCGTTGGTACTAAAATGGGGAGAGTTGATGAGTAAATTAGAAGAAACAATTCTTCCCCTTATGAAGTTCAGAATCTAAGGATGATGGCTAGCATGGAACAAAGTACATTCAAATATGAGAAATATTAACAGGTTTTATTGAAGTGTATAACAGTATCTGTCCTACTGTGAAGATTTATGGAAGAGTATGGATGGCTAGAGGACATAACCTTATAAGTTTGTTTGAAAATTTAAAATTGTATAAATCACCTTAACTTCACATGAATCTATATTAGCATGAATCAGTATAATCAAACCCTTAGAATATTTTTTAAATGAAAGAAGCCCATTATAGTTATCTGCAATTACTAGAAAGATAATGTAATTTATACAATATTAAAAGATAAAAAATGGGATGCTTTAGAAATAAGATGTTGTAGTTAATTAGATTTTCTGGTTAATTGAGTGCTAAGAGTTTTTATTGCAATGTCACATTTGAATTGAAAATTTTAGTATTTTAATTGGCTACAAAACTATAATCTGAGAGATCCCTACTTGTACTTGCTGTGAATATAACATTTGGGAGGCATGCTTTCTAACCCTCTTTCCATACACTGAAAGAAAAGTTAACACAAATGTTTTAAATACAGGGGTACTTTAAATTTCATTTTAGACTCATTGTTTGTTTGTTTAATTTAAGTAGAATCACCATCTGCTCTACAGTTACTTTAATGTTGGCAGTGATTCAAACATAGGCAAAATTTTGCAACAGGACCCAACCCTTCTTATAAATCATCCCAGAGGACACATATTTTAGCCTGTCATTTCACAGGAAGGTATTATTAAAAGAGAGTTTGGTACAACTTACAATTCAAAACAAATTTGTTGCTGATGCCTTCATATGCATTACATTTTCATTAGTTGCTGATAGAGGGAGGGGTGAAAGTAACTCCAGCTGATTCATCTGACTACATGATAATTGTTATCCTTTCAGTTAAGAGCAAGTCAGCTGTTTTTCTCCACTAATACAGAATGTGTACATTTCTACAGGAGCTCTTCTCTGTTAATGGACACAGGAATGACAGATTCATTGGTTAGACACATTGGTGGAAATAACACAGTTAATGTTTTAAATTTTGTTCCTAAGAGGTCCTTACCAAGTTTCAGTGATGCTAACATTTTTGAAAACATTAACTCAGCTTCCTTCCTTCGTTCCTTCCTTCCTTCCCTCCCACACTTCCTTCCTTCCCTCCCTCCTTCCCTCCTTCCTTTCTTCCTTTCTTTCTTCCTTCCTTCCTTCCCTTTCCTTCTTAAGAAATCTCATTGGCCCCATATAAATAGGTATTATTGAATTAATATATTTGTGTTCTTTTCCAAAATTTTTTTGAAGTGACACTTAACAAAATGCATGTAAAATAACTTAGTAAAATAGAATATCATGGTGAAGAAAGACATACTTAAGATAAACATGATCACTTTGAATAACTTTGTATTTTTGCCTGATACTTCCTGGCAGATTGGAGAAAAAAGGAGAAAATAAGTAGCTATTATTATCAAAAAGGAAGAATTATACCATCATCTTGGGAGAAAGAAAATTCTCCCTGACATGAATTATAAAAGTTCTCACATGGAAACTAGAGGGATACAATGCATACAAAAAGAAGAGATACAGTGCATTCAACTAATGAAATAATTAACAGCTACATAGATAAAACAAAACTCTGATTTTATCATTATGTTCCTTTAAAAATGAGGTAAATTTGTCATTTCAATTCTTATCTTTTGTCTGGGTTCTAGGCTACTTTGCAAAGAATTAACATACTTGCTTGGGTGTAAACACTCTAATTTTGGTTCTATGGATATATAGTAATTTTAAATTCATGCATACATACACAGATCTGTTGTTTGCTACATGGTAAAAATTAAATGAACTTCATTTCCTAATATGGATCTATGAATTGCATTTAAAAAGGAATCTTAAAAAAATAAAGAATAAAAATAAAAAGGAAGCTTAACAAATTTCCCTAACAGAAAACAAACTGCAGTTATATTTCAAGCACAATTATATATTGAGTTCTGCCCCAGGACATTTGAATCATGTTATACTTTAGAGATGGTTAAGTGCATGGGAATGCTCCTCTGGTACAATATAAAAGAATGAAAACAAGATAGAACACATAACATGAGAAAATGACTTGTAAGTTTTGCATTGACAATGGACGGCAACTTAAAAAGTAATCTTTTTTCTTCCACATTATATGGAAAGGGATCTATTTATATCATTACTTATAACCCACCTCCTCCCCCTCAAATATGTGAGACTAAATATAAGATTTAGAATGAAGGGCTGAGGACAATAAAACAATAATTGAATTCTGACTTTTAAGAATGAGATATTTCTGCTTATATATTTGGTACTCTGGTCTATATGACTAAAAGTCAACATGACATATGAACCCCATCTTAAAGAGTATGTATAAGTGAAAATTCTAATAGGACCCGAACAATGGAGAAAGATAACAGCACTCAGGTTTTTCTTCCTTAATAAATGTTAACTTTAAGACTATGTAAGTAAAGCAGCGTATTTAAGAGTTTGGGCTCTGGATCCAGACTTCCTGACTTATTTGGGGCCCTGTCCCTAACTAGTCGATTGCACTGGAAATGTCCCTTGGCCACTCTTGCCTTTGTTTTTCTTAGCTATAAAATAAAGATAATAGCAGTATGTAACTTAGGTGTTATTGTCTTTTTTTGAAGATTTTATTTATTTATTTGAGATAGAGAGAGAGTGAGAGTTGGGAGACAGAGGGAGAGGGAGAAGCAGGTTACCCTCTGAGCAGGGAGCCCAATGACGGGATTGATCCCAGGACCCCGGGATCACGACCCAAGCTGAAGGCAGATGCCCAACTGACTGAGCCACCCAGGTGCCCCAACTTATGTATTATTGTAAGAAATGAATGAGTTATTGAAGGTAAAGCATTTAGAATAGTGCCTGGCATATAGTGTGATAAAAAGTTATAGATTTTATGGTGACTTATAATATTTTATATAGGAAGTTGGAGATTTACCTTTTAATGTAAAGGCCATGAGGAAATAACAACAAAATTTCAGATCAGTATTTATTGGAATGATAATGCCCAGGTGATATTTAGAAATATTTTAGGCTTTTTTTTATTTTAATTCCAGTTAAAGATATAGTATTACATTAGTTTCAGGTGTACAATATAGTGATTCAACAACTCCATACATCACCTGGTGCCCATCACAACAATTAAGCACACTCCTTAATCCCCATCATCTATTTAACCCATCCCCTCACCCCCTCTCCCCTCTGAGAACCATCACTTGCTCTCTATAGTTAAGTCTCTTACTTAATTTGTTTCTCTCTTTTCCCACTTTGTTCATTTGCTTCTTAAATTCCAGATATGAGTGAAATCATGTAGTATTTATCTTTTTCTGACTGACTTATTTTGCTTAGCATTATAGTCTCTAGGTCCATCCATGTATTTGCAAATGGCAAGATTTCATGCTTTTTTATGGCTGAATAATATTCCAACACACACACACACACACACACCACCTCTTTATCCATTCACCAACTGATGGACAATTGGGCTGCATCCATATCTTGGCTATTGTGAATAATGGTGCTATAAAAATCAGGGCTCATGGATCCCTTTGAATTAGTATATTTGTATTCTTTTGGTAAATACCAAGTAGTGCAATTGCTGGATCAAAGGGTAGTTCTATTTTTAACTTCTTGAGGAAGCTTCATACTGTTTTCCAGAGTGGTTGCACCAGTTTGCATTCCCACCAACAGTGCACCAGCTTTCCTTTTACTCCACATCCTTGTCAACACCTGTTGTTTCCTGTGTTGTTAGTTTTAGCCATTCTGATAGGTGTGAGGTGGTATCTCATTGTGGTTTTGATTTGTATTTCCCTGATGATCAGTGATGATGAAAATCTTTTCATGTGTCTGTTGGCCATTTGGATGTCTTTGGAGAAATGTCTGTTCATGTCTTTTGCCTATTTTTAAACCGTAATATTTTTTGAGGGGGTGTTGAGTTTTATAAGTTCTTTTTAGGTTTTAGATACTAACCCTTTATCAGATGTCATTTGCAAATATCTTCTCCCATTCCATAGGTTGCCTTTTAGTTTTGTTGACTGTTTCCTTTGCTATGCAAAAGATTTTTATTCTGATGTAGTCCCAATAGTTTGTTCTTGCTCTTGTTTCTCTTGCCTCTGGAGATATATCGAGAAAGAAGTTGCTATAGCTGGTGTCAAAGAGGTTACACCACCTGTCTTCTTCTCTAGGATTTTATGGTCTCACATCTCACATTTAGGTCTTTAATCCATTTTAAATTTATTTTTGTGTATGGTGTAAAAACTGGTCCAGTTTCATTCTTTTGCATGTTGCTGTCCAGTTTTCCCAAAACCATTTGTTGAAAAACTGTCTTTCACATTGGATATTCTTTCCTGCTTTGTTGAAAATTAATTGATCATATAGTTGTGGATTCATTTCTGGGTTTTCTATTCTGTTCTATTGATCTATGTGTCTATTTTTGTACCAGTACCATACTGTTTTGCTTACTACAGCTTTGTAATATAGCTTAAAGTTGGGAATTGTGATGTTTCCAGCTTTGCTTTTCTTCTTCAAAGTTGGTTTGGCTATTTGGGGTCTCTTTGGTTACATACAAACTTTAGGGTTGTTTGTTCTAGCTCTGTGAAAAATGTTGGTGGTATTTTGATAGGGATTGCATTAAATATGTAGATTGCTTTGGGTAGTATAGACATTTTAACAATATTTGTTCTTCCAACCCATGAACATGGAATATTTTTCCATTTCTTTATATCACCTTCAATTTCTTTCATCAGTATTTTATAGTTTTTAGAATACAGATCTTTCACCTCCTTGGCTAGGTTTATGCCTAGGTATCTAATGGTTTTTGGTGCCATTTTAAATGGGAGTGATTCCTTAATTTCTCTTTCTGCTGTTTCATTATTGGTGTGTAGAAATGCAACAGATTTCTGTATGTTGATTTTGAGACTTCACTGAATTTGTGTATCAGTTCTAGCCGTTTTTTGGTGGAGTCTCTCAGGTTTTCTATATAGAGTTTCATGTCATCTGCAAATAGCGAAAGTTTGACTTCTTCCTTGAGAATTTGGATGCCTTTTATTTCTTTTTGTTGTCTGATTGCTGTGGCTATTTTCCAGTATCATGTTAAATAATGGTAGTGAGAGTGGACATCCCTGTCTTGTCCCTGACAGTAGAGGGAAAGCTCTCAGTTTTTCCCCATTGAGGATGATATTAACTGTGGGTTTTTCATACGTGGCCTTTTATTATGTTGAGGTATCTTCCCACTAAATCTACTTTTTATCATGAATGGGTATTGTACTTTGTCAAATGCTTTTTCTGCATCTATTGAAATAATCATATGGTTCTTATCATTTCTTTTATTAATGTCGTGTATCACATTTATTTGTGAATATTGAACCAACTTTGCAACCCAGAAATAAATTGCACTTCATTGTGATGAATGATTTTTTTAATGTATTGTCAGATTCAGTTTGTTAGTATTTTGTTGAGGATTTTTGTGTCTGTTCATCAGGGATATTGGCCTATGTTCTCTTTTTTAGTGGTGCCTCTACGTGGTTTTGGTATAAGGGTCATTCTGGCCTCATAGAATGAATTTGGAAGTTTTCCTTTCATTTCCATTTTTTGGAATAGTTGGGTAAGAATAGGTATTTATTCTTTAAATGTTCGGTGCAATTTGCCTGTGAAGACACCTGGTCCTGATTTTGGTAATTTATATGTTTCTAGAAATTATCCATTTCTTCTGGTTTTTCCAGTTTGTTGCCATGTAGTTTTTCATAATATTCTTTTATGATTGTTTGTATTTCTGTGGTATTGGTTATTTCTCTTCTTTCATTTGTGATTTTATTTATTGAGTCCTCTCTCTGATAAATCTTGCTAGAGGTTTATCAATTTTATTGATTTTTTCAAAGAACCAGCTCTTGGTTTCATTGATCTGTTCTATTGTTTTAAGTTTTTATATAATCTGTTTCTGCTCTAATCTTTATTATTTCCTTTCTTATGCTGGCTTTAGATTTTGTTGTTCTTTTTATAGTTCCCTTAGGTATAAGGTTAAGTTGTATATTTGAGTTTTTTCTTACTTCTTGAGGTAGGCCTGTATTGTGATATATTTCCCTCTTAGGACCCCTTTTGCTGCATCCCAAAGGTTTTGGACTATTGTGTTTTCATTTTCATCTGTTTCCATGGTTTTTTTTTTTAATTTCTTCTTTGATTTCCTGGTTCATCAATTCATTGTTTAGTAGTATGTTGTTTAACCTCCATGTATTTGTGGTCTTTCCAAATTTTTTCTTGTGGTTGATTTCAAGTTTCATAGCATTGTAGTGAGAAAATATGCATGGTATGATCTCATTCTCTATGTACTTGATGAGGCCTGATTTGTGACCAGCACATGATCCGTTCTGGAGAATGCCCCTTGTGCACTTGAAAAGAATGTGTATTCTCCTGCTTTAGGATGAAATGTTCTGAATATATCTGTTAAGTCCATCTGGTCCAGTGTGTCAGGAACAAGAGAGGGATGTCCCATCTCACTACCATTATTTAACATAGTACTGGAAAATAGCCAGAGCATTATTATCAATGAATTCCTTTGTGTTTGTTATTAATTGTTTTATGTATTTGGGTGCTCTCAAGTTAGGAGCACAAATATTTACAACTGTTAGATTTCTTGTTGGATAGACTCCTTTATTATAATATAGTGCCTTTCTTCATCTCTTGTTATTGTTTTTGGTTTAAAGTCTAGTTTGTCTGATATAAGTATTGCTACTGCAGCTTTCTTTTGACATCCAGTTGCATGATAAATGTTTCTCCATCCCCCCACTTTTAATCTGCCAGTATCTTTAGGTCTAAAATGAGTCTCTTGTAGGCAGCATATACATGGGTCTTGTTTTTTTATCCATTCTGACACCCTACGTCTTTTGATTGGAGCATTTAGTACATTTACATTCAAAGTAATTATTGGTAGACATGTATCAAGAGCCATTTTATTACTTGTTTTACCATTGTTTCTGGAGATTTTCTCTATTCCTTTCTTGTCTTTGTCACTTTTGGTCTTTCCTCTTCAAAGAGTCCCCTTTAATATTTCTTACAGGGCTGGTTTAGTGGTCATGAACTCCATTAGTTTTGTTTGTCTGAGAAACTCTTTATCTATCCTTCTATTCCAAATGATAGCCTTGCTGGAGTATTCTTTTTTTTTTTTTTTTGGATGGAGTATTCTTAACTGCAGATTTTTCCCATTCATTTGGGATAAATGGTTTCATTGATCTGTTCTATTGTTTTAAGTTTTTATATAATCCATCTTGGCATTTTTGTCTAAGTCTCTGCCTTCTGTGTGTTAGAAAAACCTGCTGTTTCCTGCTCCTGAGAGTAATGGCTTTATGGAAAAAAGGTCACATAGTGTCCAGGGCGTGGCACTTCAGGGAGTGCCTCTGGTGTGTTCTATGTGCACTCTGCTGTTGTGTTTCGACTGCTCTATCTTTCAGGCCATTCATCTCCAGAGGATCTCCTTGCCTGCAGTAGATGGTGCTTGGTCCTTGGCCAGAATGGGGCAAGTTTTAACTTGGTGTGCTCTGATCTGCTTTTTGAATGAAACCTGATAACTACTTCCACTGGAACTGAAGCCCTGCAGAAGTCATTGGTCAGGAGATGTGGTGTAGGTAGGGGTTTCTGCTGGTTTTCTGAGGCAGGGGCCTGCTGTGCTGGGACTGAAGCAAACTTGACCAAGAAGGGCAGTCAGTCGTGCCAGAGCATGGGGGTGGGTGGTGGATGTGGCACTTGGTGTAAGCAGGTAAGGCAGCCAGTGTTGGTGTTTTGTTGCTTCCAGCAGGTAGCTCTGTGTTTATGCTGAGGGGTGGGGGAGGGAAATGGCACCAGCTGGCTCTTTGTCCCCAGAGAGGCATCTTTGTGAACACTGCCTCTAACGGATACACTCAAAGAGGAGTGAATAATCTCCCCCTTATGTGACCCAGGCATTCTTCAGGTTACTATTTCCACACTGTCTGCCCCCATGTTGTTTGCCTGCCTTCTCTCCAGGAACAGCAGGATGCCCTCAGGGCTCTATTCCAGTCAAGCTCCCGACCTTTAAAACTCCTGTTAAGCCCTGCTGGTTGCAAGAACTCACAAAAATTAGCCCCTCTTATTTTCACTGGCAATGGCTTTGGGAAAATATTCTTATGGCATTCCCCTGTGTGCTCTTCTCTCTCTCACTTTTCTCCATGACCCTAGCTCCCTCCCCTCTACACTACCCATGATTAGTTTCTCCCCTAAACCACATCTGCTCGCTTCCTGCCTTCTTTGGTGTGGCTTCTTCTCTCCTTTTAGTTGTGGAGTTTTCTGGCAGTCTTCAGGCTGATTTCTGGGGTATTTAGAATGATTTGATAGTTATCTAGTTGTGTTTCAGGGACAAAAGAAGCCTAGAGTCCTCCTACTCTACCACCATCTTAGCTCCCCTACTGACCCAGTTAATTCTTATTTTCCCTTTTACTGAGACTTATTTTCCCTGTTACTGACACCAGCTGGTGGCTGTCCCAGACTTAAAAGCTAAGAAATAAACATTTCTTATCCTATAGACAAGAAGTTTAATGGTAAATTGAAATGGAGAAAATATTATGTTCATAAGGTATAAGTTTCCAATTTTCTAATATTCTTTGAAGTAAAAGAGATAATATATATAGTAAATTCTAGAAATTATGCAATATATATCTATATACAGAGAGATTATATATTATATCTCTATATAGAGAGATTGTATATGTATATTATATATATGCATATATATATATATATATGGTCGATTCAAGAAAAAATCACATAGCAGCATTGCCCAACAGAAATAGAATATAAGCCACAATGCAAGGGACACAATTTTTAAATCTTACATTTTAAAATTTTCTAGTAGCCATATTAAAGTAAAAAGGAACAGGTGAAATTAAATAATTTCAATAATATATTTAATATATCCAAAATATTATTTCAAAATGCAATCAATTTAAAACTGTTGATATATTTATATTTTTTGGTTTATCCTGAGTCTTCAAAATCCAGAGGGTCTTTTACACTTAGAGCATATCTCAATTTGTGCTAGCCACACTTCAAGGCTCAATAGCCACATGTGGCTAGTGGCTACTGCATTGGACAGTGCAAATCTCGTGTCTTCTTCATTCCCCACCAACTCTATCTGAATCCTTTGTCTTTTCCTAAAGATCTAAGTGCCTTCAGCATATCCTGTTGAGTAAAAGTTAAGAATCAAATATTTATCTTCTCTCTGGCCTCAAGGATTTTACATTATGATAAAAGAGGTAAAACATATACAAATAACTGTAAGATGTCAAAAATAATAACACAGAAATTTTTTGAAATGATGTGATAGGTCTTATGTCTTGAAAAACATTAATATAGCTCTCAGGCTTCTATTTGCACCATTTCCCTTTCTATCCATATTTCCACATCAAGTCATTTCTCTCCATTATATAAATTAGTTATAATGAGGATTTAATTTCTTAGTTCCAAAACAGTTAAGTGAAATTGAATATATTCGTCATTTTAATGATTGCATGAAACTAGAAATTGCAAAATATTTTTTTTACATGACAAAAACATAGATCTCAAAATAAAAATCAATACTAGCAATCATCCAGGGACGATTATAAAGAAAAATAAAATAAAGAAAAAAACTCATTAGAATTAATTTATTCCTCCCCAAATTATTATGGCATCATTATCCTTTATTTCCTATTTCTTTAATTAGATAGTAGAAAATAGTAATCCATTGTTAATAATATTAGGTTCTACAGGAAAGTTCAGAATAAGTAGTTCCTCCTCCTGCCAAGTCTTTATACTCCTTTTTTTTGCTATCACACATAGGAATTCTATTCTGCTATCTTTTTGTATACAAATACTCTTAGCAACAAGTAAAGAAAAAAGGCTGAATGGATTTATACTGTGCCAACTTTGAGATTTAATGTTTTTCAGTGGGAGGTATATGTGAGTGTCTATGTTTTATTCAATACTTATTCAGTTGAGGACTACAAAGAATGTACAGATATGTTTGCATCCCTTACAAGTAGGGAGACCACTTGGGGACACAACTTGGAGTTGGAATGTCAAACACTCTAACTGGGCTGTTTTCTTGCACTTGAAGTGCAAAAAAACCAGTTTGACCTTCCCGCTGTTATTTATACTGAATAAATGATGCTTGGGGTATGTACTGTTAGAGATGTACTGAATCTCCCAGATTACCTCTAAGCAGTATGCATTAATTGGGAAAGGTGGCCAGATCCTGTGGACACATTTCTATGGGTATGAGGTAGGGTTCCGCAAAGTGGTGAGGAGTAGAAATTCAAACTATAGAATCTTGAGGAAAAAGGTCCTCTTTGAGAGGAAGGAAGGACTGTCAGACATTCAGGCTAGAAACTAGGTTTAGTTCACAAGAGAATTCCTGTGGGTGGGGTTTAACCTACCTATGCTGCTATGGAATAAGGAAATAATCATTTTTAGCTAATAGTGTTAAATGTGAAAATCAGTATACATTTAATTTTCTCCAACACTTCAATGAAATCTGACATACCTACCCAGCTTTTAGTGATGGTCATGGGAGAGCAAAAGAAAGGAACAAAAGATAGAAATGGGGTCTGCTTCATATCATTTCCTTGCCTACGACCCTTGTAGAAGTAATACCTCATACTGAGAGAACTGTAGGCAGTGGGAATTCAGGCAACCAGCATGGAAGAAGAGCTGGGCCTCCATGCAGTTAGGAACAACATGAAGGAACGTGAGCCATTGGGATGGAGCTTCCAGGTGCTGAGACAGAAATGGATATGAAACAACCTCTCTTTTTCTTATCTATCCAGAAGAGGGTAGGTTTACCAGGCAGAGATGATGTAGCGTGTAGAAGGGAGGCTTGAGGAAGCTGCACTTAATTTTTACTATTGGTATCCCCTGAACAGGACAAGCTAGTAATCAAGAAGTTGGGGGCTCTTAAGTCAGATACATGTATGTTTGAATCTCATCTCTACCACCAAATAGCTGTGTGAACTGAGACAAGTATTGTCTTTCAATTTTCCATCAAAAAAAATGAAAATAATATTAATATTGCCTTGTAGTGTTGTGAGAAATAAAGAACATAATGCATGTAAAGTTTTAGTAAAATGCCTATTGCAGAGTCAAATGTTTAATAGTACATGTTATAATTGATCTTTCTAGTCTTCATATTTTTGTGTTTATAAATTGTATGCTTATTACCTTAATAATTATAAAATAATTTAGTATACCACTCTAAATTAAGATATTTCTATGCTGTAGAAAGAAAGAAAAAAAAAAAACCACTGGCCATTAAAGGGATGTTCTGAAATTTCTAAGTAAAAGTTTTTTTCAGTTGAAGTTTTTGGTTTTCAATAACTCTCCTGTCAAGTTGCAAATCACTTTCAAAATACAATTCTTTAATTTTTAATTATTCAGTAATCACTCACTCTGAGAAAACTTGAGACACGTATTAGGAAGTCATCTTTAGAGAGGGTATAGTTGACACATGCAAATAAAAGTTAAGCAAACAAGTAACATAGATAAATCTAGGAAACACAAGGACTGCCAAGACTGGATAAACAAGAGAGAGAACAGAAGCTTCAGACAGATTGGAGAACAAAAGGAAGCACAATATGTTAGAAGCCAAGAGGAGGGAAGTGCAAGAGAGAAAAGATTATCAGTGCCAAATGCTACAGAGAACAAGGAGAACTGACAGGATTATTAAATTAAATTTGGCAGAAGGTCAAACTGAAAGAACTTTTTATAAATAACCAGCAAGTTCCATAAATGTCAAATTTAGGCTATTTAACCCAAGAACTTTGAGAAAGAGGGGATAGTGAAAGAGTACATCAAAGTAGGGTGAGTAAGGGAAAGAATATTTTTGGTATACAGGAAAGCTGATTAATTTGGAGGCAGGGGAAAATTTGCAGATACATTTATTGGCACTAAGATTTTAAGGGCTTCAAGTGTTTATAATTCCTAAAGGGCTGTACAACTGCTGAACTCTACAAAGCTGCCACAACATCCCAAAGTAATAAATCTTGGAAACAATCTAGATAGAAAAAGGAGCAAACATATGTTTGTCACTCTCTGTTTAGTGTGGGTCTGTGTACATGGAGCTGTGCATAACAGCTCCCAATTCACAAACCAAAGCCATCTGGATCATTTATCTAGATTTACTATCCCTGACAAGGCTGTGCAGACTTACAGGTACCCTCAGTTGACTTTTTAATACCCCATCCTGGAAAGGAAGTGCCTCCCCCTGACAACCATAGAACTTTCTCTTCATCAAACTAGAACCAGAGGGAAACTAACTGTGTACTTTTGTTTCTCCTCTGAGCTGGATCTTTCACCTTTGAATCTTGTAAGGTCTCCCAAATACACAGTTTTTGAAAAGGGTTGAGAGAATCTCTCATCACACCAGCCCTAATACTGATATGTTGCTTTTCAGAGAAATAGCTCTGAAGTCTCTATCATTGTTATCTGACATGTTTATAACACTTTAATGTCTGCTTTAGAAAATGGAAGCTCAGAGAGATTGAATGACTTGCCCAAGGAAATTAGCTGGTGAATAACAAAGCTCCTCACTGAAACTATGTTTTCTAATTATTCAATCAGGGCTTTTTTAAATGATTTAAATTATCTCTTAATTTTGAAAAGACTAAATTCTTAGAACAAAATGAAAAATTATGGGATGTTTTAATGGATAATTGAGCCTTCCTATTTTCTTGGAATATATTTCTAGTAGGCATCCTGTTTTCTTACTTACATGTAAGAATGTTTCTATTTTAATTAACAGAAATGATTCTATTAATAGATTAATTCTATTCTATTAGACAAATAGATTAATAAGTTAAAAGAACAATTATGAAGAATTTTATATGGTGTACTATTTTTTATTATTGAGGAATATTTCTACCTGTCTAAATAGAAATGAATTAGTCAAAATGGATGTGCCTTTCCTTTCCACAGCAAAAAATACATTGCATAACTTTGACTCTATTCTGAATGACATGACTTGAAAAAGGCCACTTTTCATCCTCGCACACCTCTTTCTCTGGATTCATATCAGAGCTTGAGCTCAAATGGCAAAGCTGTCTACCCAGCCTAGAAATTGGTATATTTGAATAAGGGAAGTTAAACTAGACTTTAATGAAAAACATTTTTAATGCTCTTCTCAATTTCAATTTTAGGACTAACAAATTCTGTAATTTTTTACTTTTAAAATAAAATTTATTAAAAAAACTTAATACTCAAGATAAAGACTTATGAAGTTAGATTTAAAGAAGCCCTTAGACAAAATATGATTAGCATACTGCATCATAATTCTACTGTCTTTTAAAAAATCATTTCTGTAAAACTTCAAAAATTATATTTTATGTCTACCCTAAATCCAGGATTATCTGAAATATGAGCAAGGACTTTTTCATTTGTTCACTCCCTGCTCTCTCTTCAGTACTCAGCAATGGAAAGTTCTTGCTTCTTCTTAAAATTCCCACTTTTATGGCATCATGACAACTTACCCTTCTGATTGCTTTCCAAATTCTCTAGGAACTCTCAGTTTCCTTCAGTAGCTAGTCTTTTTTTCTCCAGGCCCCTAATTTTTTTCCAGTACCCACTCTTCTCTTCAACACCCATTTTCTTAAAGGACTCCAAAAAATTTCATGCTGATGACTATCATCTAAACTTCATGTAAGTAAATTCAAGGGCTCCACTCTTCTAATTCCTCAAAGATATACACACAAAAAGGAAGAAACCTCTCTACTTAAGGCATAATTTGGCATATGGTCAAAGTTTTACAGACTATTTCAGCACTGTAAAGAATCAGCACACCTATATATCATTACCAACCAAATCATCAACATTAAAGACTATTAAACAAGGTCTCCTAAATGCATTACTGTATATTTTTCTATGTCACTGCTTTCACCAAGCTACTTCCAAGATCAAGAATTGTTTTGTTTTGTTTTTTTAAGATTTTATTTATTTATTTGACAGAGAGACACACAGTAAGAGAGAGAACACAAGCAGGGTGAGCAGGAGGAGAAGCAGGCTCTCCGTGGAGCAGGGAGTCCGATTTAGGGCTCCATCTCAGAACCCTGGGATCATGACCTGAGCCACCCAGGCACTCCCAAGATCAAGAATTGTTAATAGTGGGTGCCTGGGTGGCTCAGTTGGTTAAGCGACTGCCTTTGGCTCAGGTCATGATCCTGGAGTCCCGGGATCGAGTCCCACATCGGGCTCCCTGCTCAGCGGGGAGTCTGCTTCTCCCTCTGACCTTCCCCCCTTTCCTGCTCTCTCTTTCTCTCATTCTCTCTCTCAAATAAATAAAATTAAAAAAAAAAGAATTGTTAATAGCTCCATTCAAAGGACCTCCTGTCATACCTCCAGATTATTGCTTAAAAAAAAGGCAACTCTATTCAGGCTACTTCCCTCTCCCTCATTTAAACCAATTGGCTAATACACTGCCCGTAAGAAAAAACCCAAATCATTAATATGACTAATGAATATCTATTTGCATGATCTATTTCCTCTTTATGTTTCCAGGCTCATCTACTTTTACTTACTGCTTCACACACCATCTTCTAACTACAGAGGGATTCTGTCCAAACCTTCCCATCCTTAGATCTTAACATAAACAATTTCCTCTTTCAAGAAAAATCACCCGATTTTCCCCAAAACCCATCATATGGTTAATTCCCCATCACACTTCATGCTCATATTAAAAGTTACTTTCTTAGAGAGTATTCTGTAACATTCAAGCAAAAGTTGCATATTCTTCATTTGTATGTCATGTCATTCTCTGATATTACTTAATGTAACCACAATTAAGTAATTATTTGTCTATTAATATTTAAAGTCAGTCTTCTAGACTAGACTCCAGCTATATCCATCCCTTTTCTGTTAATCAAACATGCCAAGCCAGCTCCTATCTCAGACCTATTGTGCCTTGCCCTTCCCTCTGCCTGGAAGTTTCTTCTTTCAGAGATATCCCCCCTCTTCTGTTCTCTGCTTCAATGCCACATTGGCAGAGAGGCTTTTTTTTTTTTTTCTTAACAGGAGAAGCAGGGGCCTTTATTGGGGTCTGGCAGATGTGGTGGAGGTCAGAGGTTAGAGGTGGACTCCCAGGCCTGGGCCTAGGAAAAGGCAAAGAAGAGGCAAAGGGCCCTAGAAGCAGGAAACCCAGCCCTCCCTGCCTCCACCCTACAGCCCCTCCCCCACCCCAGGTTCCTTACTCCAGCCTCCCCCTGCCTCTGGGAACACAGAGTACCAAGAATGGACAAGCAGGAGCCTCCAGGGCCACAGCTTGGAGCGGAGTGCAGGATCCAGGCTGGCTGAGAGGCTTTCACCTGGCCATGACATATAAAACTTCTTCCCACCCCAACTTCTTCCATCACTCACTATTTACTTTTTTTCGGCTTTAATTTTCTTCATAGTAGTTATGACCATCTAAAATGTTTTATTAATATATATTAAATCTCTTTTACTTTCTTCCACAGCTAAAATAGAAGCTTCATAAAAATGGGACTGTTTTTGCATTGCTGTGCCCCTAGTATACAAAATGATGCTTGGTATATAGTACACATTCAATAAATACTGTAGCTGTTGAATGTGTGGCTAGGTTAATAATACTTTTTATTTCACATTTCTGTTTTTACTGCTGTGGAAAACCAACACACTAACACAGATGCACTAAAAGATTAATTAAAAGTGAATTTAAATTAATATTCTCTATTCACACTGAATTTCATTTATAAACATATTCTAAGTGTTATTCAGAATTGTATTATTTATTTTCATCATTATTTTACAAATCTATGAGCCACTTTTATGAAATGAGTTCCTTTTTGTATGCTGAAGATTTTTTTTTTTAAGATTTTATTTATTTATTTGACAGAGAGACACACAGCCAGAGAGGGAACACAAGCAGGGGCAGTGGGAGAGAGAAGCAGGCTTCCTGCAGAGCAGGGAGCCCGATGCGGGGCTCGATCCCAGGGCCCTGGGATCATGACCTGAGCCGAAGGCAGAGGCTTATCGACTGAGCCACCCAGGCGCTCCTGTATGCTGAAGATTTAATGAATCACATCAGTAACAACAACAAAATCCAAAGTTAAATAAAAACAGTATCATGCAAATGAACTGAAAGTATGTTATCTCACATGAATATGTTAGCTAAGATAAATTACCAATTAAGTGTCTATAACCCATGTACAGCCTTTAAAATATACCAGTCATTTAGAAGAAAATGATACTTCATGAAATCATAACCTCACAGGTCAGATTTATATGAGTATATAAACAATAATTCTTTCAACTTCTTTTCTTCTAAAATGACCAAAATACTCAGCCCATGTGCTGAACAACAAGAGATAACCAGTGGTTTTACAGACTTCAATAAATCTTTTACAAAAAAAGAGCTTCTATACAAAAACCTAGCTCAGATCAGCAATCCATGTTTCATCATTAACTCAGGTTTTATATTTTTTGAAAAAGCATGTTTTATAGATTAAAATATTTGTCACTTCTTTCATCAAGATATTGATGATATAATTTATCCAATAAGCAAGTAGGAAGCTAATACTCTATTGTAGAGCATTCTGCTTGGTATGTACGCATTGAGTTTTAGATGGACAAGACTCTCTAAAGATAATTTTGTTGTAAAATTAGTCAAAAGCAGGGAAATATGGGTAATTAATCTTTAAAATAGAGGCCAATTTTGAACATTTCTTGTGGACCACAGATTATTTCATAGGATGTAAGTCAATAAAATATATAAAACAGTTCTTATCCAATACAAAGTCAGAATTTCTAAATGCATTTATATTAATTTATTCATACATACACTCATCCATTCAAAAAAATAATTGAATAACTACTATGTGCCAAGCACTAGGGATCCCAAAATAAATAAGATTGTCCTTGTGTACAAAGATCTCACCATAGAACATCATTTCTTAAATATTACTTTTCCAGCTGAAACACATGATTGATAACAGAGTTTTTTTTTTATCCCATGGCTGTATACGTAAGAGAGACTGAGATTATGGCCAACCTTGGGCCACCAGCTATAATTCTTTCCTCCTATACAACTTAAGAATTCACATGGGAATGTAAGTGACTAAACATTATTATAGGGACAACCTTGAATCCACTGTGACTTATCTATTTACAAATAACAGCATCATAAGTATCATCAATTGCAATGTTCTTCACAATATACCTCAGAAATTATGACATACTATAAAAGCTAATCTAGTATAATCTAAACAGGAGGGAGCAGATAAAAAGCTATAAGTTACAATTTTTTTCAGAGTGTTCTTTTGACAGACATCTAAACCAGCAAGAAAATCTGATCTCCAGGTTTCATTCAAATGTTAATAAGTCTCCTCATTTGCCAGTATTTCACCTACATATGTTTAGCATGAATTATCAAAATAGCCTTTTGAATTCCACAGAAGACATCCTATAGGTGATTAATCATACTGCTGTTTATAGTCTTCTTTTTTTAAAAAAAGTCAGTAATTATAACTGTAATGTACCAATTAGGAAAAAATTATTCCAATAAAGAATTTACAATTATCATTTGTAAGTAAGTGTTGGCTAATACAATGCTTGTTTTTTTTTTAAGAAAAGTACAATGAATTTTAATCCACCTGATAAGTATTCTAATGTGATTCAAATTGCACATATTTAAAAGTAGCAGCCCACATGCCAAAGTAGTAAAGGAGAATAACACTGCTTAATGGTTTGATGGATGTGTGGAGCATCTATCTGAATGTTTAAATGGAAGTATTTTGCAAATGGAATGCATTAGTGCTTAAGCACTAATATCAACTGAATAAATCCAAGTTTATAACAGGAATACAAACCTGAGGTATTCTCTTTGCATATGTATAATCCAAATAATTCTGTGCAGACAAGGTGACATGATACACCTTTCTTCCTAAAACATGCCACTGGCTAAATGAAGTAAGAAATATGCTAATATCAGCCTTTTTGCTAAATTGAAGCACTTGTAATATCTGTGTACCTTCCAACAAAAAAAAAAGGCATCAAGGATAATTTAAGTTCAGTACTTTTAAATTGTTTGTATAAATCAGAGTAGAAATAAATTATTCCCTTCTTTCTCTAGCCCACTTATATTGTAATTGAGGGTATTTGATATTTGTTGTCAATATATATTTAAAAATTATTATATCCAGAACACACTGCTTTCATATTAATAATCAGTACACCCTTTCATAAGATAATCGTTTAAAAGATTTTACTTTAGGGGCGCCTGGGTGGCTCAGTCGTTAAGCATCTGCCTTCGGCTCAGGATCAAGCCCAGCATCAGGCTCCCTGCTCGGCGGGAAGCCTGCTTTTCCCTCTCCCACTCCCCCTGCTTGTGTTCCCTCTCTCGCCCTCTCTCTGTCAAACAAATTAAAAAAAAAAAAAATCTTTAAAAGATTTTACTTTACTTTTGCCTCTAACCTTGAGAGCATAGTTAATACTAGACTTCCTCTCCCATGAAAAAAATTATTAAACTGGAAAAAAAATATACGTAATGACTGTTTTCAAGCAACGAATACTAAGCAACATAGAACAGACATTGAAAGAAGGAAAACACAATGGCCTAAGCTTCCCTTCCACTTTAAGGAACAAGAAAAAGCAAGGAAAGGAAATTTAGACTAAGTACAAAGGAAATAATAAAGATAAGAGCAGAAATTATGTAACAAAAATAGAGAAAATCAACAAGGCCTAAAGTTGGTTCTTTTTTTTTTTTTTTGAGATTTTATTTATTCATTTTGAGAGAGAGCACAAGCAGTGGGAGAGGCAGAGGCAGAGGGAGAAGCAGGCTCCTGGCTGAGCAAGGAGCCCGATGCGGGACTCCATCCCAGAAGCCTGGGACCATGACCTGAGCCGAAGGCAGACACTTAACCATCTGAGCCACCCAGGTGCCCCCTAAAGTTGGTTCTTTGAATAGAGTAATAAAATTGATAGATCTTTAGCAAGACTGATTAAGCACATAAAGGATAAAATTAAAATTACCATTATGTAAAATTAAAGATGAGAGATCATTAGATTCTACGCTTGGTAAAATTAGTAAGGAAACATAATAAACTACTTTATGCCAATCAATTTGACAACTATCATGAAAGGACAAATTCTTCAGAAAAATATAGTTTATCAAAAAGCTCTATATTTTCAAAGCAGTGGTTCTCAAAGTGTGGTTCCTGGACCAGTAGCATCAACACCATCAGAGAATATGTTAGAAATGTAAACTCGTAGGCCCCACCCTAGTTCTACTAAATCAAAAAGTCTGGGGGTGCAGTTTTTACCGATCTGTATTTTAACAAGGCCTGAAGGCGATGTGTATGTATGATAAAGTTATTTGCGATAACATGGGTGAACATAGAGGACATTATGGTAAGTGAAATAAGTCAGTTATAGGAAAACAAATACTGTGATTCTACTTATATGAGGCATCTAAAATAATCAAACTCATAGAAGCAGAAAGTAGAATGAAGCTACTACGGGCTGCAGGGAGGGGGAAATGGGGAATTGTTGCTCAACAGATATAAAGTTTCAGTTATGCAAGATGAATAAGTTCTAGGGCACCTGGGTGGCTCAGTGGGTTAGGCCTCTGCCTTCAGCTCAGGTCATGAGCCCAGGTCCCGGGATTGAGCCCCACAAGCCCACGTGGGGTTCTCTGCTCAGCAGGGAGCCTGCTTCTCCCTCTCCCTCTGCCTGCCACTCCCCCCGTTTGTGCTCTCTCTCTGTCAAATAAATAAATAAAGTCTTTAAAAAAAAAAAGAGATGAATAAGTTCTAGAGATCTGCTGTACCACATAGTAACTAACGATAAAGTATTGTGCATTTCAAATATGTTGAGAATAAATCTCAAATTAAGTATTTATACCACCAAATAAATAAATAATAAATAAACACTGCAGAACATAAGGACATTTTAGAGGTAATGAATACATTTAGTACTTTGTGATAATGGTATCGTGGGCAAGTTTTTGTATATCTCAATTATACCTCAATAAAAGGTTTTTTTTAATGTGGAAAACCACTACATTAAATAAATTAAATTACACAATCTTCCAACAAAGCAAAAAACAGGCCCATATGTTTCACTAATAAACTCTACCAAACATTTAAGAGAGAAACACCAACTTTACGTCAATTCCTTCAGGTAATAGAGAAGGAAATCTTCCAAATTTGCTTAGTAAGGCCATTATAACCTTAATACTAAAACCTAACAAGGTAATAAAAAGTAAAAATGTACAGAACAATATCCCCTATGACTATAAGTATAATTGCAAAAATCCTCTTCAAAATATTAGCATATAAAATCTAAAAATATATGTATTAGTTTCCTATTGCTGTTGTAACAAATTACCAAAAACTCAGAGCTTAAAACAACATAAATATAATATCTTAAGATTCTGGGTGTCAAAAGTCTCAAACGGGTTTTCAGCAAGATTGCAGTTCTTTTGGAGGTTCCGGGGTGGTGTGTTCTATTTCCCGTCTTTCCAGCTTCTGGAGTCTGTCTCTTTATTCCTTGGATCATGGCTCCATATCACTCATGTTTCTGCTTCCTTGGTCACATCTTCATCTCTGACTCTAATCCTCCTGCCTCCCTCCTGCCTCGCTTGTAATTACATTGAACCAATTTAGATAATCCGGAATAAGTTCCCCATCTCAAATCCTTAACTTAATCACACTTACAAACTGTCTTTTGCCATGTAAGGTAACATATTCACAGGTTTCAGGGATTAGGATGAGGGCATCATTAGGGTATTAGTCTGGCTAGCACAATATGTAAAAAAATTACACATCATGATAAGTGGGGTTTATCTGAGGATTGAAATGATGGTTCATTGATTTGAAAATCAGTACAGTCAATTTTATCAGCAAAAAAAGGAAAAAAAAAATATATGGCCACCTCAATGTATGCCCCAGTAAAATTTGATAAAAGTTAAAATCCATTCATGATTTAAAAAAAAAAAAGGAAAAACAACAAAAAATAACCCTCTTACCAGACTAGGAAGAAGGGAGGAAAATGATTCCTCCGTCTAAAAAAGGGATGTATGAAAAATCTACAGCTAACATCATACTTAATGGTGAAATATTGAGTGCCTTCCTCCTAAATTGGTAACATGGCAAGGATGTGCATACTCAAATACTTTTATTTAACATTGTACTGGATATTTGATCCAGTGTAATAAGAAGAAATAAAACACATGAAGATTGAAAAAAATTGTATTTTCAGGCGACATGATTTTTTATATATAAAATCTTAAGTAATCAACAAAGCAATTACCAGAACTACTAGCTCAATTTAGCAAAATCGAAGAATAGTCAATATCCCAAATAAGTTGTATTTCTAAATACTAGCAGCAGACCATAAAAATAAAATTAAAAAAATAATCAACTTACAATAATGTGAAAAACCATAAAATTCTTAAGAATAATTTATCAAAGGGGTGCCTGGGTGGCTCAGTCGTTGGGCATCTGCCTTTTTGCTCAGGTCGTGGTCCCCGGGTCCTGGGTTCGAGCCCTGCATCGGGCTCCCTGCTGGGCGGGAAGCCTGCTTCTCCTTCTCCCACTCCCCCTGCTTGTGTTCCCTCTCCCTCTGTGTCTCTATCTGTCAAATGAATATATAATCAAATCTTTGAAAAAAAAAGAATAATTTATCAAATATATATAAAATTTCAGCAGTAAAATTCAGAACCTTTCTGAATGTTCTTTAAAGAACATTTAAAGATATGGCCTTTCATGCTATTGCATTGGAAGACTTCAGATGTTAATTCTCAACCAGGTTGATAGATTCAACATAATGTCAGTCAAAATTCCAGTAGGTTTTCTCAGTAAAAACTAACAAGTTGAGCCCAAAAATATTTGAAACGCCAAGGACCTGGAATTACCAAATGACTCAAAAGGAACTATTTTGAAGGCTACTTGATTTTAAAACTCACAATAAAAGTTTCATTAAGAGATTATGGTATTGGTATAGGATAGACAGGAAGAACAATGGAACAGAATAGTGAGATTAGAAATAGAGCCATAAATATAAAGTTAATTGATTTCCAACAAAGGTGTCAAAGCCATTCAATAGGGAAAAGAACATTTTTTTCAACAAATAGTGCTGGAACAACTACATATCCATATGAGGCAAGAAAGAAAGAAAGAGAGAAAGAGGGAGGGAGGGAGGAAGGAAGGGAAGGAAGGAAAGAAGGAAAGAAGGAAGCAAGCAAGCAAAAGAAACTTGATCTCTAGCTTACAACTTTGAAAAAAATTTTATATGAATTATAAAAATAAACATAAAAATTAAAAGTATAAAACTTTTCAAAGGGAACACTGAAGAGTATTTTTCCTACCATGGGGTAGACAAAGAAATAGAAATAATACCATTAAAAAAAACCTTAATATGTACAACTTTATCGAATTTTTAAAAATCAGCAAAAAAACCCACAATTTAGGTAAATGAATAGTCAAGACACAGAGTTGCAGAAAATATTCTCAGGTAAAGACAACCTAAAACAACAATAGAACACCTAAAACAACAATAGAAAAACAGCAAGGTTTTTATTTTGTTTTGTTTTGTTTTTATGGGCAAAAGACTTCGGCAATTCACAAAATAGGATATACAAAGGCCAATAAGCACACAAAACAGTTGTTTTTTTTTTTTAAAGATTTTATTTATTTATTTGACAGAGAGACACAGCGAGAGCAGAAACACAAGCAGGGGGAGTGGGAGAGGGAGAAGCAGGCCTCCCGCTGAGCAGGGTGCCCGATGTGGGACTCGATCCCAGGACCCTGGGATCATGACCTGAGCCGAAGGCAGACACTTAATGACTGAGCCACCCAGGTGCCCGCACACAAAACAGTTCTGAACATCATCAGTCATTATGAAAATGCAAACTAAAACCACAGTGTGATACCAGTACACACACACATTAGAATGGCTAAAATTAAAGTCTGATAACACCAAATATTGACATGAATATGAAGCAATGGAAACTTACACCTTGCTGGTAGGAGTGAAAAATGATATAATCACTTAGGAAAAAACCTTTTTCAGTTTCTTATGCTATTCACCATTTATACTTTTTGACCTAACAATTCTAATCCTAAGTATTTACTCCCCCCAAATTAAAACCTAAGTCCCCTAAAGGGCGTATAGAAAAATGTAGTTGTTCTCAGCTCCAAACTGCAAAAGTAACCCAAGTCTACAGGAGGAGAAAGAAATTTTGAGATATCCACACAATGATGCAATGGAATTCTACTCAGAGAGAGAGAAAAAAAATCCAATATTTGCATACATAGTAAATGTATGGCACTCCAAGATTTAGGCTAAGTGAAAGAAATCAGATACGAAGGAGTATTTTGTAGGATTCCAATTACATGAAATTATAAAACAGATAAGACTGATGTATGATGAAAAAAAATGAAAAAAGTGGTTGCTTCTCAATAGGTAGGGGGTAACTGGAAAGCAGAACCAAGGATGTTACTCAGGTGATAGAACTGCACTATATTTTTGAAGGGGGTTGATTATATATGTGTGTGCATTTGCCAATGCAACGGATTCGATAATTAGGGTTTGTAATTTCCTCTGTATGTCCATGATACTATGGAGTGTTACATGATACTAACATTCCATGATACTCCATATACATGGAGAATACATATATACATAATCTCACATGAAGAAGGGAAATTTCTTCCTTAGAGTAGAATGTCACCTAATATATAAAGAAGGAATTACGGAGTTAGAAAAATCATTAATGGATACTATAAATAGTAGATAAAAGTTTGATGAGAGGAGTTGATATATAGTCTTAAAATATCTACTCACCAATTAAATTAAAAGACTTGAACCACATGAACAAAGCAAACATCATTAATATTGGAACAAACTGACTGTATATCTCCTGATAGGATGCACTGAGAGGGGCAAAATATCACTTTTGTGTAATTCTTGCCAAAAACTCGTAATCTGAATCTAATCATATAGAAACCCAGATAAACCCAAATTGAGGGAAATTCTGGCCAATATTCTTCAAAATGTGAGTCAAGAAAGACAAAGACAAGCTGAGAAAAAAGTCCATTAAAGAATATTTAAAAGGCATGACAATTAATGCAATGTTTGATCCTGGATTGGATCCTGAGCAAGAGGAGTAAGAAAATTGACATGATAAAAATTTAGTATGTAGTGTAGATTAGATAATACTATGCCAATATAAACTTCTTGTTTGAAATTTATTCTGTGGTTATGTAAGGGAAAAGCCTTAGGAAATACATACTGAAGTATTTAGTGGTAAAAGTGTACTATATCTCCAATTTACTTGCAAGTGGTTTAGGAAAAACATAACTATATTAAAAGCTGCATTTGTGTGTGTGTATATGTGTGTGGAGAGAGAAGAGAGAGAATGATAAAGCAATTATAAGTAGAGCAAAATATAAACAAATGCTGAATCTGGTAAGAGTATTTAGACTTTTATTTTACAATTACAAAGAAAAATTTTTATTTTGTGAAAGAGCTGTGCCTAAGAAAAATCTTATATGTGATATAAAAAAATTTTTGGTAGTGGGGCATCTGGGTGGCTCAGTCGTTGAGCGTCTGCCTTCAGCTCAGGTCATGGTCTCAGGGTCCTAGGATTGAGCCCCGCATTGGGCTCCCTGCTCAGCGAGAAGCCTGCTTCTCCCTCTCTCCTACCCCCTTGCTTGTGTTCCTGCTCTCACTGTCTCTCTCTCTCTCTGTCAAAATAAATAAATAAAATCTTTAAAAAAATTTTTTTTGGTAGCCTAAAAAGGCACTTTAATAGATAACTGAAGGAATTTCTGAACATTGACACAGAGTACAGTAGCACACTACTTGATGAAAATGCCCAGGAAAATAGATTTACAAAAAGACAATACAAGGTCCACATGAATAAATTTAAGATTTAAGCTATAGTCTATGTGATAGAGAAATACATATACAGGAATAATTTCTACTATTTAGGCTTGATAAATATTTATTTTAAAAGTGAAATTTCTGAGCAAGATAAACCATTTTATTCAACTAAATTTTGCTAGCGCTAGTTAGGATTTAACATTTGTTATTTTTATTTATAACAATTATGAATATAGACATTAATCAATGAAACTACTATTTGTTCCAGAAAGGAATTAACTTTTATCTAAATGGGCAGTATATGGGTCCATCTCTAAGCAATGTACAATTTAGAGTGAACAATAAAATTATATTTTGCCTCCATTTTACACAGAAGCCCAATTTTATTAGGCTTTCAATTGCCTTCACACATCATTACCCTGCTGGCTAAGCCACTAGCCCATGAATTTCAAAGCAATGCATGGGATTTCACCATATAACTCCTACCGACAAAATTCTTGCTTTGTGCAATGAAACTATAGGGTTCACAGACTTTGGAAATGGAAATATCTCATTAGGTCATCCTGCCCATTACTTTGAAGGATTATTATTCATTAGATGGTCTTTATTCCCAAATGGTTTACCCAGTCAGACTTTTAATAACTCTACCATTATAACTTTCTCTGCTGACTTCTAAAGACCATTTTATAATGCCCTATGGATTCCTTTATAGCCTACATGTATATTTTCTACAAAGAAAGGATAAAGTATCAGATTTTCTTGTGTCATCATCTAAACTGAATTTTCCCACTGATTTCTTCATTATATTTTCTTTTTTCTATGAGTCTCACGAATTTGGGCTTCAAATTTAGACTATGAGCAAAAAGCATGTAATACTACTGGTGAGATTTTTATTAATACCTGTGATTTGACTGCTCAAGGAATATATACCATAGAGATAATATGGTTGTAATTAAGAGTTTCATTAATGACTATTCAAAAACTCGACACCATAACAATATTGTTCCCTAAAGTAAAATTTCACAGCAAAATCCACTTTAATTTAATATGTAATATGCTCAGCTAAATAAGTCACAAAACAAAGCTTAATTTTTCTCAAAGGCTTAATTTATATCAAAAGTAACAGGACCAATTTTTATCTACTTCAGTTATATTTTAGCATTACTTATAAACCAGCACTGTGGAAACTTTCTTCTTATTTGGATCTTGTTTTCAGAAATTGGTTTCACAAATGGTTTTGAGATCAGGGATTATGATCGCCACCAAAGCAGTCTGAGACAGCTAATGAAATATAAGTTATCCTATTCCTAAGACATATAGTAACTGAGTCTCAATATTTCTATACCATTTTCATATTAATACAATATAAATAGAATATTGTAATTGTGTCTAGAAAATATTAGTGCTTTCTGTGGACATTTAAGATTAATCTAATCATCTGGTGATCATTTTTAGTCACCATGAAATATTTATTTTGAAATGTTTTAAATAATTTATTAATAATTCAATTAATTTCTGTTTAAAAAGAATTTATTTAATCCACAAAGGATATCTCAATAAATTCTAAAAATCAAAAATGGTACAAAACACATACTCTGACCAGAATACAAATTAGATAATACTCAAGAGAAAAAAAAATTAAACAGTCAAAACCCTATCATGTGTGAAATGAAGTAAGAACAAAAACATTTCCCTGACTTTTGAATGCAGAAAAAAAACAGTTATGAACTTCTGATGAAAGTTTACACAGAATTTATATTTTTAATTGATAAATTATAATCATGCTTATAAACCAGAAGAACTGTCTGTTAATAAGAATATGTTACAAATACCCAAAAGTAGAAAGCAAATGGAATGTACCACTGTATTGTTCAACTGCAGTCTCAAGAATTCTAACAAAGTATATAAGGCCAAAATCAAGAAAAATCAATATTTTTAGGAAAGCCAAGACATTGAAATAGAACTAGCAAATACAATTTGCAGAACTTACACCTAAGAAACTTAATAGAGTAAATATAACAGTAATATAAAATAAGTTCATTTAATATGTGCACAAAGATAAAGAAGACAGCATATTTATGAAGTGCAGTGTTAAAAAGCAAAAAAAAAGTTATGAAAATATCAGTTACATAGCTATAAAATTAAAATATATATATATAATTTTGAAATACAAATCTCCTTAAACTTTTAAGTCAGAATGGAAACAGTTAAAGAGTTAGTGTCTTTAAATTTCAACCTGAAAAATTATCTCCAACTATCACATTAATACCATAAAATTAAATTTGAATAATGAGAAAAGTATCAAAAAGTTTTAATATCTATCTAAAGAGATTTTCAAAAAAAGGAGATATATAATTTTGGCAACCTCAAAAAATTAATTGACCTTTTATCAAAAATAGAGGCTGAAGTGACCTCCCAGGAAGGGAGCCAGAGCCAGGGGAATAAACACTCTTCTCCCTCCTTACTATCTTCAGTTCTTACTTGGCCAAAGTCAAAATGAAGACAGAGACCATGGGAGTCCTGCTGATATAGCCACACAAGTCAGCTTCCTGGGTCAGAGAGCACCATGGAAAAGGAAGATAAGTATATTTAGAGGGGCAAACAAATTTCTACACAATGACTTTTATCTAATTCTAATTGAGTTGTCTTTTTCTTGTGGATTTGCAGGATATAAATTTTTTATCTACTCCCGGTTTGTGGCTTACCCTTTTATTCTTTGTGGTTTCTTTTGATCCATGGAAAGATTCGACTTTTATATCATTAAACTTATCTTTATCTCTATATTGTTTTTCTTCTAAGTCATTTTTATGCAATATTCTTTATAATTCTCACAGCAAACATATGTTGTACATACCACTGTTTTTTCTTCATTTTACAGATAAGAAAACAGTCTTAGGACAAATAACTCATCTAGGATTTCCATTCAGACATTATGGATCCACAGCCCACATTTAGACCCACATTTTACCTTCTATGCTATATGCCCCTTGTTGAATATTTTTGTGTACAAAGCTGTACACCTGTATATGTCTCTAAGTTAAATTCTGAGATTTGGACTTATAAAATCAGATTGTGTTTATTTGAAATTGTGATGGATACTGGCAAATTTCCCTCCCAATCATTCTACCTCCCTGCCATCCTTGAGTACTACCACTTAAAAAAAAATTATACCAGTCTTATGAATTTAGATGGTATCATGATAGTCTCTTAATTTGCATGTACTTAATTATGAGTTGGGTTTTAGCATATCAAGGTTTTGGGGCATTGATTATTTTTCCCCCTAGGGACTTTTTTTTTAACAGATTTTTTTAAAAAAAAATTTCTTTTTCTCTTTTTCTTTCTATTTATTATTTATTTATTTATTTATTTATTTATTTATTTATTTATTTATTTAAAGTAGGCTCCATGCTGAGCATGGGGCTTGAACTCACAACCCTGAGATCAAGAGTCACATGCTCTACTGACTGAACCAGCCAGGCATCTCTAGGACTTCTTTTTAATATGTCTTTCCCCTTTTTCTACTTTGCTATTTTTCTTTTTCATAACAGTTTGAAAATTAAAAACATTTGACCCTTCATGACCTATGGTTCAATATTCCCTCCATTGACATTTTATTTTTGTCTTCATATTATTTATGGCTTTAAACAAATAAAAAGTAAATTTTTTATATAATTAAATATTATTTTCCTTTATAGTTTTGTCTTATGGATTTTGTGATGTGTCATTGTTGCTATTGCAAATGGTGTTTTTTATTATATTTTAACTGATTATTATTTACTAGTAGTTATATATGTTTTTCATAATAATTATATACCAATTCCTTTAATTGTTTTATTATTTCCTACAGTTTGTTCAATGGGTTCTCCTAGGGTAAAAGCTATAAATCATACCATTTAGAAATAATTAAAATTTTGGTTCTTTTTTCCAATAATTATAGTTCCTAAATTTTTCTACAAACTAATTGCATGGCATAGTAATTTTGGAATAATGTTAAATGATTATGGAAATAACAGTCATCCTTTTTAATCCTCATTGTGATGAGATTTCTTTTAACCATTGTGAACAATGTTGTCTTTTAATTCAATATACATTTCAATATTTAGTCTGAATCCATCAGTTTATTTTTACAAAAAAATATTTAACAAAAATAAATGTAATTGTTTCTCAAATACTTTATTAACATTTGTAGAAATAATTATTTTTCACCTATTAATATTATAAAGTACCCAGATATATTTCTATAATTGTATCATCTTTGCATTCCATGAATATTCTAAAATAAACATTGTTTATAAGAGTGAAAACTGAAATCCAATAAATGTTGTATAACAGAGTAATGATATAGGTATTAAAATTATTTAGATAGCCTTTTTTCTAATTAGCTTTTGTTAAAAAATAAAATTATAGAGGTACACAGATAATGAAAATTATTTATTTAAAATACTGACATAGTACTTGCTTAATCACAAAGTGTTTTACAAATAACAGTTTATTAAATCTTTACATCACTGTGATGCAGCAGAGAGCTTAAACAACCCCAGGTAATATAGCCAATAGTTGGCAGAGAAGGGATTCAAATCCAGGCGGTCTGGCTTCAGACCTAACAACACTAAATTGTTGCTTCTCTTCTTCAGCTAAATCAGCCAAAAAGACCATTCTCTCTTGCCATAAAACATACTCAATTTTATTTTCTGAACCTATCTGTTCAATTTCATCAGCTATCTATGAGATGAAGTCACCAAACTTAAATTTCCAGCCCAATATCTTCCTCTAACTCAATACAATAATTTTATGTTTATTCCTGAATTATAAACTTAATTCACAAATAATCAGTCATTACAGTGGTTAATTCAATGTCAATGTAGACAACTGGGTATTACAGAAGGCACTGATTGTGATGAGTACTGGGTGTTGTATGGAAGTAATGAATCACTAAATTCTACTCCTGAAATTAATATTACACTATACGTTAACCGGAATTTAAATAAAAACTTGAAACTACAAAATAAATTTAAAGAATAAGATCAATTTTATTGAAATGTATTTGACATGTAACATTGTGTAAATTTAAGGTGTACAACATGTTTGATATATTTATATATTGCAATATGATTGCCTTGCAGCAATATTCAGCATTGCTATCATGTCACAGAATTATCATTTCTTTTTTTTGTGGTGGAAATAAGTAAAATCTAGTCTCTTAGCAAGTTTGATGACTAGAAGGCAATACTGTGATTATATTCACTATACTATGCATTAGATCTTAGGACTCATTTATCTACTAGTTACAAGTTTATATCCTTAAACATCTCCCCGATTCTTAGCCCCTTGAAACCACCATTTTATTCTCTGTTTTTACAACTTCGGCTTTTTCAGTTTCCACATGTAAGTGATAACGTATGATATTTGTCTTTCTCTGACAGATCTTACTTAGCATAATGTATACAAGGTCTATCCATGTTGTTACAAATGGGAGGATTTCCTTCCTTCTCATGGCTGAATAGTATTTCATTGTGTGTGTGTGTGTGTGTGTGTGCATAAATATATATATATATATATATACACACTACCTATCCACTTCTCATAAAGATCCTTTTTTTATCTCATTTACATCTATCTATCTATCATCTATCTACACTACATCTTCTTTATGCATTCATCCACTAATGCACACTTAGGGTTGTTTCTGTATCTTGGCTACTGTGAATAATGTTGCAATAAACATGGGAGCGCATACATCTCTTTGATATCTTGTTTTCATTTTCTTTGGTTAGATATGCAGAAGTGGAATTGCTGGATCATATGGTAGATCCATTTTTAATTTTTTTGAGAAAACTCTAAACTGTTTTCCATAGTTTCTGAACCAATTAACATTCCCACCAAAAGTACATAAAGGTTCTCTTTTCTCTACTTTGACCAACACTTCTCTCTTGACTTCTTGATGACAGCCATTCTAACAGGTAAGAAATATTTCATTGTGACTTTGATTTGCATATCCCTGACAATTAGTGATGTTAAGCATCTTTTCATGTAACTATTAGCCATTTGAATTTGTCTTCAAAATCTACAATTCCACCATCTAGATAAATATTAAATTACAATGTGTTTCTTTCTAGTTTTTCTCAGTGTATATATTTATAAAATTGATAATACTCAATTTGAGCATCAGTATATAATCAGTTTGACTTCCTACTTGCTCAACATAACATTATATTACCTTCAATTTCTCATTTTGATATAACTTTAGCAATTATTAAATATTGCATTATATAGATGTATCAGAATTTATTTTAAAATTCTATTGTTGGACATCTGGATAACAACCACTTTTTTCTTATTATAAATCAATTTTATAGAATCATTCTATCTTTCTAGATTCCACTTTTGCATGTACTATTCTCTGCCCTAGGTTTCCTGATTTTCCTACCTGAAAATCTCCCACTCACCCTTGAATATGCAGCTCAACTGTCAGTTTTGACCATTTATAAACTGTTTTTGTAAGTGCAATTATTCTCCTTCAGTCTTCTATATAAATTTGTTCGTGACTTTGCTATGACATTTCTCATTTTGTGTTACCATTTATCTCTCTGAATGCCAAACTCTGTGAGACCACATCATCAGTTTCAGCAGTAATTCTGTTTTAGTCTTGATGTTTTCTCAATACCTACTACAGCATCTAATATACAATAGAAATAAAAAAATTATTCAGTTATTAAATGAATACATGATTGAACAAAGAAACATGATTGAACAAAGAAACATGAATTATTATTACTTATGAATTTTGGTAAACCTATTTTCATTTTGAAAATATTTATGAATAAATAATTTATATATAAAAACATGAACAAAAGATGGTACAGGACCATGCTGACAAAAGCTATATGGGGTCTGAAAGGTGTTTGAATTTATTTGTAGGTAATTAGGAGCCAGTGAAGTATAAAGCAGGTTAGTGCCATGACTATTGTGAGTTTATCTTTACCATCACTTTTGTATTCACTACCTATCCACTTCTCATAAAGATCCTTTTTTATATTATTAACATATTTATAGGACATGGACCACTACATATATAATGATATGGAAATAGTATATATTGTATATTGTACATATATATAACAATACAAAACTAGGTAAGTTCAAACTCCATCCCAGCGGAAGGAAGGATCAAGTAACTCAGCATGATTTTATGACAATAATTAATAATAGAAATGGCAACCGGAATTACCATTTACTTGATGCCTTCACTAAAGAGAAAATGAAATACTAGATTATTATCCTAAAATAGCCATATAAACAACTTATTACATATAGCATTAATCCCAATTATAGCGATAAAAACATAGATTTAGAAAAATAAGTATGAAGGGGGTAAATCGGAGGGGGAGACAAACCATGAGAGACTATGGACTCTGAGAAACAAACCAAGGGTTGTAGAGGGGAGGGGGGTGGGTGGATGGTTTAGCCTGGTGATGGGTATTAAAGGGGGTACGTACTGCATGGAGCACTGGGTGTTATATGCAAACAATGAATCATGGAACACTACATCAAAAACTAATGATGTAATGTATGGTGATTAACATAACATAATAAAAAAATAGAATAAGTAAATTACAGAGGGCTCACAATTAAAAAGTTATGGAACTAGAATTCAAACTGGAATCAAATGTCTTCTTACTCTAAAGTCAATTTTTAGCCTCTTATGGCAAAAATACTGCACTAACCTGTATTTTACATATCTCTTACTACAATAGCCTGTTTTCTCTTAGAAGTAAACTAGTTATGTTCCATTCAACAAATAATTTCAAGATTCTTTATAAAAATAATTTCTGAGGGGGTGCCTGAGTGGCTCAGTCGGTTAAATGTACAACTCTTGGTTTCAGCTCAGGTCATGATCTCAGGGTCACGAGACTGAGCTCCATGTCGGGCTCCATGGTCAGCAAGGAGTCTGCTTGATATTCTCTTCCCCTACCCCTCCGGCCTCAAATAAGTAAATAAATATTTTATTAAAAAGAATTTCTGAGAACATAATATAACTTCTCAGAGACTGCAAATGAAATAAATTTATTAAAAGAGTTAACATTATCTTCTTTAAATGTCAAATCACCTCTTAATTGCTATTAATTCATTAATTCTTTCATTTTGGAAAAAATAAAAGGGTAATGCATTCCTCAATTATTGTTATAAACTAGTCCTAAAGAGAGTTTTAAATGAGAACAGTTCATGGAGCAATTCCTTCTTCTGTCCTGACTCTGTGCTGTCTTCAAGGTGGATACTATTCTGTTACATGAGAGAGATGGAAATTGTCCCTGATGCCCTACTCATGGATAAGAAAAAAGTAAAGGTCTTAAGCATATTGAGTACTTTCCCTCAAGTAATTTTCCTGAAAATTTTGGAATTTTTCCTATATCATTGCACTAATTTAATTACATGGCTCCTTTATAATAAAGGTTATTTTTGCAACACTGCTTAGAAAGAAACTATTGCAATTGGGAATTCATAAAAATCTTACAATTTTTATTTAACTGGGAAAAAAAAAAGCCAGGGAACTAGAAACACAAAACGCATGGTTGCTTAAAAAAAAAAAAAAAAAAAAAAAGGCTCTGTAAGGAGGGTCTACTGATTATGTAATATATTTATTATAATTTTCCAAATAGCATAGGTTCTTTATGAATAACACTGCAGAAAGTAAGTTTTTATGCCCAAACTCACTGTATTAGCTTTTCTGCATGCATTGCTACGTCACAAAATTACTGATGAGTTCCTTATGTATTCCATTTACAAAACATAATTATTTCAAGAGCTGATAGTCACGCTATTCACCAAATCATTGATGTTGTACTGTTCTCTTGTGAATACTCAAAATCTACGTTTTTCACTCCTTGTATAAGTTTCTAAGTAAAGTCTGTACTAAAGTTTTATGCTACTGAATGCACTAGCAAATAGAGGGAACCTGCTGATTCTGTAGATATTTGTAGATATGTGAGAATTTGCCAAACATTTCCTATAGAAATCCTTTTCTTAAATGTGATGGGGGCTTTGGAAGAATCATTTTAAAATCAAAGTTGTTTCCCTGTGTTCCGAAGTGAATGACTTTTTAATTCCCTAATACAAAATAGCCTTTTGTGGGTTTTAAATAATGCCTTTCTAAGGCCATGCTTGTAATTATGCTCAAGCATCAGTGGAAAAGAAGAAAATAAAATCAGACAATGAGAATAAAATGTCAGAGCATTAAGCTGTCAACATATTTATGTTCCCAAGATTATTCAAATTAGGACATTACATTTAAAGACCAAGGTAAAGTTCAGTGAGAGCTGTAAGTCTTTAAATTTCTGTCAAAGCCTTTAGGAAATGAAATAGAACATGTATTGTTTTGGCTTAGAATCACTTTGTAAAATAAGAGCTTTCAATGTTTTGAAGTTTAGACCCTCACAAGAATAAACCATTTCCCTGAAATTCCATTATCTTCCCTTTTTCTGACCCTAATGTCACATGCTTCTCCCTATTATTGCAATTCTAATAAAATTCAACAAATTAATAAAGGAACAACACATTTATAAAGCAGGATCTCTCACTCAGGAAAAGTTACCATATTAGGATAAAAGGGATTATATTACAATTTGTTCATGTATTTTCTTAATCATCATTTAATAATGACACTGAGCTATAGAAGCCCTTCTATTCCTTTAAAAAATACCCAGTGTGTACTAAAATGGATATATATTTTCTTTTTTTAGATTTTTAATTTAAATTTTAGTTAGTTAACATAAAGTACAATATTGATTTCAGAAGTAGAATTCAGTGATTCATCAATTACTACAATATCCAGTGCTCATCACAAGTGTCCTCTTTAATAACCCTCACCCACCTAGCCCATCCCTCACCCAGCTCCCTCCATCAACCTCCAGTTTGTTCTCTGTTCTGAAGAGTGTCTTATGGTTTGTTTCCCTTTCTCCTTTTTCTCCCGTTCCCATCATCTGTTTTATTTTTTAAATTCCACATATGAGTGAAATCATATGGTATTTGTCTTTCTATGATTGATTTATTTCACTTAGCGTAACACATTCTAGTTTCATCCATGTCATTGAAAATGGTAAGATTTCTTTTTTTGATGACTGAGTAATATTCCATTATATATAAATACATCTTCTTTATCCATTCATCAGTCTATGAACGTTTGGGCTTTCCTCATAGTTTGGCTGTTGTTTATAATGCTGCTATAAACACCAGGGTGCATGTACTCCTTCAAATCTGTACTTTGGTATTTTTTGGTAAATACATGGTAGTGTGATTGCTGGACTGAAGGTTAGTTCTATTTTTAGGGTTTTTTTTAGGAACCTTCATACTGTTCTCCAGAGTAGCTGCACCAGTTTGCATTCCCTCCACAGTGCAAGAGGGTTCCTCTTTTTCTGCATCCTCGCCAACACTTGTTTCTTGTGCTGTTACTTTTAGCTATTCTGACAGGTATGAGGTGTTATCTCACTGTGGTTTTGATTTGTATTTCCCTACTTATAGACTTGTAGTTTTTGTTCTGTCAGACTTCCATTTGATTTCTTGGGTGTTCAGAATGATTTGATAACTATCTAGCTGTGTTCAAAGGACGAGACAAGCTTAGGCCCCCCCTACTTCTCTGCCATCTTAACTCTTCCCTGGATATATATTTTCTACATGAAATAGAAAAAACAATCTGGCCCAGTCTTGTTTTGAATTATCTTCCATGAGTTAATACATAAATGTTGAAGACATAAATGTCTTGTACATACAAACACACACACACACCTTAAAAGATATTTATAAAATAATATTTTGCAAAGTGAATCCTACTATCCCCCTAAAATAATATCATTTGAGAAAATTTTTCCTAAAAGTATAAGAGAGTGGAGAATTCATTGTAGGTGAACTGAGGACAGCAGAGAGATTCCTGTCTCTAATTCCATTACCTTTTAGCATGGTTTTGGGCAAGTAAGTTAAAACCACTCTGCCACTGCTCCACCCAGTATAAAATGAGGGAGCTTATACTAGTGGGCAAATAGGTTTTTCTTTATGGAACAATTCTGAATTGATGGAAGTGACTACATGAAGTCAGGCTGAAAATTAATCAGAGTTTATGTGACCTTAAAGCTCAGAAGGTAAGAATGTGAAGCATTATTAGAAACATCTACCTTAATCATAACATGGGTCAGTAGTGACATCTATGCCTGAACTTAACCATCCCTAGGCTACATGACAGCCAAATCTCTCCTAGATATGTCTAAATCCAAAAGCTCTAGATATACTTCAGGGACAGCAATAGGGAAAGAGATGAGGTGAAGATATTAGGGCTCATATCGTACAAACACACACACACAGAAGCTTTAGTCAGTAAAACTCTTAAAAAAATTTCTCTTTCATGATATTTTGTATTTGTGCTTTTACATAAAGTTCTCAGTTCAAAGTTATTCTACTGCACATATAACATGTTAATACTTTAAATCATTGCATCAGGATAAGAACGGTATCTTTTTATGAAAATATAGTAGGTTTCTCATAAGTATATGCTATGGAAAATAACTGCATATGAATGAAAAGATTTAAGCTTTCCCAGCTCCCAAAGGCTGAGGTAATTAGAAAGAATTTCTGAAGGAAAAAATATCAATTCATCTCACCACATGAACAAGTTATAAAGTCCAACCACTCCTCTTCCCACAATCCTCTTAAAATTAGAGATTATCTTTCCACTGACAACATTGGAGGACCTGGATTTAATTTTATTATACATTTTGGCAGATTACTTAATATGTGCTTCCAGGAGTGGAATTAATGAGAAATCCTCAAGAAAAAGATGAATCTTGAAGCTAAGACTGAGACTACAAGGTTGAGCCATTTTCAGCAGAGGGGGATCTTTAAATCTTGAAAATGTGAAGTTGTTTAAAAGAATCAAAGGTTTCCCTTACACAAGTGTGTCAACAAAGAGAGGGATGAGGTGTAGTATATTCAACCTCACTCTGTCACAAGAAATAAATCTGAGAGGAAATTATACACTAAACAAGTTATGTGGCTAAATATTACAAAAGATAACTATTGGTACATAAAAGAAGAGATCCTAATCTACTTTCTAAGGGAATTAAGAAGTTTTTGAGAAAAAAAAAAAGAACTTAAGTATGAAGAATTTACCAGGTTAAAAAAAAAAAGATAGGAAGACTATACTCCGATAAGGAAGCCATATGCTGAAAGTGGTGAAGATGAGACATAGCTTCTACATAAGATGAAATGGAAGAAGTACAGAAATAATCGAAGCAAGTGGACCAGGAGAGAGGAGTACAAGAAATGAGACTGGTGACAAAGACAGGTCTTATGAAGAACTTCGGAATGCTATTATAGGATTTCAACTAAAGCAACAGATGAATTTTAAGCAGGAAAAGGACTTGACCAGTTTTTTTTTGTTTTGTTTTGTTTTTTTGTTAGATTTTATTTATTTATTTGGCAGAGAGATACAGAGAGAGAACAAGTAGGCAGAGAGGCAGGCAGAGGGAGAGGGAGAAGCAGGCTCCCCACTGAGCAGGGAGCCCGATGCGGGGCTCGATCCCAAGGACCCTGGGATTATGACCTGAGCCGAAGGCAGCCGCTTAACCGACTGAGCCACCCAGGTGCCCCTTGACCAGATTTTTATTTTGTACATATCATCCTGGCTTCAAAATGGATGGGAGGCAAAAGTAGACATGAGAAGACCCCTTAGAAGGCTATTACAGTAGTCTAGGCAGGAGATGATAATAGACTTGGTTAGAGGGTAGTAATGGGTTGATATATATGGCATTACAAATTTATTTACAAAGCTGAGATTAAAATAACCTAGGACCCCCACAGAAGAAAAGGCTTTTTCCTGTTAAACTTTGTGTCTCAATGCCTGCCATCGACATGATATAAAAATGGATGTTCTGTGAGTTTTTCTGAATTAAATGTAAATTGGGATAAATCATTTAATTTTTTTATTCTTCTAAGTCTAAAATAAATCCACAGGGCAATATAATAATAAAAAAATTTAACTATTTGTAAATAGCTAAATATTTTAAAACATGAGATTTAGTTTGAAAGAGTAAGTTATCAACACTATATATTACATATATACATGTATAAAGAGATGTAAAATAGAAAAGAAAATGCCCTTTTGTTCTCTGTATTACTATTAGAAATGATAAAAGTTAGTCTTATTTTTACTCTCAGGGTATTAAAAAGAAAAAACAGGTTATTACTCTGAGTATCCTTTCTAGTTAATTTCAATTTTTAACTTGTTTTCCACAAAGAAATCTGATATCTAGCATGACGAGAAAGCAAAATTACATTACACTCCCTAAAATAATTGCTATATAATAAAAATTAAGTGAGTATAAATGCCTATAGTAATATCATACATAATGATGGATTAATTAAAATTCTTGTAACTATATAGCATAAATGCCTGAGTTCAAAATTCTTTTAAAAAATACACATGGGGGGCAATATTTAGCACCTGTATCTCTAAACCACCAACAGCAACTGGAAGTAATAGAACAGTATTTGACTATACTTATGTGTAATAAAATCACAGTGGAGCAAAATCACAATAAAGCAAAGCAAAAAAAAAAAAAATAAGTTGATTTTTATTTGAATCTCCTAAAGCCATTATAAAAAGTATGGCATCTAGATAGGTAATATTCCCTTACAACCCTCACTCTTGAGATCATGTTTAGCAACCATTTTTAAGAGGTGTAGTGAAATAACTGATACATTGTCTTTATCAACTTGAGTTTCAGAGCAAGGTCAGAGCACAAATCCAAGAAATAATAGACATGTATCTTCCCAGCTGCAGATCCCTTCCTATGATAAGAGACCTTCTTTCTGTGCCAAGCCAAATATAAATGAGGATGCTTATCATGCCTCCAGTGGTCAGTCCTGCACATGTTCTCTCATAAAAAGAGAGGAGAATACCTTGTTTATCTGACAAAGACCCTCGTTGTCTGCTGAACAGTCTGAAAGTAGTTTCCTAACATATAGAGAACATCCCAACGTCACAAATCCTTATTGATATATTCTTTCACTTTACAAGAGTTGTTGCCTGGCTGTTGTCAAAAGGTGTGTCCATGGAGCTAGGGTGGCTGGGTATGGAAATTAACCACAATATCACCCCAAGACCTCTTTTCTGAACCAGCTCTTCACAAGACACCTTGAGCTGATTCTGTCATCAGGATCACCAGACTAGATACCTCCTTACTAACAAAGAATCTGGGCTGGCATCATGAACAAAGCTGTTATAAATATCCATGGACAAGTTTTTGTGTGAACATAAATTTTTAACTCATTTATATAAATATTAAGAAGCCATTTTGGAAGATAGTTCAGCAGTATCTAACAAAATTAAATACACTCTTACCATACAACCCAGTGATTGTGCTTCTCAGTATTTATTCATAATTGTCCAAACTTGGAAGCAACCAAGATGAACTTTTGCAGATGAGTAGATAAACTGTGATGTATCCATACAAGAGAATATTATTCAATGTTAAGAGAAATAAGCTATCAAGTCATGAAAAGACATGGAGGAACCTTAAAGTGAAAGAAGCCAATCTGAGCTATACTCTAAGTTCAAATATGTGACATTCTGGAAAAGACAAAATTATGGAGACAGGATAAAGTTCAGCAGTTGTAAAAAGTTGAAGGAAAAGAATAGAGGGGCACAGAAAATTTTTAGGGCAGTGAAACTATTTTGTATGCTACTATAATGGAGACTTTATGTCATTGTACATTTGTCAAAACCCATAAATGTTCAACATCAATAATGAAACCTAACATAAATCATGAATTTGGAGTGATAATAATCTGTCATTGTAGGTTCATTAATTGTAACAAATGTACCAATCTGGTGCAGGCTGTTGACAGTTGAGAAGGCTGGGGGTCTGGGAAGGGGGCATCAGAGGGTATATGGAAACTGTGTATTTTCCATTTAGTTTTGCTATAAACCTAAAACTACTCCAAAAAATAGTCTGTTTAAAAAAAAATAAGAAACATCCCAAAAGTTTGATGCATCCCAAGCATCAGGGTAATTATTGTACATCAAACTATTATAAAAAGGTTATGAGCTACGTAGCAACATGAAAAATGTTTTACAACAAAATGAAGGAAAGATCTAAATCTCAAGATTTATATATCCTATTATTACAGCTATGGAATAGCTGTATGAAAATGGGCCTACTTAAAGGGACCATGGACTATTTAAGTAGTTTAAATAAAAGTGGGTATGTGAGTCATTTCTGTTGCTTTAAATTCTTGCAATTATTGTAATATATCACACAGAATAAATACATTTCCAAAATAGGACCACATTACTGTAGGACTCATTAAATTGGTATTGCATAGTGAGAAAAATTATCAATGCTCACCGTAGATCAATAACCTCTACATATTTTGGGACCCACATCAGAATTCAACAAGTATTAAAAGAACATTAATTAAATGTTGCAAAGTCTACCAGGTGCTGTAGATATAATTGTGAGCAAAATTCGACATGGTTTCTATTTTCATGGAGCTTGTACACTTAAGAGAAGAAATGTAAAATAAAATTTTGGTTAGATAATAATAAGTTCCCACTGTATATACTCTACAAAAAAAGAAGTATGCAAAGCTTACCTTAAAGACAAATAATGGTGCCTTTGATCTAGCTAGGGAAGTGAGGAAAAGACTTCTCCAAGAAGAGGATGTGAGCTGAGTTCAGAAGGATGTTAGCATTAATTCAGTACAAAGAGTAGGGAAACACACTCTAAGCAGAGGAAATAAAGCATGCAAAGAAATTTGGGGATGAAAAAACATAGTAAATGTTTGAGATAAATTTGATGTGACTACAGAGAGAAATGAGGTTTCAGAAGTATGTAGGGCTTAGTCAATGCAGAGCTTCAAAGACATATCGAAGATTATCATGCTAAGAGCCACTGAAAGGCTTTAAGGGATTTTAAGAACAGAGGGGATACAATTTTAAATCAACATTATGAAAAGATCATGCTTAAATGAAAGTTGAAGTAGACTGATGCAGGGATTTCCGAATCCTAGACAAGAGGTTGGGATATTTAGAACACAGTGGCAGAGACAGAAAAAAAGGAACAGATTTGAGAAATAAACAAAATTTATCTGGTGAATTGGACATGGACAGTTGGAGGAGAAGGGCCAAAAGGACACAGGTCAGTTTCCTTAGCACCATTTCCTAAACATGATTCGTTCTCACATACCTGCTTTTTCCTTTTCATAGAATATTCTATATATTTTGCTCAAGATTCACTATTTTAGATTTTGTCTCTTCTGTGAGTCTCTTTCCCACTTCATTCATATGGACTTAGTTGTCCTCTGGGATGCAGTTATAGTTTTCATATGTCTTACCCCACATTATGCAAAACCCATATGTTGAAGCTCTGACCCCCCAGTACCTTAGAATGTGACTGTATTTGACAACAGGGACTTTAAAGAAATAACTGAGGTTAAATGAGGTTATCAGCATGGAGCCCTAATCTTACACCAGGACTGGTGTCCTTATAAGAAGAGATACCAGAGATACACATACACAGAGGAAAGGCAATGTGAGGACAAAGTGAGAAGACAGTTGTTGCAAGCCAAAGACACAGAGCTCGGGAAAAATCAAATATACTGACCCCTTGATCTTGGACTTCTGGTCTCCAGAACTGAGAAGATAAATTTCTGTTTTTCACGTTACCTAGTCTGCGGTATTTTGTTATGGAAGCCCTAACAGACTAATACACCACGTTAAGCTGAATTTATGTGTATTCCTTTCTTTTCAAGTAGACCATGAATCATAAAATGGTCATTCTATTTTCTACTTTGTATTTCTAGTGTCTGGCACAGTGCCTATACATACGAAGTCTGTAGTAAAATTTTGATGAATAAACTTAAAATCATAACTGTACATATTCCTCCAAAACATTGTTTTATCCTCTATTCATCTATCTCTAAGAGTTCGACTAAATTTTCCTAGGCATTTCCTCTAATTGGAGTTCAAGTAAAATATTTCTACCTGCCCTCTCTTCATTTCCAGTTGGCCATCACAACTTCACTTCAAATAGAACTTATCCATAACTAATTTAAATCTTTGCCCTCACAAAACAGCTTAATCCTTGTCTCCTTACACTTACATTTGGAAACTTAGATTCATTTCACATATCTTCCCACTACATCTCACTGATGATTGTTATTTCCCAAATTGTCTCTCCAGATTGTATACTTCATCTTTCTCGGTACTTCTCTCAAATCAGCTCTTATGTGTGTGTGTACCATTGCAATGGCCATATATCTAAGCTTTGTTCCTTCTGTTTCTCCTCTTTTCAAATCTTAAGTTACCAGTTTTATCACTTACATATTCAGTGGCATAAAATATCAAGGCATTGCATTGATTTTGCTTCCAGCATGCTGGTTGTATGGCCTAAGGCAGACTCATAAATCTACTAAAAACACCCCAATAGAATGTCAGTCCATCATCCTGGTGTGTATGGTTTTACAAATGTCCAAAAAATGCAAAGGGATTTTTAGCAATCTAATTTTGCTAACAAATAAAGGGGCTCCTACAGACATTTAAAGTGCTGGGAGCCTCTAAACTTTAGAACTCTGGTTTAAAACTTAGAACTCAGCTATACATTCTTATTTCCTTACCATTCAGAAATTATGGCCCGGTGAAGGAAGGAAAAATTTCAGATCTCAAACTAGGGTCAATGGGAGGTGTTTTAAGTGAACATAGCTGAGGAAATTCAGAAACTTGGTTTCCTATGTTAATGTCATAAATAAAAATGGAATTAAAACAAGGAAAAAATAAAATAAAATATCAAGGTCTATCAATAGATCTTAAGGAAAAGAGAACTAGGAAAGGGGTAAAACTAGAATTTGTGAAGCGTAATAAAAAGTTAAGGTCATAAATATGGAATATGTATTGAAGAGCAGAAAGGAACATACATTAGATATATGAAACAATGACAAAACATGGTAATGTCAATGTATTGGCACACTTAAGAATCATGATTACAGGGGCGCCTGGGTGGCTCAGTTGGTTAAGCGACTGCCTTCGGCTCAGGTCATGATCCTGGAGTCCCTGGATCGAGTCCCGCATCGGGCTCCCTGCTCAGCGGGGAGTCTGCTTCTCCCTCTGACCCTCCCCCCATCTCATGTGCTTTCTCTCTCATTCTCTCTGTCTCTCAAATAAATAAATAAAATCTTTAAAAAAAAAAAATCATGATTACAAATCAGCAAGAAATAGACTCTGTATGCAGACAATTTTTAGTTTTCTGGGAATTAACTACCTTATTGACGTTTATCTTCTATCCCTTCTTCCCAACACTAATCTTTCCCTGGGTGTTTACCTTTTGTTTTTCATACAATCATAGGAAAGGCATAATAACTGCGTTAAGCAAACAATGCACATCTCAGGAAATGAGATTTGTTGTTGCAATTGGCCAAAAAATTATGTTTGAGTGATTATCTCTGAATTCCATTTATTAGTGGAACATTTGACTTGGTAATAAAATAATAGTAAATGTTTATACCAAGGTCAATAATTTTCAAATGTTGTAAAATGCTATTCTTAAAGAGGTTGAATATAAGTTCCAGATTCATGGAAAACTACTTTTCTTAAATATTTTATTTATTTATTTAAGAGAGAGAGAGAGAGAGAGAGAGAGAGAGAGAGAGAGCACACACACAAGTTGTGGGGGAGGGGCAGAGGGAGAGGGAGAAGCAGACTTCCGGGGGGCAGGGAGTCTGACATACGGTTTGATCCCAGGACCCTGAGATCATGACCTGAGCCAAAGGCAGATGCTTTAACTGACTGAGCCACCCAGGTGCCCCATAGAAAACTATTTCATTTTCTTCTCCTATCAATGTATTGACAATCTGACAATCTAGGCCATCTGTTAATAATACTGTATTGTAGGGGCGCCTGGGTGGCTCAGATGGTTAAGCGTCTGCCTTCGGCTCAGGTCATGATCCCCGGGTCCTGGGATCGAGTCCCGCATCAGGCTCCCTGCTCCTTGGGAGCCTGCTTCTCCCTCTGCTTCTCTCTCTCTCTCTCTCTCCTCCTCTGTCTCTCATGAATAAATAAATAAAATCTTTAAAAAAAAATAATAATACTGTATTGTATATTTGAAAATTAAGAGAGTAAGCCTAAAATTTCTTAAGAAAAAAAAATTGTAGCTATGTGTGGTAATGGGTGTTAGACCTATTATGATGATCATTTCAGATACATATATTGAATTATTATGCTGTACACCTGAAACCAATGTCATATATCAATTCTATCTCAATAAAAATTGCTATTACTTTAATTTTAAATATATGAAATATATAAACATATATAAAATATGTACAATATATAAATATATAAAAATTACATATAAAGATATATAAAATATAAAATTTTATATATTTAATTTTTATATAAAGTTTTAAGTTTTAATTTATCTTAACCTTGGAATTGCTCAGCTGATTTTTTTCCCCAAATCTAACTTCCAAAAAAGGCAAGAAATCTTTGATGAGGCATTTATTAGCATACAAGAACAAATGGGTGTTACTTTAAATGATTTCCAATGTTTATTATGAGGTAAGTTTCAGAACCAAATTTCCATAATCTAATGGCCATAGAAAAGCAATGGACAACTGACTTTAAGTATTCCTGGAGTAATACAGGCTTTTATTTTTAATTGTCAGTCATTTTCTACCTTTCATATACTGGTTTAGCTGACATGGATTCGTGTGTGTGTGTGTGTGTGCGTGTGTGTGTGAGAGAGAGAGAGAGAGAGAGAGGGAGGGAGAGAGAGCAAGAACCTATGAAAGGCAGAGTGAAGTGTTTTTTTTTTAAAACAGTTTAAATACCAATTACAAAAATGCTATACTTTGAAGGAACATTGACTCTTGAGTCAAAACCTATTATTTTAATATTTTTTAACTATAATAAATCAAAAATAGGCTGAGTTTATCTGTTATTATTTCCATGGCTTCCTCTCCAGTTCATTGTTCTTCCAACTCTGATATTTTAACAGCAAAACAACTAAATCCTTCATCTTATTCCCTATTTTGTTAAAGTTTATATGAAATTTCCTTCAGTGTATGTGCAGGGGGGGGACTGAACTGGTGGTGGAGGACTGCATCTATGAGTTGTTACCGTTTTATTTTTTTGTGACTATATTCTTATTGTTCCTGAACTCAGCTTTCTGCAAACAAAATAATTAGTGACCTATACTCCAATTGGATAAAAATATTTCACTGAAAGTTGGATAATCTAGATGTTCACTTGAACATCAGAAAATTACATCTATACAGGGATTGTACATTGAAGACGAACTACCAAACAGGTTAGGTACTCAGTTCAAGATACTTTTAATTGTCAAGATATTATGGAAATAATTTTCATACCAATTCCCTTGACCCTTAAAAATAATTCACATATTTCTAGTGTTAGAAGGATTATTTTCTTATCCTCCAATTTGACTGTTAAAATTTAAAAAAAAATTTTTTTCAGTAACAGTTCCACATGAGAATATTGTTTGTTTAGCCCATTAGTCTGCAAATTTGAAATCATTTTGTTGACTTCTTTTGTCAGCCACCATTTATTTTTTTATTCATATCTGCTGCATGTCAGCATATATATCAGGCACCTATGTGTAAATAAATGTTGTCAACACTCTGAGAATAGATAAATTAGCTTTAATAATATATCCTAACATGCTATTTTATGTGACTATAGATTCCATTTTTTATCAGCTACTCTATAGCCTGAATTACTAAACCATTTACAGTGTAGACAGCATGAGGCCAGGTTTCACAGACATTTCTTGAATAACATGGGCATCATGACACATTTATTAATAATTACGTACCCTGAAATAAGCAATGCCATTTTTTCAATATGTTCTCTGTAGTGTGAACAAGTAAAAAGATTTCTTAAAAGCCATGTAGTACACACAGCATGCTCACTGCAGTAAGAATGGATTCATAAGTGCACAAAATTTAGACAAGTATGAAAAACATCTCCTACTTTGTAACCCCTGCTTTTCTATTCTTTAAACTTCCTTGGAAAAGACTGAAAAACATTTTTGCAAGATTTGACAACCCCCACATTTTTTCCCTCTTTTCTCTGACAGAATTTTCACAAACAGTGAGAAAAGCATTTCTAATAACTAATGTGTTATTAAGGACAGCCCAATGTGTCCAAAAATAAATTGTAAAGTGCATATTATTTTTAAATGACTGAAGAATTTAAGTCTTTTTGAATCAAAGTAATATATATGGTCACTAAAATTATATGTAGTCATGGTATTTCCAAATGAAATTACAGGTGATAGAAACTCTCTTCTATGGATTTAAAGTAAGTTTATAAAATCCAACCATCATAACAAATACATGTTTATTAGTCTTTTATAGTCTCTCCTCTCTCCCACAGTAACACGTCTTTCCCAGTTGCAAAATACATTTAACCCTCTCAAGGTTTCCAAAAGTCTCATCCCACTACAGCATCAGGTCAAAGTGCATAATCTCATCGTCTCAATTCAAAGTCCAAAATCTAAATCAGCTCCCGGTGCAGATGAGGCTTCTTCATTTAATCCATTAAGGACAGCTGCTGAGGAACAATTCCCCTCCATCTGTTGCCATGTGAAACTAGAGACAAGTTCTCTGACACTCCTAACATACGGTGTGTGTGTGAGGGGGGAGGCAAGTAGGAACAGTTATAGATAGTCCAGTTCAAAAACAGGGGAAATGAATGTAAAAAGAACATAACAGGTGCAAACTTCCAGTTGTAAGATAAATAAATAGCAAGGATGATGAATAATATATAGAAATGTTAAGAAAGTTGTACTAAGAGTTCTCATCACAAGGAGACATTTTGTTTTCTTTTTAAATTTTCTTCTTTTCTCTTTATTGTATCTCTATAAGGTGGATGTTAGCTGAACCTATTGTAGTCATTTCATAATACATGCAAACCAAACCATCATGCTTAAACTTGTATGCCTTAAACTTGTACAGTGATGTCAATTATTTCTCAATAAAACAAGGGGGAAGAAAAAAACAAGTTCTGAAGTCCAGCTGGGCATATGTTGGATTTTTCTGGATTAGGTTTCAAGATCTGGAAAAATTTTCTAGTGGGTCCCATTTCCACCTTCCAGCCTCTTGGTTCTGCCCTTTGAGTTGTACTTCTTTTTTCCATGAAAGAAAGCATATATTTGCTTCTGTCCAAAAATAAATTGTAAACTGCATATTGTTTTAAGTGATGGAAGAACTTAAGTCTTCTTAAATCAAAGATTTTTTTAATCTCTTTAATATCTGCTTACTATTTCACTGTATGAATGAATCATTTTTTATTTAACCAGTCCAAGCAAATGGTAATTTTGATTGCTGGCTTTTCTTAATTATAAACAATGTCATAATTAGCATCTGTCTGTTTGTGTGTGTGATTGTACAAGTATTTGTAAGATAAATTCTTTGAAAGGAAATTGTGGTAAATGATATACCTGCTTAACATTATAATGCATATTGCAAACTTACCCTCAAAATGACTGAAACCATTTATATTCCCACCTATAAATCATAGTACCTGTGTCCTATAAACTGCAATATTTTTCAGAAATAAATCTATTATTTCCCAATATTATGTAAAAATTATTTCATTATATTTTAGTTTGCATTTTAAACTAGTGAAGTTTAGCAATGCTATTTGTGTTAATTTCTTTGTAGACATATGTACATGTCTTTTGTTTACCTATCTTTGAAGTTGTTCATCTTTTTCATGTTGATTATATGAGTTTTTATATAGCTAGGAATGTCATATGTGTCATAAATATCGCCAAGTTTTTATTTCATTATTAAATTTTATCCAAGTAAATGTTAATTAGTAGAAATATGTGCAATTTACAGGATGTATTGGAAGGCCCTGGAGATTCTTCAATGCCCCTACTCTTCATAATATGTTTTTCTTCATAGGGGAAACACTGATCAAATTTTTATTAAATAGGATGTGTTAAATCCCAGTAGAGAATATTGATGCTTCTTGATTCTGAGGTTGATGGTTACTATAATAAATTAACTTGACCATTCAGTATTATCAGCAATCCCCTGCATGCTTATCTCAAGGCTCTGTTATAAGAATTTGGCAAGAAATTGGGTCTTCAACAAAGAAGGACCATTTCAGAGCCTTAACAGAAAGTCCTGATTATATATCCTTAATTATTCTACAATGAGTAGAATCTTTCATATTTGGGATTCCAGTATAAACTGACATCATTACCATAAGTAGACAACAGTGAGATAGCAACAAGAAATGAATCAGATTTCCCAGAACTCTTTTTAGTCCAAAAGCAAATGACATTATGAAAAGACAGTGCTAAACCAAGATCTAACAGGACAAAAAATCATAAAAAGGACTGAATTCACAGGTGAGAAAAATTGTAGTTGTTTTAGAACAATGTTATCTAAAAAAATGTTTCTATCTTTTGATAAGTATCTATGGAAGTACTTTTTCTTCTAGATGTATCTCTAAGTCTCACTTTAGACATGTATTTTGTTTTGTTTTTAAGGAGATTTGGCAATTTAAGTACAATTTTATTATTTTGAAAAACTGACAAAATAGTTGATTATAAAGTAGTCGAGTAATAATCTTGTAAGAAAGGGAAGAACTTTTTTAAATGAAAAGAATCTTATACTCCACATAATGAAAAAGATTGAAGCAAAATAATTTTATTGAAGCAATAAATGATAATAAATGAACAAATATATTTGAATTTCTACAATGCACAGGATAATTATCAGGCTGAAAGAATACAGAGAAAAGTAAAGCATAAAATGTCCTTACCTTCATTGAACTTACATTCTAATGAAGGGAGACAGACAATGTTTAAGTCAAGAGACAAATAATCAAAAACATTTCTGGATGTAAAAGTATTTAGAAGGAAATACACAAGGCGATGGGGGAAAAAGAACCTTGAGCAACAGAGGAACAGGTCAAGTAAAGCCTATTTGATGAGCTGAGATCTGAAAATGAGAAAAATTCAGTATGCAAAGATGCCAGGAAACAACAAATTAAGTTTTAGACAAACGAAAAGCTCTTTAAAAGAAATAATATATAAAAAACCAGAAAAGCATATATGAATGTTTATTAATATTCATATTCTAAGCATTAAAAGCAAAGTGAAACATATGTGAATGAAAAATGATAGATTTGACTAAAGAAAAGCAATAAACTGAAGAAAATATTTGCTGTGTCTATGACTGAAAAACTATTGGCTTTAATATGTAAGCATATAAGTTTTAAATCAATTAACAAGAAGAAATAATAATAAACTTATTAATAATTTCATCATATTTCTCATTAAAATAATAGGAAATAAAGATTTTCCAGTAAAAAATGGCCAAAACAAATAGGAAGTTCACAAAAGGAAAATACAAAGAATTAACATGACTAAAATATTCAAACTCTTTATTAATCACCTAGAGAAGTAAAACAATCATATATAACTAAAGAGATAAAATAAGATGTAGTATTTCGTGAGTATGTATAAAAATCTTTTTATATAGCAGGTGGAAAGACAAGTTACTTTCTGCCTTTTGTAGTGTTATTAAAAATCTTTAAATGTTGAGGCACCTGGGTGGTTCAGTCGATTAAGCATTTGACTTTTGATTTCGGCTCAGGTCATGATCTCTGGGTCCTGGGATTGAGCCCCGCATTGGGCTTCCTGCTCAGTAAGGAGCCTGCTTCTCTCTTTCCCTCTGCCCCCATGCCATCACTTCTTCTCTCTCTTTCTCAAACAAATAAATAAAATCTTAAAAAAATTAAATACAGAGGAAAATCTTCATGACATTGGTCTTGGCAATTATTTCATTGATATGATACCAAAAACACAGGCAACATAAGCAAAAACAGATAAGTGGTACTATGTCAAACTAAAAAGCTTCCTCACACAAGACAGAGGATCACAGGGGAAGGGAGGGAAAAAATGAAACAAGACAAAACCAGAGAAGGAGACAAACCATAAGAACTTTTAATCTCAGGAAACAAACTGAGGGTTGCTGGAGTGGAGGGGGTTGGGAGAGATGGGGGTGGCTGGGTGATGGACACTGGAGAGGGTATGTGCTATGGTGAGTGCTGTGAATTGTGTTAAGACTGATGAATCACAGACCTGTACCCCTGAAACAAATACTACATTATATGTTAATTAATAAAAAAAACCTTCCTCACAGAAAAGGAAACAATCAACAGAGTGAAAACGCAACAAATAGAAGAAAATATTTGCAAACTGTATATCCAATAAGAGGTTCATATCCAAAATATGTAAGAAACTCCCACAATGCAATAGCAAAAAACTAATAAGCCAAATAAAAAATGGGCTAAGGACTTGCAGAGACAATTCTCCAAAGAAGACATACAAACAACCAATAGCTATATGAAAAAATGATGATTAGGTCACTAATTATCAGGGGAATGCAAATCAAAACCAAAATCACCTCACACCTGCCAGGATAGCTGTTATCAAAACAAAACAACAATAAAAAAACACAAATGTTAGCAAAGATGTAGAGAAATTGGAGCCCTTGCAAATTGGTGTGACTAAAAAATGGAGTATCCATTACAGAAACAGTATGGAGTTTCTTCAAAAAATTAAAAACAGAACTATCATATGATCCAGCAATCTCACCTCTGGGTATTTACGCAAAAGAATTGAAATCAGGTCATTAAGGAGATATTAGCAGAGTCATGTTCACTATAGCATTATTCACAATAGTCAAGATATGGAAATAACTTAAATGTCCATCCACAGATGAATAGGCAAAGAAATGTGGTATACACATACAACAGAATATTATTCGGCCCTTTAAAAAGAAGGAAATTCTGCAACATATGACAATATGGATAAACCTTGAGGACATTATGCTAAGTGAAATATGCCAGCCACAAAAAGACAAATATTGCATGATTCCACTCATATGAGGCATCTAAAATAATCAAAGTCATAGAATCAAAGAGCAAAACAGTAGTTTCCAGGGACTGGGAGCTGGAAAAAATGGGAAGTTACTAACCAACAGACATAGAATTTCAGTAAAGCAAGATGAATGAGTTCTAGAGAATTGCTGTACAACACTGTACTATAATCAAGCTTTACAGATACATACCATTACTTTGGTTGAAGGCACTATAGAATACATAAGGCAGTGAAGAATTATCAGGATATCCCATTAAAAGAAAGTGTAGAGGATTTTCTTAAGGTGAAAGGAAAATATTCAGAGGTGGATACAAGAAGAAATGTAAAGGAAAAATAAACGCAATCAAATACCAATTATATGTGGGAAAATGGGAAAATACTGCTGTATGAGAGTACTAATAATCCATCATTGCATTGTCCCAGAGGGCAATAAAAATACAAGTACGCTAGACCTTGATAAGTCAAGAATGTATTTTTAATCTTTATAATAATTATCAAAATACAGCCATTAAGTTTATAACTATGAGCTAATAGAAGGAGAAAAACAGTAAAATATTAAACAATCAAAAAAGAATGCAAGAAAAGACAGGCAAAAAGATAGATCGATAAGTCAAATAACAACTAGTAAAATGGTAGATTTAAAATCAAATACAGGTAGAACTGAAGTCAATGATCAAAAGTAAACTAGAAATGCTCTGGCAATGCCCAAGTAGCTTGCATATGGATTAACTCTACCATAGAAAACAATTGTAAAATCTTAAACACACATGTGTGCTCACACATGCACACATACACAACTATTTAAAGAACCTGGGGGACGCCTGGGTGGCTCAGTCGTTAAGTGTCTGCCTACGGCTCAGGTCATGATCCCAGGGTTCTGGGATTGAGTCCCACATCAGGCTTCCTGCTCTGTGGGAGACCTGCCTCTCCCTCTCCCACTCACCCTGCTTTGTGTTCCCTCACTCTCTGTGTCTCTCTCTGTCAAATAAATAAATAAAATCTTAAAAAAAAAAAAAGAACTTGGAAAACAAAAGCAGACAGGAATTAGAAAAGTATCAATGCTTGAAATAAAGTAATTAAAGCAATTGACATTTGCAAGTTTCTGGCTTTTTGCTTACGTCTACCCCCAATTTGAACATGACTAAAAATGGCATAAACCTAGTATTAATGGCTCTATTTGTTGACCATTTAATGGTCTACTTAGAAAACCCTAGAGAATTTACAAAAAAGCTATTACACTAATACATGGGTTTAATATCCAACTCACTGAATATACAAAAATATACAAAAACCAATTTTAGTTCTATACATTAACAAAGAATAATTAGAAATTTAAAGTTAAAAATCCATGCTTTTTACATAAATATCCAAGAAATGTTCAGTACTTAGGGATATATTTAATAAAATATGCAGAGGATATGTTTCAATGGAAACTATAAAACATTTAAAAAATAATTATCAGGAAACTTTAAAATAAATTATGCTTAGGAATGAGGAGACTAAATATTGATAAAAGTTATATTTAACCAAAATTTATCTACAGATACATGTGATAGTTAATTTTGTGTGTCAACTTGACTGTGCCACAAAGTACCCAGATATTTGCTAACATTATTCTGGGGGTGTCTGTGAGAGTATTTCTGAATGATATGAATTCTGAGTTGGTAGACTGTATAAAGCAGATTACCTTCCCCAGTGTGGGTAGGTCTCATCTAATCCTTTGAAGGCCTAAACAGAGCAAAAGACTAAGCAAGAGAGAAATTTGCTCTTTCTGTCTGATGGTCTTCAGCTGGGCCCTGTTTCTTCTCCTGCATTTTGACTTGAACTGGAACTAACACCATCAGCTCTCCTGGACATGTGGCATGCTGACTGCAGATCTTGGGACTACTCAGGTTCCATAATCATCTAAGCCAATTCCTTACATATTTATATCTATGTCAATATTTATATCCTACTAGTTCTATTTCTCTGGAGAACCCTGAATGTTGTATTGTACAATACAATACAACCCAAATGAAAATTTGAGGTATATTTTAGAAATTGAGAAATATATTCTAAAATTTATAGGAAATACAAAGATCTAGAATAATTTTGAAAAGTGAACAAATTGGGAGTCAAATATATCTGATATCAATTAAAAAACTGATAAATTCTACTTCATAAATATTAAGTCTTTCTGGTCTTCTAAAGTTAGTGTAAAAAAAAAAAGAAAAACCTAACAGAGTGGGAAACAAACATTTGCTATATATATGTATTATATATATCTGATATATATTATAGGTATATCTATGTATATAGATATCCTAAGATATCTCTATATCTCTATATATTGTATATGTATTATATATATATATATATACACACACACACACACACATATCTGATAAAAGACTCATATCTGGAATATATAAAGATTAAAAGTCAATTTTTAGGAAGGCAATTTTTTTAAATGGTAAAAAATTTGAAGAGATACTTTGAATATGAAGATACATGGAAAGCGAACAAGTATATAGAAAGATGCTCATTAGCTTTCAAGGAAATAATTAAAAGTACAAAATACTACTAATATGCACATATAAGAATGCCTAAAATAGAATGACAATACCAAGTACTGGTTATGATACAAGGCAATTAGAAATCTCATCCTGTCATTTGCAATGTAAAATGCTGTCATTATTTTGAAAATGTATTTAACAATTTCTAAAACAATTAAATTTACACTGTCTTTAAACCTCAGGAATTCCCAAAATGAAAATATATGTCTACACAAAGGCCTTTATATAAATGAGTAGAGCAGCCTTTGTTTTTATAATACCCTAAGCATTAAAAACAACCTAACGTTGATTAGCAAGCAAATAGGTAAATTGTGGCATATCCATACAATGGAATGCTACTCAGCAATGAAAAGAAAAAAAAAAAACCCTACTTCAGTAGTTTTCTATTGCTGCTATAACAAATGACCACAAACAAAAAACAAGACAAATTTATTATCTTACAGTTCTGTAGATCAGGGTTTGGGTTGGTTTCTCTACTCTAGGTATAAAAAGGCTAAAATCAAGGTGTTGATTGACTGGGCTCTTACTAAGAAGCTCTAGAAAGACTCTGCTTCTAAGAAAACTAGGGTCATTGGCAAGATCCAGTTCCTTGCTATTGTAAGACTTGGGTACCCATTTCCATGCTAGTTGTTAAAGGTTCAACTGTTCCCCACCTCATTAAAGATGCTTTGATGTCTTAACCTGCAATTCCTCGAAATGTGACCTTATTTGGAAATAGGGTCGTAACAAAATAACCAAATTAAAAATAGGTCATTAAGATGGGCCATAATCCAATATGACTAGTGCTCTTATAAAAAGGGAAAATTTGGACACAGAGACAGACATGAACAGAGGGAAGATGATGTGAAGACACACAGGGAGAAGACAGCCCTGTGACCGGAATGATGCACTTAGAAGTCAAGGAACACCAAGGATTGCTGGCAAACACCAGAAGCTGTAAGAGGCAAAGAAGTATTCTCCCCCGCAGTCATCAGAAAGAGCATTGCCCGGCTTACAACTTGATTTTGGACTTTTAGTATGCAGATCTTTTTCAACTTTCAGGAAAATTTTTAAAGTTATGAAATTGTTATATTTTATGTTATACATGTCTTTTAATAAGCCTATTGCTCTTTTTTGTTGCTCTGACAATTGAAAGTCATGATAGTAACTGATCTCATTGAAGTTGCCTGAGTCAAGATATTATTTTAATTTCAAACAGCTATTCCTAGACATATACCTTAAAGATATTAATGGATGGATACAATCATATCAATCCAAAAGCTTACTTTCTGGTCCATTGGAAGAATATTTAATACTTAATTTTCTTCCTTCAAACTGCATAATGTGGCAATACAAACCCAATGAGTCCAATTTTGTGTTAAATTTTTTTCTCTTAAGAATTTGAAGGTAATGGGTTATAACATAAGGCATTTTTAGTTAAATTGATAAAAAGATGATTTTATTGGTTTTTCATGTGTTTTCTAGTTATGCTTTTTATATCAACCTACATATTCCTTTTACTTTATGAGAGGCTCCAATATAGACATTTATTCATATAATTTAATTTTCCCAAATTTCTCCAACTCAAATACAATATACTATTTAAAATAAATTGTGGAGACTTGAGGAGGTATAAAATATTATTTTTTAATCAAACCTTGTTTAAACAAGTTGATAAAAATAGCTATTATCCAGTAAAGTCTAGCTGGGTTAGCAGCTGGAACAGATCATTTAGGAAAAAAGGACTTTTAGCCTCAGTTTATATAATTATAAAGAGCAGTTGATTTTTCATTTTGTGTACCTGAAATATGAAATGAATGCATTATTTCTTCAGGCAGGAAAGAAAGCACTTGAGAAAAATATTTTATACATAAGCCAAAATGTATTTTCATTTTGAATGATCATATTTGGTCACCTACACAAACCCAATTTACCAACTTGTCAATATTTCATTTTTCACTGTGAAGATTTGACTATTCAATTTATTTTTTTTTTTTAAAGATTTTATTTATTTATTGAGAGAGAGAGAGAGAATGGTAGAGAGCATGAGAGAGAGGAAGGTCAGAGGGAGAAGCAGACCCCCTGCTGAGCAGGGAGCCCGATGCAGGACTCGATCCCGGGACTCCAGGATCATGACCTGAGCCGAAGGCAGTCGCTTAACCAACTGAGCCACCCAGGCGCCCCTGACTATTCAATTTATACTGCTAGATCTTCCATATATCAAGTGCTTTCCCTATGCCAGACATATTCAAAGTGCTTTACATACAATGCTGATTTAGTCTGCATTAAATCCATTCAAGATGCACTTAGACTTCCCATTTCACCCTTAGACTAAGGCTCAGAGATATGAAGCTGCTTGTCTCGGTTGCACCATAAGAAAGGGGGAGAGCTGAGATTCAAGTAGAGGTCTTCTGACTCCAAAGCACTTAACATTGTATCACATAAATCACAAAAAATTTCAGAAAATTTCAAATGCCTCGAATTTATTTTATTTACAATTGCTTTCAACTCACTTATTTAAAAGTTAATTCATAGAGAAAGTAAAAAGCATCTTTTTAGATACCATTGGAACATTCATATTGTATCACTCAAAATGTGTTTCTGACCTACTTTCTGAAACTGAAATCAAAAGATATTTTGATTTATTATTAATTCACATTAGGGTGATATTTTTCGGATATTCTTAATTTTTCTTTAATAACCAGTTATGAGTTTGCAATTATTATTTTATTATTGATTCAGTATTTGCTAAACATCTAAGATATTCATGCCCTAATGCATCAAAAACTGCTTTCTATACTATTTGAGTTTCTATGAAATTTACTATACCGTTAGCCATGTATTTGCCTATACATTACATGTCAGAAAGACCACTCTAAGTTCTTATTTTTTTTACCTACCACATCCATCTCTCATGGCGAGTGAACTGAAAGCTGAGTTGATGGTTCATAAAATCCTCTGAAGTAAATTCATTTCAGGTTGCTCTCCCATTTCATTTTTGCACATGACATGTTTTACAGGGGCCACTGAAGTCATGTTTTCATTTGGTGTGAATTAAAAACAGATAAAATATGAAATCCAGCAGTATAAAAATCTAAACAACTTGTTGATGTGCCATTTAAAGAAGCTATTTATAAATCTCATATTTCACTCAGAGCAATCATATGCCACGTTTTGAGATTTGCTTGTTTGTGGATGAAGGAAAGTCTGAAAAAATACTCTATTAACCTTTGTGTAAGAAGCAGTGTGATATATTAAAAAATATGGACTTTAGATTGGTAAGGGTTTCAACACCATCTTGATTAGTTAACCTCCCCAAATGCCAATCCCTTTAGCTGTAAAAACATAATACCTTGATTTTGCAAGGTTGTTGTGAGGCCTTAGTAAGATAACATAGGTAAAGTGCATAGCCAGTAACCAGTGTGGAGTGGAAACTCTCTGACATAGAGCTCTAGCAATCATGAATTTACAGAATCTAAAAATGCAAATCATAAAAATCCTTTAAATTTTTTCAAATAAATTTTACATGTATTATCATCACAATGGTACAATGATGAAAATAGCGCTTTCACATTTTCAAAAAGAAAAACAAAGAACAATGAGAAAGTTTACCTAACTGAAAGCATGATTAATGAGATAATAGTTATTAAAATTTAGTCTTTTTAGAACATTTCAAAACCCAGAGAGAAACTCCATACTCATAATCAGTCACTCTTTACTTCTCTCCAATCCTTCCCCCATCTCTAAGCAAATGTTTTAAGATTTCTTTATTTGAGAGAGAGAGGGGAAAAGCACGTGGGGGGGCAGAGGGAGAGGGAGAAGGAGAGAAGCAGACTCCCTGCTGAGCCGGAAGCCCAACAAGGGGCTTGATCCCACCACCCATGAGATCATGACCTGAGCAGAAATCAAGAGTCGAAAGTTTAACTGACTGAGACACCTAGGCACCCTTCTCGGCAAATGTTTATCTACTTTCTATCTCTAGAGCTGCCTTTACTAGCCATTTCACATAAATGCAGTCATACCTGTTTTTTGTGTGTGACTGGCTTTTTTCATTTAGCATAATGATTTCATGTATCAGGATTCCATTCCCTTTTTACTGACTAATAAAATTCCATTCTATGAGTATACCATAATTTATTTATCCATTCATCCATTGATGAAGATTTGGGTTCTTTCCACTTTTTGACAATTATGAACACTACTGTATAATAAAGATTATCATTCCATTTTTTGATGTTTGTTTGCTGACAACTTTTAGGATTCACATTTCCCTTTTCCCATTCTGCTCCACATTTGGGAAAGCTGATAAGAAAATACAGATGTTCCTTCCTTTGGCACCAATGGAAAGATTAAACCATGGACAGAAACCCTTATCCTAGCTCTACTCCTTAATCACCATGAAAACCATCAGCCAGTCGCTGATGGTTCCTGCTCTTTCAAGCCATTTTAGACCTCCTTGGGAGCTGCCCTTTTCTCCCCCAAAAGCTCATGTTAGTAGTAAACCCTTATATATCATTTCAGTGTTTGTGTGTGTGGCATCATCAGTCTCAAATTTGAACCTAATTTTGGTAGGGGGTCCATCTGCTTCAGCAGGCTGGTTACAAAACATACTGCTATAAACATTTGTGTGCAAGTTGTTTTTTTTTTTTTTAAAGGTTTATTTATTTATTTATTTGAGAGAGAGAGAGAGAGAGGGAGAGAGAGAGAGAGAGAGAGAACACGAGCTGGGGGGGAGGGCAGAGGGAGAGGAAGAAGCAGACTCCCAGCTGAGCAGGGAGGCTGAAGTGGGGCTAGAGCCCAGAATCCTGGGATCATGATGTGAACCCAAGGCAGACACCTAACCAACTGAGCCACCCTGTGTGGAAGTTTTTATGCGGAGATAGGTTTTCAATTATCTGGAGTATATACCTGAGAGTAGAATTGTTGGATTATATAGCGACTCTATGTATGTTTTTAGGACCTGGTAAAATGCTTTCCAAAGTGGCTGCACTGTTTTTTGCATTCCCACCAGCAATGTATGAGTGTTCCAATTATTCTATATCCCTGACAACACATAGTCTTTTTCACAATAGCCATCCTAGTGTGTGTAGCATGGTATCCCATTGTGGTTTCGATTTGTATTTCCTTAATGCCTAATGTTGCTACTATCTTTTCATGGGTTTATTGGGAATTTGTATACCTTCTTTGAACAAATGTCTATTCTAATCCTTTGCCCATTTTTATACTGGGATGTCTTTATGTTGTGGAATTGTAAGACTTTTTTTATATATTCTGGATACAAATCCCTTATCAGATATTAATTTGCAAATATTTTTTCCCATCCTGCAGATTTTCTTTTCACTTTCTTGATGGTATATTTTGAAGCACTAAAATCCCACTCAACAATTTCTACATTCAGCTCATTGATTCTAATTATGTTATATGGCCATCTGATCTGCAAGAGGGGATGGGAAATATTTTCTACCAAGGCAAAATTGGCACTCCCAACAAAATCGTGGCTTTGTTAGTAAGATCAAGGGCAGAATGGATATTGGGGTGGTGATCAACAGACTGTGCCATTTGGGGTAAAGGGATTAGCCAATAATCACGATCACAGTTCCTCAGGATGTATCTTTCCTCTCAGAAGTCTGTTCAGGTATCTCTCTGCCTGGTGCCAAGATTCCTTCACTGCCATTAACTTCCAGCTGACAAATGATCCTTTCTACTCAAGGAGATTCATACATGTTGTCTACCTTGGATTTGGCTGCCTCTGCCTTTCCTAACTCCTATATATATAAATTGCCCAACTGATCAATGTTTACCCATAGGTAGGGACATCTCTATCCCCCTATTTAGCAGGAAGACGTTATAGAAGTTAAGACCTTCTACCCTTACTAAACTTAAAAGATTTAAGGGTCAAATTTTTTCAGAGGGGAAAATGATGAGAACAAAGGCAAGAGAAATGTAGATAAAATTAAATTTCCTTACAAGTTGCAGCCCATTGATAAATACCTGAGATATGCAGAGTGTGACATTCCTTAAGGCACTCAGTGGCCTTAATGTTGATATCTTTAGCTTGACAATAGCCAGAACTCCAGGATCCTGTCTTAAAAAAAAAAAAAAAAAAAATGAAAATCCCTTTAGAGACTTCCTTTACCTCTACCCCTTTCCCAACTTAAAAGTACATAATCAATTGCTCTTCACAATCACAGTGACCCTCTTTCTGCCCGTGGGTGCTGTCCCCAGCCAGGAATAAAAGCACCCTTCAAAAAAAAAAAAAAAAAAAAAGTCTGATCAAATCTAGGGCAGCCGTTGTGTTTCATTACAAAATCCTGCCAACCTGTGTAATGCCTCCCTTTCACTCTCCAGCCATAGGACAAAAAAGACTCATCAGAATCAGTGATTGACAAACTCTGCATTCTACCAAGCTTTCTTGAGCCCTGCGTCATTGTTATAAATTTCCCACTACCAAGGGAAGTCTTTGTGATATTTTATTTACTTCTTCTTAACAAATGGCAATAGTTATCAGAGTTGTCCTTATAGTAATCATCTTTAGATAGAGAACTAGAAATATATAAAGTATAAATAAGAAAAAAAGTACAAACACTGATATACCTCATTTTATTTATGTATTTATGCATGTATTTATTTATTTTAAGATTTATTTATTTTGGAGAGAAAGCATGCACATGAGACTGGGGAAGAGGCAGGGAGAGGGACAGATATCCTCAAGCAGACTCCCTACAGAGCGTGGAACCCACCACAGGGCTGGGGCTCCATCCCAGGACCCTGAGACCATGACCTAAGCTGAAATCAAGAGTTGTTTGCTCAACCAACTGAGCCACCCAGGCATCTCTAATATACTTCATTTTAGATCATGGATATTACTGCATGTCTTATTCAGTGGAACTATACTTTCCACTGAATATTATGGCATATTATAAATTTCCAAATTCATTGTTTAGTATTGACTGCTTAATGGAAAAGATAAAACTATGACCAAATTCAGAATGCTATTCATTTACTATATATTCATTCATTTGTTCAATATGTATATATATATTTACTATGTACAAGACCCTTATCCTCAATGAATTTGCAGTTTAGAAGTCAATCAGTGATCACCATGTTCATTGCTGCTTATAGATGAGACTGAGGGTCAAAGAGGATAAGCCCCCAGAACAGAGTATAGTCATTAAATATTGATCTTATTTTTTCCTTTTTTTTTTTTTGGCTTTTAGATTTAGCTCTGTTATAGTATCTATATTGTAGATGTTTGAAGTATCAATTTTTAAACACAAATTTAATTCAGAGTTATCTATATAGATCCAATTCAAAATACTGTTTAATGTGTTCCTGAATCTTTGGGTAAATCCAGAATTTTTACAACATGATTATTTTTTAGATGTCTACATTCAAATTTTCACAGCTGAATACAGGGCCTATAGGGTAGGCAGTCAGTATCAGTTGTATTGATGCTGTGGAAATGAAGCCAGTAACATGACTATGTGACAAAGTTATAATTAACTCTTTACATTTGGTTTAGGAAGACACAATGACTGGATATATCTTAGGAACTACATAATAGGTTAACATACAGATATCTTTTTAAATTAGAGTAATCTAGAAAATTGAAAATTAAATATTTTATTCATGTTTTATATAAATGAATATTTGGCATAAATTACAAATGTTTTCCAAAATACATTTGATAATTTATAAATCATTTATAATTTTCCTGATTTTATTATTCAAGGTAAACATAGCCCGAAATTTTAGCTTTTTCTGAAGTAAAATATTTTGATCTCCCCAAAAACTGCCACCACCTTCCTGGAATTCTTCAGGTCATCTCTGCACTCTCTCTCAATATGGAAAGAAAGGGAGAATAGGAGAAATAGGAGAAAGGGGGAATGTAAAGGAAGATCAGTGCTGTAATCTTGCATGATTATTTGATCTTGGAGACATTCCATACACTAAGAAACAACTATGCGACCTCTATGAGCACATTTCAGATTATTGAAACATGATTTATTTAACATCACCTTGGCTGCTGAAATAAAGGGGCAGAGATCATTGAGGTCATGTTTCCAGGCCCAATACAGAAATGTTTATATCATCAGATGGTACTTTCCAGGTTATAGCCATAGACAGTGCTGTTTCTTACTGTGAATTATCCCTTCCACTGGTTGTTCACTTATTCTTATTTACCGCTATATTTTTTATGCTACACAATACCCAGGCATTCATCAATGTAGTGTCATTACTCTGTAAAGGGCATTTTCCATGGTCATGCAAAAATCAATACACTAAAATAGTTTAAATATTTTTAAGCCAGGTATAAGCGGTGGGGTAAAACATCACCCACAGAGACTGACCCTGGCGTTGAGGTTGTAAACATTGCTAATGCATCTCTCACATTTGTGTGTATCATTTTTAAAAGTGCTGGATTTGCTACAGATGGGCATGTTTCACTTTTGAATAAATATTTCTGCAGAATCTAATATTCCAGTTCATTTAGCATATTCTATGCTAACCTTCTTATCCATTAACATATTCAAGGAAACGTTCTCATTTCCAGACAGATTCATGGATTTATGCCATGGGCCCTACAGATATTTGAGACTATATCAACATTATACAACATCTAGCATACACAATGCATACAGAAAAACTACCAAATCCAAGCCAGACTTTAATTAACATAGTTAACATATTTATTATATTCAGGGATTACATTAGGGATCAGCCTATGAAAGATGTTGGAACTTAATCTATTTGAGAATGTAATGCAGGAATACATAAAAGGATTTTGGTACATCCTGTATAACATTTGATAATTTGGGGGGGAAAGTCTGATATATATTTTTTTAAATTCTGAAATAACTTGTAAGACCAAGATGCAACATCAAGAGCATATTCTAAAAAAGGACGTGGAAAACGTCACATGATAACCCAGGTTTTTTTTAAATGGGCAAAGTACTTGTACACCATTATGTAACTCCAAATTATGCTTTTGAAAATTCTTTCTTTGAATTGTGGTAAATTCACAGTGCCTTATCTTCAAATGCAGACAATAAAATGCACCCTGAGGAAAGTACCAAAATGTTTACTTTTAATGGAATTCTAGTCCTAGAAATGAAAATAAATGTGCTTTGTGTTAATACACAGCTTATCATATCTGCAATATATATAATGTGGAGAAGAGTTCTATATGGTATAGAATTGTAACCATTATTATACTTGTTTATAGTCACACTCAGTTTAAAGACACAGATATTCCATCATCTGGACTGTTATTTGTGTTTGACACATTCAGATTTCTCTGAAGTCTACTTTCAATACCTATAGCATCTCAGTACTACTATGAAGGCATAAGTTTAAACTTTCAAGTAAATTAGAAAATCAAACACTATATATTTTAAAAAGTTATTCTTTTCACCATTTCCAACTTCTATTTTTAATCTTTCTTCCTTCTTTGACATAAAGTTTTTATTTACTCTGGAAAAGCAACCAAAAGACTTTAAGTTTTTACAATTAAGAATATATAAATGATCTATAAATCTTCAAATATATTTTGGTAACTAATTACAGTGTTCAAATCACACATCTGTTAATAATCAGTCAGAGATGATGAAATCTACCAGGAACTATCTGGATGCAAATGTGGTAAATTATTTGATTATTTTATACAAAGGAGTGCCCAGTGTCAGTTGGCTTTGGAATTAATTCTGTTCGAATTCCCATTTGTTATGTATCAGCTAAATAATCTTGGGCAAATTATGTAACTTCTCAAGGATAAATGTCTCATCTGGAAAGTAGGAATAATATATACCTATTTCACAATATTGTTTGGAAGGATTATTTGAAAACACAAGTATAAAGAGTTAAGCAACTATCTGACCCAGAGTAAACAATGTGTTAGATTTTCTCCTCATCAACAGGCTTAGTGTGATATTTAAAAGTAAAATAAGTAAATAAATTATGACTAGAAGACTACTAAGGTAACAAAGTGGACTACCAAGCATCTTATAAAATATCTTTCTGAGAGTATCTTCCCAAAATAGATAAAATTGTTTTTCCAATAGGCTATGAACCTTACATGTCAACAGACTCAGTTGCCTCTTTATTGACCTTCAATCTCCTGTTGCTTCCAAATATGATTTAATAGCTGGAAGCATCTTGCTTAAGGAATAAAAGAGCTTCTATTCCCAGAGGAATGCAGAGCTATTGATTCAAATTAAAATTCATGGTGTAAGCTTCAAAATCCTTTACTATTGCTCAATCTTCATTATGTTTATCTCCTTAGCTTATGGTTCAAGATAGTGGATCCTTTTATATTAATTACTTGTTCTTGGTTATCTCTTACCAGCATGACAAACCCAAGAAAGCATAGATTTAGAATGAAAATACTTAATTTTTAAGTCTTGGCTCCAGCATTATTCCTGAGCATCATGTTATACATTTGTAAAAAAAAAAATTTTAAATAATAACAACTACCCTGCCTATGTCACAGGAGAAAGTCAACATTTAATCATGTGGTAGGGCAAGTAAAAGACATTAAAGATACAACAATGAGAAACACTTTAAGACAAAGCTCAGATTTTAATGAGGAGTTCCAGACAATCATGCTAGAGTGATGAGTGTCATGATCAGGGAAACTCATGCATTAGTTTTATTATAAACCTAATATAGGATATCTCTTCTACTGAAACATCTTTCCCCGTACTCACTAAAATGTTCTAATTTAAAATTCTGTAAGATTCACTACTAAATGTCAAAACTTACCAATATATCTGTAAGTTTCCATAGACTCTTTTCAACTTCTCTATATATGTGTGTAGCATATAAACATGTTCACTTATTTATCCAAAACTACAGCTGATTTTGATTACATGGGTCTTTCACTTGTATTTATATATATTTATGTTTGCTTTTCTCCTCTTTTTAATGACCATATTTTATTTTCTTTTGTGACTCCTCATTATTCTAATATGTTTCAAGTAATTTTAGTGTTTTAAAAAATAAATTCCTCTTAGAATTTAGTAAATAAAGCAAATATCTTAGGTAGATACTCAATTATTCTTCATAGTCTTTCCAAATTTTAAAAAATAGACTATTAATCCTGATTTCTTGAATACTCAATTCTCATTTGGGCTTATAGTGACAATCCCAGATCAAACTTAAGGGGGAAAACTTGTTTTGGGATATTCAGATTTTTTAAAAGTTTTATTTGTATATATTTCACTATTACATAAGCAATATGCATGTGTTATTGGAAAAACAGTAGAAAATAAAGAGAAGTTAAAAAGAATCACCTATAATCCTATCACACTGCTTATATTTTGAAGTATATGTATCATGATACTTTATGGACATGAATAAACCGTACTTTTAAAAGTGGAATATTATTCCTAGTTTTATAATTACTTTAATTCACTTATATGTGCTAAACCGCTTCATAACAATAACCATGTATGTAATAATTATAATGACTTCAGAGTATTCCATTACATAAACCAAATTTTATTTATCAATCCCATTTTTTTTATTATTAGGTTATGTTAATCACCATACATTACATCATTAGTTTTTGATGTAGTGTTCCATGATTCATTGTTTGCGTATAACACCCAGTACTCCATGCAGAACGTGCCCTCCTTAATACCCATCACCAGGCTAACCCATCCTCCCACCCCCTCCCCTCTAGAACCCTCAGTTTGCTCTTCAGAGTCAATAGTCTCTCATGGTTCCTCTCCCCCTCCGATTTCCCCCCCTTCATTTCTCCCCTCCTACTATCTTCTTTTTTTTTTTTAACATATAATGTATTATTTGTTTCAGAGGTATCAATCCCATTTAATGGGGCATTTAGATTGCTTTATTTTTACATAATCAGTCTCATGATAAATAAACCTGAATCTTTGTACAATCGTCCTATTTCTTCCCACAGGATAAATTTCTAACATTAGAATTTCCTATGTCAAAGGCTATATATCTTTTTAGCTTTCATTATACTTTGACAAAATCCTCCAAGGGACTTTGGGTTGAAGGATGCCTCTTTCTATATTGTGAATTTGAATTTTAGAAAAGTTTTCTGTATATGGAATATCTTGTTTTACTCACATGTCTCTTATTACCACTAAGGTTCATATTTACACATATTTTACTTGGCCACTGTTTTTTCTTATTATATGAAATGCCATTTCTCATCCTTTGCTCATTTTTTCAATTCAGCAGCTTTCTTTGTATTGCATAATAAAGAGATTTTTATGTGTTAATGTTGATAACATTTTACCTATGTATATGTTACAAATGTTTTCTCAAAGTTTATCCCCCCTTAAGTTTATTTATTGTAGTTTTTGATATGTGGATGTTTTTAAATAATACATATCAATTTTGTTATGGTTTTTATCATTAAATTTTTCCTAATGCTAAGATGACAAATATATAGTGAGGAACTCCAAGTCTCCTTGAGCTTTAGATTCAAAGTTCGTGTACCTCCCCAGCTCCCAAAGCGTGAGAGCACATCCTTTATGCCCCCAAGGGTCTTCTGCTTCCCCATAACATTTAACAAGCTATACTACTAATGTCTGTTTACTTTTTTGTCTCCACCTAACCATAAACTCCTTGAGATTATGAACAGTCTCACTTATATCTTGGCATAAATTAGAACTTTATTAAATTAGGTGTCTCAGATATTGTCATATAGGCAGTCATAACCTGTAATTGAATTTACTGGCATATTGTACTAACCCAGTGTTATTGGTACAAGTTTCAGTTATACAAGTTCTTAATGCCATGCTCTTCTTCAAAATAGATGTCATAATTATAATACTCATATTAGTTATGCAATTTTTGGTTAATATTTGTTGCTTCTCTAGAGAAAAATCAAGTCTATTTTGTACATTATTGGATCACCATTTTATTTAACTATAGTAGGTGTAGAAAAAATAATTGAGAATTACAAATGAACCAATAAATAATATAGTTTATAAACAAGGATCTCTAGACAAAATATATCTCTACTGCTCTGACTTTCTTGAAAATAATTTAAAATATTTTAGTATTTCTATCCATATTATGATAGGAAGAACTATATGATAGGAAAGACCATGAAGGAGATTTTTAGGTTGATTTCTGCTTTCATCATTATGTAATATTGAAATAACTCAAGGAGCATATAATATTTAAATTTTAAAATAACCATCAATGGCATACTATCAAACACTTTATAGCTAAAGCATTTTACTTCAAGTTGCCAATGAATTGTCTTATTTTATTTTTTTCATGAACTCATTGTATGTATAAACAGCAAAAGTACAAGGCTGGACAGGAGAATAATAAAAACAGATGGAAGACATTTTTCAGTTGGATGACCTTTTAGTTCACAGGCTTGAATAAGGCCAAGTCTAGTTATGCTAAATAACTAGTAGTACCTCTCAGCACCTGTTCAGTCTCCTAAATGCATTCAACCTTTGCTTCTGGGTTCTTGAGAATAACACAAGCTTGTTATGGGAAGCAGATGTGACTTGATGTTGATGTGGCTGTACAAGCTATTCTAGTGAATCCTCAAGGGCAAAAAATGTACAACCTTGAAGATGAACTATAAAGATGGCAAACATTTGTGTAAGGCCTTTTCTCACCATGGAAAAAAATATTTTAAAATTTACAATGAAGAAAGTCAATGCCATATTTACTTGTCAGTCTTTTAGCATGATAGGTGATAACAAAATCAAATTGGGTTTATTTGCAAACTTTAATAACATATACAAGATTAAAACTATGTTAAACTCATTTGTAGTAAACTAAAAACTTGCTTTATTTAACAGAAGAATACAGTAGGTCAGATGCTAAGGTCAACATCCCTGGACTCAAATCCTGGTTCTAGCTCTATATTGTAGCAGTTATTAGCTAATGAACTTGGACAAGTTCCTCAGCTTCTAGATTTTCTTGGTTACAAAATGGGCTTTATAATACTTTTAGCAATAATTTCAATTAATTTTTGAGATCCTTCATGCTAATCATTACCACAGTGTACATTAAAACATTTAATAACTATTACCATTAAGATTATATTATAAATAAAAACCTAAATTATAAGTTTTATTGGCATAGACCCCCATGTATCCTTCAAGATCCAGATCATAAGTTACTAGTTTTATGAAATCTTTCTTACTCAGAGCAGATCTAATTGCTTATTCATTTGAGTTCCTATTTCCTTATGATTAGTTAATATAATAAGATTAATTTGTTGGGTTACTATTCAGATAAGTCACTTGGCTAGCATGAGACTCTTTAAATGGGATTGTAGAAACAACAAGCATTCACAATTTCATTAATTATTGAACTTTTCTTTTATTGATTGAAGTGGCTGGACAAAACTGGTCAGGGTAATAAAGGAAATTTACAAAGTCTGTGTACAAAATGAAAAAGGAGAGAAAGGAGGTGAGAAACTGTGGGGAGAAGAACATATAAACCTGTAGAATTTTCTTAAGTTTCTGGTATGTATTGTGTAATGTGAGTTCTCTTTCCCAATAAATATTTAATAACATATCTATTTCTTATTAAACCCTTATAAAGTTTTGTGGATTTGGAAGAGGGGTATAACAAAATACTCAGTGCATTCTGGATGATTCAAAGGGAGAAAGAAAACTGCCAATGAGAGTTCTGCCACCTGCCCATTTCTGCGGCTAGCCTGTGAGTTCCAGCATGTGGACCATATTGATAGCTAATGCCTGCCAGAGTCTAAATAGGTGCTGAGGATTATAAGAAAACTTCTTATATGCTTTTAACCTTTCCAAACTATGAAATACTGTCTTCCATTAACATTGTGAGCTAACCTTATAAATGCAGTCATATTACCCCCTTTAAAAGGGAGAGATTCTGATAGTAATGATGTACCTAAATCTGACGACACATAAAAATAGAAATACCCATGATCACATAAAGATAGAAGAATATATTAGTCTCTTTATTATTTTTTATAAAGTTTTCCAAAAATTTAGGGTTTTAACATGGCATTCTAAAAACTGATCTTAGAGCCAGGATACATCTAAATATTTATTAAAAAATTACTAATTATACAATGATTTTCTAACATTTCTTAATTAAGGAAATTATATATTTTCTTTGCCAGCTAAATATGATACCATTTCAGCTGAAATAATGAAGCTAAAGCAAAATTTAAAGGCTCAGGAATGCCAAAAGCGGGAAAAAAGCATAATAGTATTAGAGCAAAGGAGAATTAGGAAAACAAATCTAAAAACATTGCAATAAATATATTACATATTTTGATATATTCCAGGTATGGTTTTCAAAATTAGGTCTAAAAATACCCACTGCTATCACTTTATGACAAAAACCAACTGATGCCTACGATTAAAAACATTAATACCTCTTGCACACCTAATTACATGTTGGCAGATTTGTCAATATATACAACTTCAATAATGTAGGTAAACTTGCTAGATTGTGTTTCTTTTGCTTTATTTTCTATTTAAAGACCACAAGATTAGACATGGATAATTTTAGCTACAATAGGAAGAAAATTGAGAAATGACCAGTTATGTGATACTCCACTTGAGATGATCAAAACTACACAACTCTAAATGATGTCTCATATGTGGCTCAATTTGATTGAAATCACTATTCACTAATGCGACCAACTGTACTATTAGGTCTACTGAGCTCAAGCTGATAAAAATCGTTGTCTCTGAGGAGCAAAAAAAATTCGGGAGTCACTCATTTCTCAAACTCCACAAGACATTCTAGGAAGGGGGAGACGACTAGGAAGGAAGAGCATGAAAGTCATACCTAGACTTTTAATGTTTCCATGGTCTCTGCTTGAACATTCTAAGAATGTCTATGTCTACATCCAACTGTGATGCTCTAATTTAAAGTTTTAAGGAGATTACATAACTAAATGAAACTTTTCACATCTTTTAAGCTATTAGCTGCAGGAGGTTTTCTTTTGCTTTCTTCCCTTTTTTTTTTTTTTTTTTTTTTTGGTCTTCACTTAGCTAGGCCCTTTTTTATTAGGATTCTATTAGCTGGCTTTGGAATGATGATAACATAGCTTGGCCAGTTCAATCACCACATTTTGTCTGTCATTTTCCTCTCATGAACTTAATGACTGCTTTGTACAAGATGAAAGACACTTAGTGCAAATCCCCCTTGAAAATGAACACAAATAAGTTCACAGAGTCATAAATTAGTAACAGGCGATCTTTCATTTCTACCTGCTTGTATCCTTTTATCTGATTGCTCCATTAGTCCCTCTCCTCTGAAGTTTCAAATAAAGAAAATGTAATGCCGTCTTTAAGTATAATTAGAATGGATAAATGAACAGAAAAGGGAAAAGCATTCTGAGTCATTAATTGTCCTAATAGGCTCAACCTGGGAAACATGAATGATAAAAATGCTAAACAAAAGAGATTGTACATTATGCTTAGAAGCAAAATAAGAATCAGTGAGATTAGCCTACAGGAGGAAAATACAGGATGCATATAGCTAAGCATTACTCAGCAAATGATGTCTGCTTCTTCATTATGGTATTGTTATCACTAGTATGATAACCATACTGGTAGAAGCTTTGTGTTTGGGTGGGTAAGTTCCAGAAACCCTTACTTACTAAAAGGGCTAATATTGAGGCAAAACTCTTTTCTAGATTGTGTTTATGTATTCAAACTATTTGATCATTTATTTTTTGTTTTGTTATGTAAAATCAAAAGAGATTTTGTTGTTTGCATGTGTTAAGAGATAAACTGAGGCATAATAAAAATTATAACAGTTTGAGCAAAAATCCATTCTATATGGTGAGCACCAAACCAGAAGTAGTTAGGAGTGCTCCATGGACAGGGGCTTGGAGGGAGACTTTTACAGAGAAAAGACAGAAGCAAATCAAGGAAATTGATGGGCTATAAAGCTCAATTGGATGGTTTGTGATTGGCTGTCCTTAGGTTTCCAGTTCTGTAACCCTGAAGCATTTAAAGACTTAGACTTTGGTTTGTTCAGGTAGGCTAAAATGGCATTATTGGCCACCGCAGTATAATAGTCTTCTTGTTGAACTAATTTATCACCTGTGTTTGTGTATCTGTGATTAGGTAGATAAACTTTTAAAGTAGGCTTAGTTGCTAGGATTCTGGCAAATAATAGCAAGAGGTGACAAACCAGTTGTACACATGAACAATCATAATTCACAAATATCTCCTCTTATGAGAGAGATAGTATGGTGAGGCAGTAAGGACTCAGAAACTACACTCCATGGGCCCAAATTTTAGCTCTAGCACTTACTTGCTCTGTGATCTTTTTTTTTTAATTTTTTTATTGTTATGTTAATCACCATACATTACATCATTAGTTCTTGATGTAGTGTTCCATGATTCATTGTTTGTGCATAACACCCAGTGCTCTACACAGAATGCGTCCACTTTAATACCCATCACCAGGCTAACCCATCCCCCCACCATCCTCCCCTCTAGAACCCTCAGTTTGTTTTTCAGAGTCCATCGTCTCTCATGGTTCGTCTCCCCCTCTGACTTACTCCCCCTCATTCTTCCCCTCCTGCTATCTTCTTTTTCTTTTCTCTTAACATATGTTGCATTATTTGTTGCAGAAGTACAGATCTGCGACTCAACAGTCTTGCACACTTCACAGTGCTCACCATAGCACATACCCTACCCACTATCACCCAGCCACCCCATCCCTCCCACCCCACCCCCACTCCAGCAACCCTCAGTTTGTTTCCTGAGATTAAGAATTCCTCATATCAGTGAGGTCATATGATACATGTCTTTCTCTGATTGACCTATTTCACTCAGCATAACACCCTCCAGTTCCATCCACGTCATTGCAAATAGCAAGATCTCATTCCCTTTTAAGGCTGCATAATATTCCATTGTGTATATATACCACATCTTTTTTATCCATTCATCTGTTGATGGACATCTTGGCTCTTTCCACAGTTTGGCTATTGTGGACATTGCTTCTATAAACATTGGGGTGCACGTACCCCTTCGGATCCCTACATTTGTATCTTTGGGGTAAATACCCAGTAGTGCAATTGCTGGATCGTATGGTAGCTCTACTTTCAAGTGTTTGAGGAACCTCCATACTGTTTTCCAGAGGGGTTGCACCAGCCTGCATTCCCACCAACAGTGCAGGAGGGTTCCCCTTTCTCCGCATCCCCACCAACATCTGTCGTTCCCTGACTTGTTAATTTTAGCCATTCTGACGGGTGCGAGGTGGTATCTCATTGAGGTTTTGATTTGGATTTCCCTGATGCCGAGTGATGTTGAGCACTTTTTCATGTGTCTGTTGACCATTTGGATGTACATTTCTTTGGAAAAATGTCTGTTCATGTTTTCTGCCCATTTCTTGATTGGATTATTTGTTCTTTGGGTGTTGAGTTTGGTAAGTTCTGATTTTGGATACTAGTCCTTTATCTGATATGTCATTTGCAAATATTTTTTCCCATTCTGTTGGTTGTCTTTTGGTTTTGTGGACTGTTTCTTTTGCTGTGCAAAAGCTTTTTATCTTGATGAAATCCCAATAGTTCATTTTTGCCCTTGCTTCGCTTGCCTTTGGCGATGGTTCAAGGAAGAAATTGCTGTGGCTGAGGTTGAAGAGGTTGCTACCTGTGTTCTCCTTTAGGATTTTGATGGACTCCTGTCTCACATTTAGGTCTTTCAACCATTTGGAGTGTATTTTTGTGTGTGGTGTAAGGAAATGGTCCAGTTTCATTCTTCTGCATGTGGCTGTCCAATTTTCCCAACACCATTTGTTGAAGAGACTGTCTTTTTGCCATTGGACATTATTTCCTGCTTTGTCAAAGATTAGTTGACCATAGAGTTGAGGGTCCATTTCTGGGCTCTCGATTCTGTTCCATTGATCGATGTGTCTGTTTTTGTTCCAGTAACATACTGTCTTGATGATGACAGCTTTGTAATAGAGCTGGAAGTCAAGAACTGTGATGCCGCCAGCTTTGCTTTTCTTTTTCAAGATTCCTCTGGCTATTCGGGGTCTCTTCTGGTTCCATAAAAATTTTAGGATTATTTGTTCCATTTCTTTGAAAAAAGTGGATGGTATTTTGATGGGGATTGCATTGAATGTGTAGATTGCTCTAGGTAGCATTGACAACTTCACAATGTTTGTTCTTCCAATCCATGAGCATGGAACGTTTTTCCATATCTTTGTGTCTTCCTCAATTTCTTTCATGAATGTTTTATAGTTTTCTGAATACAGATCCTTTGTCTCTTTGGTTAAATTTATTCCTAGGTATCTTATGGTTTTGGGTGCAATTGTAAATGGGATCGACTCCTTAATTTGTCTCTCTTCTGTCTTATTGTTGGTGTATAGGGATGCCACTGATTTCTTTGCATTGATTTTATATCCTGCTACTTTACTGAATTCCTGTATGAGTTCTAGCAGTTTTGGGGTGGAGTCTTTTGGGTTTTCCACATACAGTATCATATCATCTGCAAAGAGTGAGAGTTTGATTTCCTCTTTGCTGATTTGGATGCCTTTGATTTCTTTTTGTTGTCTGATTGCTGTGGCTAGGACTTCTAATACTATGTTGAATAGCAGTGGTGA
>NW_027397070.1:21617366-21729319 GCF_003265705.2 Callorhinus ursinus | reverse complement strand
CCACTCCAGCAACCCTCAGTTTGTTTCCTGAGATTAAGAATTCCTCATATCAGTGAGGTCATATGATACATGTCTTTCTCTGATTGACCTATTTCACTCAGCATAACACCCTCCAGTTCCATCCACGTCATTGCAAATAGCAAGATCTCATTCCCTTTTAAGGCTGCATAATATTCCATTGTGTATATATACCACATCTTTTTTATCCATTCATCTGTTGATGGACATCTTGGCTCTTTCCACAGTTTGGCTATTGTGGACATTGCTTCTATAAACATTGGGGTGCACGTACCCCTTCGGATCCCTACATTTGTATCTTTGGGGTAAATACCCAGTAGTGCAATTGCTGGATCGTATGGTAGCTCTACTTTCAAGTGTTTGAGGAACCTCCATACTGTTTTCCAGAGGGGTTGCACCAGCTTGCATTCCCACCAACAGTGCAGGAGGGTTCCCCTTTCTCCGCATCCCCACCAACATCTGTCGTTCCCTGACTTGTTAATTTTAGCCATTCTGACGGGTGCGAGGTGGTATCTCATTGAGGTTTTGATTTGGATTTCCCTGATGCCGAGTGATGTTGAGCACTTTTTCATGTGTCTGTTGACCATTTGGATGTACATTTCTTTGGAAAAATGTCTGTTCATGTTTTCTGCCCATTTCTTGATTGGATTATTTGTTCTTTGGGTGTTGAGTTTGGTAAGTTCTGATTTTGGATACTAGTCCTTTATCTGATATGTCATTTGCAAATATTTTTTCCCATTCTGTCGGTTGTCTTTTGGTTTTGTGGACTGTTTCTTTTGCTGTGCAAAAGCTTTTTATCTTGATGAAATCCCAATAGTTCATTTTTGCCCTTGCTTCGTTTGCCTTTGGCGATGGTTCAAGGAAGAAATTGCTGTGGCTGAGGTTGAAGAGGTTGCTACCTGTGTTCTCCTTTAGGATTTTGATGGACTCCTGTCTCACATTTAGGTCTTTCAACCATTTGGAGTGTATTTTTGTGTGTGGTGTAAGGAAATGGTCCAGTTTCATTCTTCTGCATGTGGCTGTCCAATTTTCCCAACACCATTTGTTGAAGAGACTGTCTTTTTGCCATTGGACATTATTTCCTGCTTTGTCAAAGATTAGTTGACCATAGAGTTGAGGGTCCATTTCTGGGCTCTCGATTCTGTTCCATTGATCGATGTGTCTGTTTTTGTTCCAGTAACATACTGTCTTGATGATGACAGCTTTGTAATAGAGCTGGAAGTCAAGAACTGTGATGCCGCCAGCTTTGCTTTTCTTTTTCAAGATTCCTCTGGCTATTCGGGGTCTCTTCTGGTTCCATAAAAATTTTAGGATTATTTGTTCCATTTCTTTGAAAAAAGTGGATGGTATTTTGATGGGGATTGCATTGAATGTGTAGATTGCTCTAGGTAGCATTGACAACTTCACAATGTTTGTTCTTCCAATCCATGAGCATGGAACGTTTTTCCATATCTTTGTGTCTTCCTCAATTTCTTTCATGAATGTTTTATAGTTTTCTGAATACAGATCCTTTGTCTCTTTGGTTAAATTTATTCCTAGGTATCTTATGGTTTTGGGTGCAATTGTAAATGGGATCGACTCCTTAATTTGTCTCTCTTCTGTCTTATTGTTGGTGTATAGGGATGCCACTGATTTCTTTGCATTGATTTTATATCCTGCTACTTTACTGAATTCCTGTATGAGTTCTAGCAGTTTTGGGGTGGAGTCTTTTGGGTTTTCCACATACAGTATCATATCATCTGCAAAGAGTGAGAGTTTGATTTCCTCTTTGCCGATTTGGATGCCTTTGATTTCTTTTTGTTGTCTGATTGCTGTGGCTAGGACTTCTAATACTATGTTGAATAGCAGTGGTGATAGTGGACATCCCTGCCGCATTCCTGATCTTAGGGGAAAGCTCTCAGCTTTTCCCCATTGAGAATGATATTTGCTGTAGGTTTTTCATAGATGGCTTTTATGATATTGAGGTAGGTACCCTCTATCCCTATACTCTGAAGAGTTTTGATCAAGAAAGGATGCTGTACTTTGTCAAATGCTTTTTCTGCATCTATTGAGAGGATCGTATGATTCTTGTTCTTTCTTTTGTTAATGTATTGTATCATGTTGACTGATTTGCAGATGTTGAACCAACCTTGCAGTGAGGGATAAATCCCACTTGGTCATGGTGAATAATCCTTTTAATGTACTGTTGGATCCTATTGGCTAGTATTTTGGTGAGAATTTTTGCATCCGTGTTCATCAAGGATATTGGTCTGTAATTCTCCTTTTTGATGGGGTCTTTGTCTGGTTTTGGGATCAAGGTAATGCTGGCCTCATAAAATGAGTTTGAAAGTTTTCCTTCTATTTCCATTTTTTGGAACAGTTTCAGGAGAATGGGTATTAATTCTTCTTTAAATGTCTGATAGAATTCCCCTGGGAAGCCATCTGGCCCTGGGCTTTTGTTTCTTGGGAGATTTTTGATGACTGCTTCCATTTCCTTAGTGGTTATAGGTCTGTTCACGTTTTCTATTTCTTCCGGGTTCAATTTTGATAGTTGATACATCTCTAGGAATGCACCCATTTCTTCCAGGTTATCTAATTTGCTGGCATAGAGTTGTTCATAATATGTTCTTATAATTGTTTTTATTTCTTTGGTGTTGGTTGTGATCTCTCCACTTTCATTCATGATTTTGTTGATTTGGGTCATTTCTCTTTTCTTTTTGATAAGTCTGGCCAGGGGTTTATCAATCTTGTTACTTCTTTCAAAGAACAGCTCCTAGTTTCATCGATCTGTTCTACTGTTCTTTTGGTTTCTATTTCATTGATTTCTGCTCTGATCTTTATGATTTCTCTTCTCCTGATGGGTTTAGCCTTTATTTGCTGTTCTTTCTCCAGCTCCTTTAGGTGTAGGGTTAGGTTGTGTATTTGAGACCTTTCTTGCTTCTTGAGAAAGGCTTGTATTGCTATATACTTTCCTCTCAGGACTGCTTTTGCTGTATCCCAAAGATTTTGAACAGTTTTGTTTTCATTTTCATTGGTTTCCATGAATTTTTTTAATTCTTCTTTAATTTCCTGGTTGCCCCATTCATTCTTTAGTAGGATGCTCTTTAGCCTCCATGTATTTGAGTTCTTTCCGACTTTCCTCTTGTGATTGAGTTCTAGTTTCATAGCATTGTCGTCTGAAAATATGCAGGGAATGATCCCAATCTTTTGGTACCAGTTGAGACCTGATTTGTGACGTAGGATGTGATCAATTCTGGCGAATGTTCCATGGGCACTAGAGAAGAATATGTATTCCGTTGCTTTGGGATGGAATGTTCTGAATATGTCTGTGAAGTCCATTGGGTCCAGTGTGTCATTTAAAGTCTTTATTTCCTTGTTGATCTTTTGCTTAGATGATCTGTCCATTTCAGTCAGGGGGGGTGTTAAAGTCCCCCTGTATTGTATTGTATTGTTGTCAATGTGTTTGTATTGTTGTCAATGTGTTTCTTCGCTTTTGTTATTAATTGCCTTATAAAATTGACTGCTCCCAAGTTAGGGGCATAGATATTTATAATTGTTAGATCTTCTTGTTGGATAGACACTTTAAGTAGGATATAGCGTCCTTCCTCATCTCTTATTATAGTCTTTGTTTTAAAATCTAATTTGTCTGATATAAGGATTGCCACCCCAGCTTTCTTTTGGTGTCCATTAGCATCGTAAAGCTTTCCAACCCCTCACATTCAATCTGGGGGTGTCTTTGGGTCTAAAATGAGTCTCTTGCAGACAGCATATTGATGGGTCTTGTTTTTTAATCCAATCTGATAGCCTGTGTCTTTTGATTGGGGCATTTAGCCCATTTACATTCAGGGTAACTATTGAAAGGTATGAATTTAGTGCCATTGTATTGCCTGTAAGGTGACTGTTACTGTATATTGTCTGTGTTCCTTTCTGATCTATGCTGCTTTTAGACTCTCTCTTTGCTTAGAGGACCCCTTTCAATATTTCTTGGAGGGCTGGTTTCGTGTTTGCATATTCCTTTAGTTTTTGTTTGTCCTGGAAGCTTTTTATCTCTCCTTCAATTTTCAATGATAACCTAGCTGGATATAGTATTCTTGGCTGCATATTTTTCTCGTTTAGTGCTCTGAAGATCTCATGCCAGTCCTTTCTGGACTGCCAGGTCTCTGTGGATAGGTCTGTTGCCAATCTAATATTTCTACCATTGTAGGTTACATAACTCTTCTCCCGAGCTGCTTTCAGGATTTTCTCTTTGTCTCTGAGACTCGTAAGTTTTACTATTAGATGTCGGGGTATTGACCTATTTTTATTGATTTTGAGAGGGGTTCTCTGTGCCTCCTGGATTTTGATGCCTGTTTCCTTCCTCACATTAGGGAAGTTCTCTGCTATTATTTGCTCCAATATACCTTCTGCCCCTCTCTCTCTTTCTTCTTCTTCTGGGATCCCAATTATTCTAATGTTGTTTCGTCTCATCGTATCGCTTATCTCTCGAATTCTGCCCTCGTGATCCTGTAGTTGTTTCTCTCTCTTTTTCTCAGCCTCTTTATTTTCCATCATTTGGTCTTCTATATCGCTGATTCTCTCTTGTGCCTCATTTATCCTAGCAGTTAGTGCCCCCATTTTTGATTGCACCTCATCAATAGCCTTTTTGATTTTAACTTGGTTAGATTTTAGTTCTTTTATTTCTCCATAAAGGGTTTCTGTAATAACTTCCATGCTTTTTTCAAGCCCAGCTAGTATCTTTAAAGTCATGATTCTGAACTCTAGTTCAGAGTTCATACTAATGTCCGTATTGAGTAGGTCCCTGGCTGACGGTACTACCTCTTGTTCTTTTTGCTGAGGTGATTTTTTTCATCTTGTTATTTTGTCCAGAGGAGAATAGATGAATGAGAGAACAAAATGCTAACAGGTTAACAACGTCCCCAGCAAATATACTGTATACAAATCAGAAAAGACCTGAAACCAGGGGAAAAGAAAGGGAAAGAAAGAAAAAAGAAAGACAAAAAAAAAACACAAAAAGAAAAAGATAAAAACAAAAAACAGAACAATACAAAATAAACAGAGTATGATCAAATATGATCAGGCTAGTGCATAGATCAGTGCCACACACTAGATTTTGGGCATATTTTGGTCTGTTAGAAAAAGTGCCTCCTAAAATTTTAAAGGAAGAAAGACATATATGTACAAAATAAGGGTTGATACAATGAAGGGATGGAAGATGACTGTAAAGATGAAAATTATAAAAGATTTTATAAAAGGAATTGATAAGAAGTTGTTTGAAAAAAGAAAGAAGATTTAAAAAAAAAAGAAAAAAAGGGAGAGAATGTGATCAGGCAGGAGACTAGAACAAAGCCATACACTAGTGATTTAGGGTGTATTTTGATCTGCTAGAAGAAACTGTATCTTAAAATTTTAAAGAGAGAACTTATATATATATGCCAAAAATAAGGGTAACTTCTATGAAGGGATAAAATATGACTCTAAAAATGAAAAATAAAAAATGTTTTTTTAAAAAAGGGATTGATAAGATGTTGTTTGAAAAAGTGAAAAAGAAAAATTAAAAAAAAACAGTTAAAAAAATTAACTTTGGAAAACTAATGAATCATGGTAAAAAAAAGCCATGAATTCTATGTGCAGTATTCCCCTAGCGCTGGAGACCTCCCGTTCTCCTTGATCGGTAAACTTGGTCTTGGCTTGCTGGCTGTTCGTGCTGATCTTCTGGGGGAGGGGCCTGTTGCCGTGGTTCCCAAATGTCTTTGCCGGAGGCGGGATTGCCCCGCCCTTGTCGGTCTGGGCTAAGCAAGCTGCTCGGGTTTGCTCTCAGGAGTTTTGTTCCCTGCAATCTCTCGGTACAGCTTTGGAGGACCAGTGTGAAAATGGTGGCCTCCCAATCTCCACCTGGAGGAGCTGAGAACTCGGGGCCCGCTCCTCAGTGCACCCCCAGAGAAAAGCAGTCACTCCCGTCTCCCTGGTCTCCGGCCGCACTCTGTGCTCACCCGGCCTGTGACCAAGCGTTTCTATCTCTGGCACCCGACCCCGTGTGGAGTCTCCAAACCCAGCAGATCCCTGCGGTGCACTCCCACACCACTCCTCCCAGGGGAGGGAGGGGAGTCTCCCAGGATCTGCCACTTGTTGGGTCCCTGCTGGAGGAGCAGTGGCCCAACTGGGCTGCAGATCACAGTTTATGGCAACCCCGAGCTGAGAGCCCGTGCCTCGGCTCTGTCTCTGCAGCCGGCTTGGGGGAGTCTACATGCTCTTAAAAGACTCCCTCCAGGCACCTCAACATAACATCCATTATGACCCAGGAGGGACAGCAGTTCTCCCACAAGCCATAGAGAATATGCAGAGGTGCCAGTGGTGACACAGAAGCCTTAGGAAGAAGAGCAGCAAATGGCAAACATGCAACATCTAAAGGCCAACATCTGAAGATCTTTAAGTATTAAAGACCTAATGCTGGCCAAATTAGCCATTATAGGCCATTACATTCCAAAAGGCAGTTACAGCATAACCCAGCAGAGCAAGTTCAGAGAGAGAGCTGACTGAACCAGCCCTCCGAGATGGACTAGGGCCAGAGTACATAGATAGGAGGCCCTCTCTCTTGTTACCATGAAGTCAGATCATTCTTCCACTTCAACACACCAAGGTACAACAGAGGGAGGAACAGAGAGAGGAGAGGAATATCTGAAAGTCTGATTGTTTCTCCAAAAAATACTGAATAACCACACTAAGGGTGCTTAAAGCTCAAAGAGACTAATATACTTTAAAATTTCAGTTGAAAATATATTTGTATATTTCTACACCCCCATACAATGCCCTCAATCCAGCTGAGTGGGGGCTTCTATTAATAATTAAATCAGATATAGAGCGCCTGGGTGGCTCGGTCGTTAAGCATCTGCCTTCGGCTCAGGTCGTGATCCCAGGGTCCTGGGATCGAGTCCCACATCGGGCTCCCTGCTCAGCGGGAAGCCTGCTTCTCCCTCTCCCACTCCCCCTGCTTGTGTTCCTGCTCTCACTGTCTCTCTCTGTCAAATAAATAAATAAAATCTTTAAAAAAGTTAAATCAGATATAGAAAATAGAAAACCACATTTTCTTTCTTGAGATTAGTGTTCATAAAAATATGATCCTATTATACTTCCTTTGCATGAAAAGCAATTGTACTAAAATATATGAAAGTTGGTCTTATCCACACTATCAAAAGGCCAAATGTGTTCTCACTTAGGAGTCTAAACAAATAAATGATTTTTCTTAATACAAAGAAATAAAAGAAATAAGACCAAAAAAGGTGGCATGTCTTTCAATGAATGAATAATTAAAGTTGTTCGGGTTATCAGTTGGTTTGGGGGGAGTTTTGGGAGGGAGTGGTTTGTCTTAGACTCAGTCATAGCTTTTGGTTGTCATGTATATGAAGTGTCTAAGAGACAAGAAAGCACTTCTCAGTGAAGCAAAGAGGACACATGGTAGCCCAGAAGAGATTAGTATGGTTTCCTAGGGTTAGAATTTGCATGCAATTTGTAAGCAGTGGGAACCCAACAGCCAAGAGTGAACATTTGGTTCACACCACTTAACATCTTAGTTTTCCCCAAAAAAGTCTATAGAACACACGCACAGAAAATCTCTTTTAACTTTCTTTACTAGATATTGCTTAACAAATCTTTTCCCAGAAAAAAAATGGATATCACATTTCCCATTTTGAATTAATTATAACCTCTGACACGTCTACAATCTAAAGCCAAGTATGTGATAATCCATGAGGAAGGGGGAAGCAACTCTTAAGTATCCCAACATGACTATAATATAAAAATTTTAGCCAGATTACCCTAAATAACCATAAAATACCTCTAAACTTTAAGAAAAGTAAATAAAAACTAAGTAAAGTTTTGTGTTAGTAATTGTTTCTTTTACTAAACACACAAAATATGTTCTGTTTCCTAAATTGTCATATAGAATATATATAATTTGGGGTCTAAATATTTTTAATTAGAACTCAAAATTATACCATGAAATGGATACAGATTTAATCAAATAGTATGGATGTAATTTTAATGGGGACAAAAATTTAATACACTCACAATTCACAATTTCAAAGACAAGACATTAGCATTCATTGAATGTATGAGCTAAGAGAATATAAATTTTTCAGTGTTTAAGATATGAGAGTGTTGGGGTTAATGTAAAGCATGAAACCATCCATAATACCTGGCTTGTTAAAATGTAACACAGAGGCCGCTGGGGGCGAGGGAAGATTTTGGAGAAGGGCGTAGACCTTTGGAATGCCTTGTCCTGCGAGACCACTCTGCTGTAGGAATGCAGCAGGGGTGGGAGGGTGAGGTTGCCTTCCCCAAGCTTCCTAGCCCAAACAGCCACTCTGTGATCTAAGAGATGCAAGCATTGTTCCTTAGGCTATAAGCAGAACTCATAGAACACCCAGATTAGCATATCGTATCTTTCCCGTAAACAGATCCTCCTAGTTCCAGTAAGACCCCCTGTTACACATCACGTGCTTGAGAAACAGTGATAAGGATTTGTGATTATCCTGAAGGACCAATAAAAGTGGGAGCAAAGAAGAGTAAAGGGACTTCGTCTCTGAGCACTGACCCCCTTGCCTTCTCTCTTTCACAGCAAAGTTTGGAGTAATCTTTTATCTGTCCGTACAGGGATTGCTAGCCATGAGAAAAACATAGTGACAGATAGATATGAAAATCTGGTCTTTAGAGCTGAGTTTTAGAAACAGTTCACCAGGCTTTACTGGAATACAGATTTTAGGCATTTTCATGGTTTTCAGTTTCAGGATTCCCCAAAGAACTAGAGCAAATTTAATAGGCTAGTGAGAAGTTTAAGAACAGGTGTTCTTAGTATCTATGGTAGCCATGTCTCCATCAGAAGCTGGGCAATATCCTGGATGTTTTGATTGCTCATTTGTTAAAAGCTTGTCTTGATCAATATGCTCACTGTTCTATCTCTTTCCAAGGCATGCAAGAAGGTGTGATAGAATAAAATTAAAGAGATGATAAATGACATGTTGTAATTCATACCCATGTTTCACCTCTTCCTTGAGTATCTATATAGGAATTTTAATACCATTAAAAAAAGGATAAGGGCCAAATGTATAATTAACAACCTGAATCTTCAGCTAGTAAGAGATTGTTGTGGATGCAGTATAGCAGGAATTGATACTATATTTGACTTTGCCATAAGCATGTCTATTTTAAAATCTCCTATTCTTTGTCATTTTTGTAACTTTGGTCTTAGTCACTCTTAACTCATTGGATTACTTTATTGGCCCTGAGCTCATGACTTATAAAGGAACCTACCTCTGCTGTTCATGGATGCTACTGTGGTTAGAAAGGTCAATGTATTCTGCATCTAAAAACTAGGCAGAAGGAACAGAGAAATAACTACTTTTAGAGAACATTCTTAGGGGTAAAACTCTAAGAATACTGATTCTTCTCACGTATTCTATTCTTTTGTATGGAATCCATTCCTTCAGTGTCTATTTGACTGTGTTTCATTTCTGTCCAGGAAAGAATTGTTCAATATCTCCTCTTATTTTGAATTTCACTTATTTGAGTCTTAGCTCTTTTTTTTCTTAGTCTAGCTAACGGGTCATTAATTTTTATCTTCTCAAAGAACGAGCTTTTAATTTCATTGATCTTTTCTATTTTTCTGGTCTCTATTCTGTTTATTTTGGCTCTAATTTTTATTATTTCCTTCCTCTTGCTAACTTTGGGTATAATTTGTTCCTCTTTTTCCAGTTCCTTGAAGTGTAGTTATTTGGGAACTTTCTAATGTCTAAATACATGCATTTATTGCTATAAACCTTCCTTTCAGAACTATTTTTCCTGCATACCACAAATTTAATATATCATATTTTCATTTTCACTGTTTCAAGATAATTTTTTATTTTCCTTTTGATTCCTTCTTTGACCCATTCATTGTTTAGCAGTGTGTTGTTTAGTTTCCACATATTCAAACATCTCCTCACTTTTCTTTTGATTTCTAATTTCATGCCATTGTGATCAGGGAAGATAGTTGGTATGGTTTCAATCTTCTTAAATGTACTAAGATTCATTTTGCAGCCTACCATATAATCTAATCTGGAAAATGTTCCATGCACACTTGAAAAGAATATGTATTCTACTGCTTTGAGTAGAATATTCTATGTATGTCTATTAAGTCCATTTGTTCTAAAGTATGGTTCAATTCCAACATTTACTCATTTATTTTCTGTCTGGATAGTCTATCTATGCTGATAGTGGGGTACTGAAGTCCCCTACTATTATTGTATTGTTGTCTATTTCTCTTTCAAGATCTATTAGTATTTGTTTAATATATTTTGGTATTCAGATGTTGGGAGTATATATATTTATGACTGTTATACCTTCTTGATATATTGACACCCTTATTATTATATAATAGCCTTCTTTGTCTCTTGTTACTATTTTTGGCTTGAAGTCCAGTTTGTCTAGTAGAAGTATGGCTATACCCACTTTCTTTGGGTTACCATTGCTTAACTATCACCTCCCACCCCTTCACTTTGAGACTGTGTTTGTTTTTGGAACTGAGGTGAGTCTCCTAAAGGCAGCATATGTTGGGTCTTATTTTTTAATCCATCTAGCCACTCTGCCTTTTCATTGTTAAGCCATTGATATATGAGAATTTACCACTGCAGTGTAATCTTTTGTTTTCTGGATGTTTTGTATCTCCATTGTTTATTTTTCCTTGTGTTTCTGTTTACCTTTTAAGGTATCTTTTAAGTTGATGGTTTTCTATGATAATTTGCTGAGTTTCCCCCTTTTTGTTCCATGTCTTTGCTCTAGATTTTTGTTTTGTGGTTACCAGTAAGTTTGTATAAAATGTCTCACAGATAAAATATCCTTTTTCTGCTGATAGTAACTTATTCTTATTTGCCTATACAGGTTCTGTCATTTTTTACTCCCCTTATATCATAAACTATTCCTTTTTATTCTGTGCATTTACCAAATTGTAGTAGCTGTGTATATACCCAAAGGAAATGAAATTATTTTTTATTTTTTTTCCTTTAACTTTTATGCTATAAAATTTAACAACCTATTCTAAAATAGAGTTACAATTTTCTGATTCTGTCTATTTAAAACCTTACTCAAAGTTTTCATACTTTTGTCTTTTTGTTTCAGGTAGAAGAGCTTCTTTCAATAGTTTTTGTAAAATAGGTCTAATGGTGTGAACTCTCACCTTCTGTTTGTCTGAGAAAGCTTTTATTTCTCCTTTATATCTGAAGGATAACTTTACTGGATGAGTATTCTGGGCTGGAAATTTTTATCTTTCAATACTTTGAATATGCCACTCTCTCCTGGCCTGAGAAATCCGCTGATTGTCTAATGGGGATTCCTTTGTAGGTTACTTTTTTCCCCCTGGGCTGCCTTTAAGATTCTTTTTTTATCATAAACTTTTGACAGCTTCATTATAATGTTTCTTGGAGAGAGTCTTTTGCATTTAGATAGTAAGGTGATCTATTAGCTTCTGGTAACCATGAGTCTTGTGTTGGCTCTCTTAATGCACTCTGACACTCTCATAGGGTTTGTTCACTTTTTCAAAATCTTAGTTCTTTTTTCTCTTCTACCTGAATCATTTCTAGATTCCTGTCTTTCTTTTTTCTGTTCTTTCTTCCATCTGATCTGCTGTATTACCAACTGATATTACAGAAATACAAGAATCTTAAGAGACTACTATGAATAAATTATGTAACCTAGAAGAAATAGATACATTCCTAGAAACACACAATGTACCAAACTGAATCAGGAAGAAATAGAAAATCTGAACAGACCAATTATGATTCAATATATTCAGTCAGTAATCAAGAAACTCCCAACATAGAAAACTCTAGGACCAGACAGCTTCACTGGTGAATTCTACTGAACATTTTAAGAAGAATTAATACCAATTCTCCCCAAGCTCTCCAGAAATAGAGGGAACATTTTCAAACTCATTCTATGAAGCCGGCATTACCTTGATACCAAAACCAGATAAGGATACCACAAGAAAACTATAGAGCCATATCCCTGAAGAATATAAATGCAAAAAATCTCAACTAAATTTGAGAACATAATAAAAGGATTATCATCATGACTAGGTGAGATTTATCCCTGGGATGCAAAGATGGTTCAACATATGCAAATCAATAACAGAAATTCATGACATCAAAAAATGAAAGCTGAAAATTACATGATTATTTCAATTGATTCAGAAAAAGCATTTGACAAAATATAACATCCTTTCATGATAAAAACCCTAAATAAATTGGGTATAGAAGGAACATAACTCAACATAATAATGACCATATACAGTAAACTCACTGTTAACATTACAACCCATGGAGAAAAATTGAAATAGTTTCCTCTGAGATCGGGTACAAGACAAGGTTGCCCACTTTCACCACTCCTATTCAGTATAGTACTGGAAATCCTAACTAGAGAAATTAGGCAAAATAAAGAAATAAAAGGCATCCAAATTAGAAAGGAAGAAGTAAATTGTCACTACTTGCTGGAGATATGATTTTATGTAGGGTAAATCCCAAAGAGTCAGTCGGAATTGATCAATGACTTCAGGAAAATGGCAGGTTACAAAATCAAATTACAAAAATCAATGGCATTCCCATGTTAATGGTGACGCACAGGGGAAAAAAAAAGGAAACTATCCTATTCACAATAGCATCAAAAACAATAAAAGATTTTGGAATAAGTAAACGGATCTATACAATGAAAACTACAAGACTTTGCTGAAAGAAATGAAAGAATACACAAACAAATGGAGAAACAACCTGTGTTCAGGATGGATCAGAAGAATTATAGTTGAAAAGTCCATACTACCCAAAGCTATCAGATTCAGTACAATCCCCATCAAAATACCAAAGGCATTCTTCACAGAAATAGAAGAAACAATCCTAAAATTTGTATGGAACCATACAGACTCTGAAAAGTCAAAGCAATTCTGAGACCAAAAGAAGAAAGCTAGAGGTATCACACTTCCTGATTTCACGCCATACTACAAAGCCATAGTAATAAAAACAGTGTGTTACTGGCACAAAAATAGACACATAAACCAATAGAACAGAACAGGGAGCCCAGAATTAAATCTCAGAATTTACAGTCAACTAATATTTGACAGAGGAGCCAAGAATATCCAATGGGGAAAGGATAGTCTTTTCAACAAATGGGACTGGGGAAACTGGAGAAACACATGCAGAATAATGAAATTGTACCCATATCTCACACCCCTCACACAAATTAATGCAAAAATGAATCAAAAATTTAAACATAGACCTGATACCATAAAACTCCTAGAAGAAAACATAGTGAAGAAACTCATCCATATTTGTCTTGGCAACAATTTTTTGGACATGATGTCAAAAGTACCAATAATAAGAGCAAAAATCAACAAGTGGGACTACATAAAACTCAAAAACTTCTGCACAGCAAAAGAAATAATTAACAAAATGAAAAGGCAGCTTATAAAATGGGAGAAAAATTTTGCAAGCCATATATCAGATAAGGGGTTAATATCCAAAATATATAAAGAACTTAATAACAAAAAAGAAACTGTCTGATTTAAAAATGGGCAGAAGAATGGACATTTTTTCCAGGTAGGATATCAAGATGGCTAACAGGCACATGAAAAGATTCCCATCACTAATCACTGGAGAAATACAACACAAACCACAATGAGATATAACCTTACACTTGTCAGAATGTTTTATCATCAAGAACACAAGAAACAGCAGGTGCTGGCAAAGATGTGGTGAGAGAGAACCCTTATACACTGTTGATGGGCATGTAAATCAGTCCAACCACTATGGAAAACATGTGGAGGTACCTCAAAAAATTAAAAATAGATCTGCCATGTGATCCAGCAATTCCTATTCCACTTCTGTGTACATATATATCCAAAGGAAATGAAAACAGATTTCAATGAGATATATATACACACTCATGTTTATTGTAGCATTATTCATAATAGCCAAGATATGGAAACAACCCAAATGTCAATCAAAAGATGAATGAATTAAAAAGATGTGGTATATCAGGCACCTGGGTGACTCAGTTGGTTAAGCGACTGCCTTAGGCTCAGGTCATGATCCTGGAGTTCCAGGATGGAGTCCAGCATCGAGCTCCCTGCTCAGCAGGGAGTTTGCTTCTCCCTCTGACCCTCCCCTCTCTCATGTGCTCTGTCTCTCTCACTCTCTCCCTCTCAAATAAAATCTTAAAAATAAAATAAAATAAAATAAATAAATAAAATCTTTAAAAAAAAAAGATGTGGTATAAATTCACCGTGGAATATTATTCCATCATGAGGAAAATACCCAGCCATTTGTGACAACATGGATGGACCTTGAGGGCATTATGCTTAAGGGAAATAAGTCAGAGAAAGACAAATACCATATGATTCCACTTTTATGTGGTATCTAAAAAAACATCAAACCCATAAAAAAAGAAAAAACAAGCGCTAAAATAGTAGATACTGCGGGTTTGGGGGGATGGAGAGATAGACTGATTGTGTTTAAGGGTGCAAACTTTTGTAATGAGTAGTAAGTAAGCCATACAGATCTAATGCACAGTATAATGAATACAGTCAGTAATACTATACTATAATGATGTAATATGATAAATATTGCTTCAATGGCAATCATATTACAACATATAAATGTATCAAAGTAACTGGATTTATACCTTAAATTTACAAATTGTAATATGTCAAACATCAAATAATTAATAAAAAGAATTATTCAAGTCTTTCTCTTAGTGTTAAAGTAGAAGCTTCTTAAAGGTTTTATGTGTGACACAGCAAGTAAGCCAGGTAGCCAGGAATCTAGCATTAATGCAATCTGACTCCCTATTTTATTTAATGTGGAATAAAGAGCTTCAGAGTTTATAGTGACAAGATTTTAAAAGAAACTAAGTTATAAAGCTGTACTAAGTTGTATCTATTCACAACAAATGACAGCATTGGTATATGGCAGAGACTTGTAGCACATAGATCATTAGAATATAATTGTCTTAGTCATACTTGGAGAAAAATATACCTCTATCGTTGTGTTTTATAATTTTTTTTAAATTTTACATGTCTATATGTCTATATTCCAACAAATAATATTAACAGATTTTTAACATGTATCTTAGAAGAAAAATATACTAAGATATTTTATAGTTTCTTAAACTAAAGAAACAATGAACAGTTTTTAATTAAGGGTATTAGATTTGAAATTTCCCTCTGGAACATCTATGCTAAAAGAAAAGAAAAGGTAGCTTAATTAACTCTCACCTAGATGAAGTATAAATTGGCATAATCACTTTGGAAAATTCTTTGATAGACACTATTAAAGATGAACATATGCAAACTCTATGACCCAGAAAATTCTGCTTTTAGGTATATATCCAACAGAAAAGTGAACATATATTTACCAAAAGACATGAACACAAATGTTTAGGGCATCAGTATTTGTAATAATCCCAAATGTGAAACAATCCAAATTTTCGTCTATAATAGAAAATGTAAAACAGTTGATGTTTCCATACAATAAAATCCTATATAACAATGACTGAACTAAAATTAAATGCAACAGGAATAAACCTCACAAACACAACCTTGAATGAAAGCATCCTGACTCCTCTTCCCCCCACCCAAAAAAAGTGAATGACTCCAATACACAAAGTTCAAAGACAGGTCAAACTAATCCATGATATTAGAAATCAAGAAGAGGTTCTCCTTCGTCCAGGGTAGGAAAGGAATTGGTGAAAGGAATAACTAAAAAGAGAGAGGAAGGGGCTTCCTGTTAATATTCTCTTTCTTCTTTATCTGGATGCTGGTTATATGAGTTCACTTTTGTAAAAATACCTTGAGATGTACACTTACATGTATTTGGGGAGGCAGATGTTATATCTCAATAAGATTTGCATTAAATAAAGACTTCATCTACATATATAGTCAGAGTTCCTACAGATCATGGAATAAATGTCACTTTTAAAGTATTTGGCCTGATATCAGAATAAATTTATGAAATTTCAGTTGGCTGAGGAAAACTTTGGCATTATCAAATTTGATATTTACTTTCCTCTAACAACACATTCACCTCAGCACATCTCCGAAACGTCTATGGTAATATGCAAAAGCACACACACTTACACTTTGAAAGCATAGTCAACTATAATCCAGCAGACACACATTTCTATTATTTTCAATTTGTTCAGTTCTTTTTGCTCCTTACCAAGCAAACTTGCCATACGGCTTATACTAATTTAAATTAACTAAAAGATATTAGACTGTTAATAAATATCTGTGTTTGAAGAAAAAAATATATTACAATATTATACCTTACCTTCTACTATTAGAAATGTGTTATAGCTAACAGAAAAGATAATATCTCTAGCATTTAATATTTCCTTTACTTATACCACTTCATAGGTGATAAACAAGTATGATTCCTAAGTGTGTGTTGGACTTCATTTGTATTCAGTATGTTAGTTAATTTAACACACTCATTCAATACACACTTATGGACAGGTTACCATGTAGCAAGCACTGAAGTAGGTTCTAATAATACAAAGTAAAATTAGAAATAATGATGTTTCCCAATGAACAAGTAGATCAACAACTGTAGCGAAGTGTAAGACATAATGGAAGAAATATACAAAGCACTTTGGTGTACTGATAAGACCACAAAGGAAAATACAGACCCCTCCACCCCCATTGTTTAAGATCTACACAGGACAGATTACCTTCAGGCAAAGTTTTTAGCAAATTTGTGTGTGGAGGGGAGAAGAATGGGAATAACTAATCAACTAAGGGATAGGGAAGATTTCAGCTGCTAAGCATAGCATATGACTAGGCCCAAATCTCACATCTTTCTGATTGCCCAGAATAATTGGGGGGGGGGCGGGGGGAGGTTAAGTTTAAGAATGCTTAAGTATGATTCCCAACTTTTATACAAGCCTGACCCTAAAACAGCAAGATGACTGCAAAGTTCTTCAGAACGGGAGAGTAATTTCATATGGTCAAATGGCAAGAGATGAGGTTAGAGTAACAAGCCAAAATCACTTCATGAAGGATCCATGTAGCAAGTTAAAGAATACCTTTGTACTGAAAGTAATTTGCCAAAGAGCACATGACAGATGAAAGGTAGACTAGGATTTTAATCTAGAGTAAGCCTTCTCACACCAAGGTTACAATCAAGGTTTGGTAAATGAGGTTCTTTACACAAGTATGGTGTTTCATTCTAATGATATCTCTCCCAAAAGAGCATAAAAGGAAGTGTGTATGGTGAACACTATTTCCTTAGGAAGATAAACTGAAGGTGCTTCTAGATGTGCAGATACCACTGATTTGCACATCATGACTCAGCTTCCTTATAACATGAAGTTCTCATTTAGGAGAAAAGTATATGTTTGAAATACAAATCTGTCCAAATAACATGAACACATGAACTGGAAATAAAAATTTTATAGCAAATCAGTACCATTATATGGACTCAATGTATTTCCACCAATATTACAGAGATTAATACTTCTAAGTCAAAAAAAAAAACCTTCATCAGAAAATAATGGAAAGACTTTGAAGATACCAGCTCTAGAGCAATTTGACAGGTATATATCTATTTTTCTTAAATATAACCCTTGCACGATTTTTAAAGACAATATGATATGCAAACTATGAAAGCCATACTGAAGCTTTATAATGTAAAATATAACCACTAATCACAAAGTCCTTGAATCTTTTTCAAATAAAAAATTGTGGGTAGTAAGTACTCAAATCAGAAGCATAGATATGGTAAGACATATAGACTGTAATCATGGAAAATTATAAAAGATTTTAATTTCCTTATCTGAACATCTTTAAAAGTAGACTCCATCTATCTGAAATTCATCCTGATTAAATTAAGGCAAGAAGAAAAATTCAACCTAGACAACTGACCAAAGATATGTGTATCTCCATTAGTCTTCAATAATATATTCACTTTTCTAATAGCAAGCTAGAGTTTACAATTCTAAAGCAGGATAGTTGAAAGGTCAAATAGGCAATGCTGTTAAAAACAGCAGGAATGATATTTCCAATGTTAATGCTTTGCTTCTGCTTGCGATAAAGTTTATATTAACCATATGAATTGAGGACACAGCATAACTACTTTATATACTACTATTCTAGAAAAAAGTTATAGCTAGACATGCTGGAAAATTAATAAATAGCTGCTATTAGAAAATATTACCCATGCAGTCAAGATATTACTGATGAGTCGCTCTACGCAAGATATTAATTTACACCATATGTTTCTTTGTACTACATTTTAGAAATATTCTTCTTTGGAGAATTAATTTTTATTCCCAAGTGTTTTTTTTTTTTTTTCACCTGTTATAAACAATTTCAATTGGGGTGCCTGGGTGGCTCAGCTGGTTAAGCATCTGCCTTTGGCTCAGATCATGACCTCAGGGCCCTGGGATCAAGCCCCATCTCATGTTCTGCTCCGCGGGAGTCTGCTTCTCCCTCTGTCCCTCGCCCTGCTCATGCTCTCTCTTTCTCACTCTCTCTCTCTCAAATAAATAAATAAATCTTAAAAAAATAAATATTTTCCATCATGAGACATATATAGAAGAATATATAAACCATATATGCTCAATTTAAAAATTATTAAGACAATAATTATTAAGACAATATAACCACTTCCAAGGTTAAGAAATAGAACCTCTGTTGCACTGTCAAAGCATTCCTCCATCTGTCCTGGTCAGAGCTCCTTACTGTACCCCAGGGTTAACCACTGTCCTAACTTCTGTGATAAAAAGTTCCTTGGTTCTCATTATGATTTTACTATTGTTATAACCCCTTAAAACATATAATTTCATTTTGCCTCCCATTTTGCATCATGTAAATGGAACCTATTCTACATATTCTTCTGAGAACTGCATAATTGCTCAACATTATGTTTGAGAGATTTATCTGTGCTATTGTGTGTAGCAACTATCTTTCTCAGGTTTTAGAATCTGAGCTCTTAAAATGAATTGGAGAGTGGTTGCTGTTTGCTAAGCTCTTAAAATGAATTGGAGAGTGTTTCTTTTTCTTTTCTCCAGAGGACTCTGTGCCAGATTAGAATCATTTTATTTCTTGAATGTTGAGAAGAATTATGCAGTAAAAATTATTGTATAGTAATAATAATGTAGTGAATTTTCATGCATATGTATTAAATTTATAATTTAAAATTTGTTATTATAAACAGTACTATTTTACATCAATAGATACATATACTTGGTTTATTTTATTTTTTATTTTATTTACTTGATTTGGAATGGAGTTTAGTCTTCCCTTTTTGTTTCAATATCATGTTTGTTTGTTTTAGTTGAGTAGGACTATTCTATTTTTTTTTTTTTTTTTTTTTTTTACATTTCACTGAAAAGTTTTTATTGGCCTTTTGGATAGAAACGGGAATTTATTTGCCAGGAAGGATGATCCCATCATACGTCTGCTGGAACCAGCACATGGCCTCCTCTTTGCTGATTCTGTGTTTGGCCCCAGCGCAGCCTGTCCTGTGCTTCTTGTCTGCGATGCTGAAACCTGGCCTACCCAGCACCACATAGAAGTCCAGGCTGTAGATACCAATGCTAGGGTCATATCTGATCCCCAGATCGATGTGCTCCTGGATGAGTAGGGCTATTCTTGACTTATATAACTATTCAGAAGAATTGAATAATAAGTAGGACTAGTTTCTTCATAAAACATTGAGATAAAAAGTGTTATTCCCTCCAAATAAACCAACATAGAAACTAAATGTTTTATAGTTTTGAAGGTCTGTTTTGAAATAATTTTTGTGGATATTTTCATCCCTAATATAAAATAATAATATAATATCCCCCATCAACATTATGTACTGAGTCATGTGAAATATGCTTACTCTATATCATAATGCTAAGAACTCAGAGAGTCCATCTTCCCCCATGGTTGCATAAAATTTCAAATAGCCCCAAAAGGATAAGCTCAATTATAAGAAATGGGCCTTATATAGTGCATTGTGATAGATAGAAATGTCTGTTAAACAGAAATAGCATAAACATTGATGATCGACATGACTGAGGTCCAAAATTAATATCATTATGAAAAATTGAACTAATAAGTAAGGTTATGAATTTCTGAGTCTGTTAACACTGCATTTCAGGTTTTCAATGTTTTGTGCTCTGATTTCATTTTCTTTAAAGCAAATTTCTCCTGAATTAATGATTTTTTAAAGACTTCATAGAACTAGTGTTCTCACCTATCAACAAGGTCTTTTTCTCTTTGGAGACATAAAATACTTGCCTCTATTATATTTGAATAATGATATACATGATATTGTTGGATTGTTTCAAAGATATAAGAGAAAAAAAGTACAATATATATCACAGAGAGATGAACCAAATAGCAATTAAAATATTAGCCTTATTAATTATTAAGTACTCCAGCAAAAAGACTAAATAAATAAATGAAGGCTAAAAAGAACTAAAATTTTACATAATTCTACTCTGTTGTACTGGTATTAACATTCACATCAAAACCAAGACCAATGTAAATCTTGTTTTTATTCTATCTTTAAAGAAATTAATCACCTTAATGTGGCTACCACTGCCACATGAAAGGTTATAGATCTTTTCAAAACTGTTTCTGTTCCTTCAAAATAGTCCCAATGTTAAGGGATAGACTTTTTTTTTTTTTTAAATCACAGTGCAACTACATCACAATCTTTTAAAATATAGAAAATTTTATGACACAAAAATTACATTCTTTTTATTTTCTTCTCTCAACAGCCTTTTCTTGCATCTTTTCAAAAATCTGAATTTAATCCCACACCCTGTAAAAAAGTATCCCTGAAATGAGTCTTTATACATAAGTAAAATAAGCACACAAAAAAATCAGAACTTTTCTTCTAAAAATATCATTTCAGAAGTTTATAGAAAAGCTTTTTAAATGGGAGTATCTCTCAGCAGTCCTCCTATCTTTCCCTAAGAGTAATTCTGGGAAATAGTAATTCTGGAAAAGTGAGAAAATACACATAAAACTTTCATATTCCATCCCTGTTCTCTCATATCCCTTAGCATTTCAGGTTTTGTGAATAATTTTGTGAAAAGTGCTTTGCCTAATGTAACCTAGCCCTTCCAGTTTCAAAATCCCCGTTTAAAAGAACCAAATGGATTTGTACCCATTGTGAAACCTTACTTCCTGTTTAAATCTTGAGTCCCTACCCATGGGGAGGAATGAAGTTTTAATACCTGCCTCTAAGAAGCTCCACTCTTGTTCTTAGGAATTGGAGGGTATCTAGTCTGACCTAGTTATGTTTCTCATAGAACGCAATATAGATTCACACACATAAAGGTAATTCACACTCACCTATAATATTTCTCATAGGGGTTAAATTATAGCCTGCCTCTACCTGATTTTCAAGTGTTTAGAAGAATCAGATTCACAGTCGTCACTGGCAATGTTTATTTGAAAACAGGGTACCTCCCTTTGTTCTGGCTGTCCATATGTAATTAATTTAGAGGCATTCAAGACTGACCATTTATACTTAAGGTACTTAACTCTTCCTTAGCTTCTATTTAATGTTTGCTAATACAGTTACCCCTTGTTTCCTTTTTGGTGCTTCAATACACTTGACTGAATGGTATTTTTCACATATTCTAAAACCTAACACTAAATTTTCAACAATTTATTTACTATTTGTGTGACCACTAATAAGTTGTTTAACTTTATTAAGCTTCATTTTTTCCCCATATATAAATTCTTCACATTTGAATTATTTTACTTGTCTCTTGCTCTAGATGGAACTTTCAGTACAATGTTACGAAGTGGTGAGATGGCGTACTTACCTTATCCCTATTTGTAGGGGGAAAGTGTTAGATATTACCATTGAGCATAATGTTAGCTGTAGAGTTTTTATGGAATATCAAATATATATTAAGCAGGAACTCTTTCAATATCCTAAACTATTTCATTCTTCAAATCTCATAGTGACATAAATTACAATGTTGTATTTTCAACAGATATAACCAAGAAAAATGACAAGTTAAAGTTTAGTGATATTTTAAAAGTCACTTAAAAAGCTGAAAAATACAGTGTTTTGTTTTTAGGCAGTGAAATTATTATGTGCACCACAAGTTCTATTATTCTTTCAAGAAAAGCTACATCATTTATCCCTTCAAATTCTCAAGCATTTCAATGTCCTCTGATAATTTTACCCCAAAATTCAAATGCATGTTAATGAGACATAATCTTAGATTTCCCTACTGGGCTGTTCAGAACTGAGAGAATTTAAAACTTTATTCTTCTTAGTTTGATTGAACCCATGAGAAAACTGTTCTTTCTTCTTAACAGATTAGTACAAAATATAATCCACAAGGACACCAAGCTCACATGTGCATATAGTATCGCCCCATTGTTAATAAAAATAAATTACTTCCTCATTATTTCTCTTTGCATGACAAACCTACTCCACTTTGTAGGCTGCTTCAGATCCAGAAACATTTTACAAGATTGGTCTTTCATTAATGTTTTATATATTTCAATAATTCTGAATCTTGATTTGTATTGGTGGTCTTCACAGAGGACAGTGTATGTGCTAAATAAAATTTCCTGTTATGTACTTGAGATACCAAATCCTTCTATTTGAAGACAGTCCCTCCCCTTTTTTGCGTATAAAATAAAAAAAGTCATATGTTCTTTGAATTTGACAATGAAAGCTGCAGTTGCTTCTGGTGGTATTAGGCACTATTAGACTCATCTTGCTTACTTCCTTAATGCCAGAAATATTCATGTTTTAGTGTTTTTTATTTTTAAAAAAAGTATGTGGGGGGGAGGTGCCTGGGTGGCTCAATTGGTTAAGCATCTGCCTTCAGCTCAGGTCATGATCTCAGGGTCCTGGGAGGGTCCTGGGATCCAGCCCTGTGTCAGGCTTGTCTCTCCCTCTCCCTCTGCTGCTCCCCCTGCTTGTGCTCTCTCTCTGTCAAATAAATTAATAAATCTTTAAAAAAAAAAGTGTGGGAGAGAAAGTTCCAGGTTCCGGGTGAATACGAACGGCCACTTGAAATAGAATCTCTTTATATACTATCCAAAAACCATGTTGCTCAATAAAGAGAGCAAACAGAATCACCTGTAATCCATGCCTGTAGTGTAGCCAAAAGACACAACATACTATAAAACTTAATTTTTATGTGTATAGGGAAACAAACATTCCATACCAACAAAACCAGCTCCAGAGTCCAAGGTAAACCAGAAACTCAGGCAAACGCTACGCAGAAAACAGGACAGAGCTCTGTGCACCAAGGGGTAAAAGAAGATAAATACAATCATCATCATCATCAGCTAAAAAAGCCTGTCCTCTTAGGGAGAAAATACTAATACCTGTTAGGTCAGAGAACTGGCTATAGAACAGAAGGCAGGGGACTTAAAAGTATATGTGAATAGTGATGTAGGAAAGAACGTTAGGGTTTGAAGCCCATGGCCAAGAAAGAATTCTTGAAACATCTTTGGTGCAAAAAGTGATTTTATTAAAGCATGGGGACAGGACCCATGGGCAGAAAGAGCTGCACTGGAGTCATGAGGAGTGGCCCATTCATTATATACTTTCAAGTTGGGAGGGGGTTAGGGATAGCATAAGTCTCTAAGGAATTTGGAAGCAAGGTTTCCAGAACTTTGGGCTAGCTATTCTTAGGAAAAGGTCTTTATAACTGATAAAATCTTAGTCTTCAGATCCTTCAGATGTATATTGGTGGGTCATATGGTTGGGGGATGATTGCCAACATGTATCTTGGGGAGTTTAGAGATAAAGGAAATTTCCAAAGGAATTTTTATATGTTAAAGTAGGCTTACAGGATGGGGGGTTGGGGGATCAGGCTAGAACTGCCTTCTGCCCTTAGCAAAGTGTCAACATCGAGGCAGCTGAATTTCTAGAGGGATACCACTCTGCCTGTTTCAAGCCCCCCTGTCAGTGGGCTCTAAGTGCTAAGGAAATTTAATAATTTTTCTTCTGCCTTTGTTCCCCACATCAAATAGCAGTTTTTGGAAGGCATTACTTCCTAGGGAAGAGAGGGAAGAGTCTTCGAAAGAAGTGTAATTTAGATATCTGATGGTGAACCAAAAGAAAAAAGCAAGCAGTAGAATTTAAAGATCCTAAAAAAGATGAAAGAAAATCAGAAGATCAAAAGACATCCAAGAAAGCACCACATTTTTAAAAACCTGAACATCATATTAACAGAAGTAGACAGTTCTGAATAAAAATATGCATGGAAAGATCCTCCAACTCCTCACTCCTGCCTAGATAGCATCATCTGTTACTGATCCTAGAAATATCACATTGAAAAGGACAGAAAATGGCAGGTAATAGCCATACAAAGTCACTATAAAAAAAATAAAAATGAGAATCAACATATTTTAATGGATAAAAATTCTCTCAAAATCAATCATGAAAAAAAAGAATAAACATAATATAATACTGTACCCTGAATTAAATATCATTAAATGAGCATTTACAAATATGAGAAAAACTAAAACAAAACAAAAAAACTCAAAAAAGTCTCAAAAGAAAAGTAGATAAAATTATTCATGGCATTTGAATTCCAGAAGAAAACTGAAGAAAAAAAATCAAAATTATCTCAGACTTTTAAAAAAGAAGAAAAAATTAGAAAGTGACAAAGGGAGAGAAGATTTGACTAAAAATATTTGCAAATCTCATATCTAACCAAGGACTTATACCTAAAATATCTAAAGAACTCTACACTCAATAGTAAGAAAATAAATAATCCAATTAGAAAGTTAACAAAGGAATTGAATAGACACTTCAATAGACCCATGGCAAATAAGTACATGAAACAATGTAAAACATCATTAACTATTAGGGAAATGCAAATTAAAACATGAGATCCTATAATGTAGATATTAGAATGAAAAAAAAAAAAAAAAACCTACTACTAAATTAGGAGGTGAGGATGCAGAGAAACTTGATCTCTTACACACTAAGAGTGCAGATTAAAATGCTACCACCATTCTGGAAATTAGTCTGATTATCATCAAATAATTACCTTGATTTGTGTAAATCCAATGTAGATCTGGATCTCTAGTTATTTATCTCTACAGTCAAAATAAACACCCTGGTAAACTTTTCAAAGTTCTGTCCACAGGGAGATTTTCCTATATCAATGTCCTTCAGGGACACTTCAGAGAGCGACTCTAGTGCTGTAGCTGAACCATCGGCTAACCAGGCTCAAATATTTTTTTTTCAGTCAACCTGTCATAGAGAACTTTCCATATAGCCACAGGTGGAGACTGAAAGGTAGGACTTAATGAAGCCAGAAGTAGGACTATGGCATTGGGCCACTTTCACATGTAACTTACTGGAACCTTCAGGCCTTGCTCAAGCCTGGTCTTGTAATATGCTACTTCTACCTGATGATGGAGTGCTGCTGTGCATGCCCAAGTTTATGGCTAGTTCATGTTGGAGTAACTTAGTGGACAATAGTCAAGCATTCAGTACTTACTAAGGTTTCCAGCTGTTTCTCAAAAAGAATATAGTTATCTGCAGAGCATAGCACACTTGGCTCCAAAATCCTACAGGCCTGTGACTGTACTAGAGATATGCTGAAGACTCTATACAGCATTCGTATCTGCCACAGACATTTCAAATATCATTGCATTTACTGGGATACATGCCCCAAACTGCAGAGCAGCTAGCACAGAAGCCTGGTCTATTGCAGTCTTTTCTTATCCTGGGTGCTATTCAAAACTATCAGTTCTTCCATTACGTGGTAAAAGAGTCAGGATAGCTCACCTAAATGAGGTATATGTTGCCCCCAAAATTCAAAAGAGACTCACAAGGCAATGTGTCTTTTTCTCGGCAGTAGGATGAACCGGATGCAGCAACTTTCCTTTACCTTGGAAGGATATCACAACATACCCCAGATCACAAGACCTTTAGAAACTTTATGGAGGTGACAGGCCCCTGAAATTTTGTGAAATTTATTTTCTATTCTTGGCCATGCTTTACCAAGGTTAGTAGTTGTTACTTCTTAATCACAGGGTCTAATCAGCATGATATCATCAATGTAATAGACCTTCCACTACAGATTCCAGTGGAAAGGAAAAGCAGTCAAGTTCACTGCAGATTACATTTTGACATAGAGCTAGAGATAGGAGGATAATGAATTAGTGATCAGACACAAGTTCTTATCCTTAGGTGCTTATATCAATAAAGTTGAAAAAGAGAATGAAAATGAGTTAAATTCCCAACTCAAAAAAATTAGAAAAATAACATTTTATGAGTATCTACTTCATGACAGTTCTTCTTAGCAACTTTACATAGTATTAAAGACAGTTACTGAGTATTTACTATGCCTAGGCATTATACTAGGTATTCTACAAACATACCTCATTTCATCCTCACAACAATTCCATGAGGTAGCATTATCCCCATTTTACAGATGAAGATGTCATTTGTCTTAATCTATTTGGGCTACTCTATCCAAATACCATAAACTGAGTAGTATATAAACAACAGAAAATCATTTCTTACAGTTATGGAGGCTGGAAATTCCAAGACCATGGTGCCAGCAAGGTTGGGTTCTGGCAAAGCTTCCTGGGTTGCAGACTACCAAGTTCTCACTGTCCTCAGGTGGTGGAAGGGATAAGTCTGAGGAATCTCTGTGGGGTCTCTTTTTCAAGAACGCTAATTCCATTCATGTAGGCTCCACCCTCATGACCTATGTCCCAAAGGCTTCCCCTCATAATACCATCACATTGGACATTATGATTTTAACATATGAATACTGAAGTGGATACAGACATTCAGACCATAGCACCAGCCTATTGCACCTCTCTTAGGTAACTATGGTCAGACATCTCTTTCAATATGCTAATTCTACTAATCAAAGTGAATTCTTTGTAGACTTGATGGTCCTCACACTGGAGGCTTCTAGAAGCCTGGCTCTCAATAAGATAACAGGAATAGGCATTTAAGCAAAGAAGATCAGGAAGAGCTTGCCTATGCACAACCCATACAAATATATAGTTAATCTAGCTAAGGCTCAGAGGCCTCAAGGAAATGTAGAAATGTTTAGTGGGAAAACTATGTTTTAGGAATCTGGAGAGCTGGATTATAATTTCTACTCTACAATGAACCGACTGTATAACCATGGAAAAGTCATTGTTTATGCAAAGTCTACTATTTCTAAACTATTCTATGGAGGAAAAAAGTCTATATAATCTTTAAAGTTTGATTAAGTTCTAATATTCTATAATATATATAATTCTTGGCAAGATGGTAAACTAACATAGCTGGCTGGCTCCATCCCCAAAACCAACTTTGGAGGAACTATAGATTCCAGAAGGAAATATAAATTCAAAGAACTAGAAAGAGAAAGAGACAGAGAGATACCAGAAAGAAGAAAAGCTTCTTAAATAGTTTTGTGAGGAATAAAGGTAAAAGATGGTCATAGGACTTGAAAAACAGATTGGAGAAAAGCAATTTCAGTTCAGTTCCTGCCTCTCTCTTGCATTATTTTTGGACCTAAATAAACCTAAAACATTTCCATAGGTATTACTAGCAATACCCTAGAATACTGGTGGAGGTGTATAAGGCATAACAAAAGCTCTGAGGGGAAGAGAAGAGGTACCACTAACTACCCTCCGGCATTACTCATCCATTGTTTCTACTTCAAACTCCCAGAGCTGGGATATCTTCCCTCAAGTGCTGCCTATACCTACGAGTTTAAAGGTAAAACCCTGAACAGAGGAATTATCTGGCAGGGTGGCAGCAAACAAAAGCCACTAATAGTAGTTTTATGGATTGGAAACATCTATTCCAGGGCTCAAAACCTCACTCTCCTTAAACTCAATAGGACTGATACAAACTAGGGTCTTGTCTTTAGCCCTTTCATAGTTTGCATTATCAGAAAGAATAGCTAACATACCCAAAGAAACATGAGCTGACAGGAAAAATTACTAAACAATTAATGAGTACAATTCCGCAAAAGGAAACAACTTTGTAAAGTTTGAAATTTGGAAAATTCAGCCTAGGGTATAATTATTGTAAAAATGGAGCAAGAATTAAAATAAGAATGATAAACTTACATTAGAAGATAAGGAAGCATATAAAAAGAATGAGAGATTATTAAAATAAAAAATTATTAAATATAAAAAATAATAGTTGGACAAAGAGAACACTATAGACAAGATAAATGGTACAACAGACACAATCAGAGATACACCCTGGCAGATTTTGCTGGTTAAGAAATAAGCACTTTTACTACACCCAAAACTAATGATGTAATGTATGGTGATTAACATAACAATAAAAAATTTAAAAAAAGAAGCACTTTTAAGATTCAGATGGTTTATTAATTTATATACACAGTAAAAGTAAGAGTAGTCAAAGGCGCTACCTCCCTGCATCATTTATCCCATAGGACAGCACTGAAAGAAAAGTGTTTACGACTGTAACAAACCTGACAGGACACAATGTTGCTAAGGAGCCAAAGTCTTGCTATAGTTAATTGGTTTTATAGCCTCTTACACACGTTAGAATGGCAGAAGTACACATTCTCGTACTTCATCAGAACCATGGAGGTGATGAGAAACTATCTCATGACTGCCTCTTTGGTAAATAAAGACAAAAGAAGGAAATAGCTTTTTAGAAGCTTTTCACAAGCCTCTCATGGTCTCATGTTCCAGAAGGATTATAGGGCATGCTGCCAAGACTTAGATCAGCTATGATTTAAACCCTTCTTACATGTCTATGTAGATATGTGCAAAGTTGTTAGGGTACCATGGTAGTTATTTCCCTACAGAGAAATAGCATATGTAAAGGCAATTTTAAAACATGGATGATAGAAATGGAAGTGCCAAAATCAGGATAATAAGAAATACAAGTAAGAAGAGCAAAAATGGAGAGAAGGAAATAAATTGAAGTAATGGAGATAAATTTTACAGAATTAAAGAAAGTTAAAAGATCTCAGATTGAAAGGTCTAACAATGTTTTAATAAAGAAAAAAATGAAAAAAATATGAAAATAAGAGCAGGATATTAAGAATATCAAAGATAAGGGAAGATTCTGAAAGTCTCTAAAGAGAAAGAGAATATAATCAACAATAATAAATTATTTGATTCTTCAATAAAAATGTGAATGTATTCAAACAATGAAGTTATTTTTAACACTGAAGAAAAATAATATTTAAATTAGAATTTTATATCATGTCAATATGGCAGTCAAATATGAGGGAATAATAATGACATTCCTGGAACTTCTACTTCTAGATAGAATAAGACTATTTGCTGCAGGCTGATTTCTGCTACAACAAAGAAAAAAGAAAATTTATAAAAATCATATTTTAAGTATATCAGAGAGTCATGGAAACAAGGGCTAGATATAATAAAACTACGTAAAGGGTAGAACTGTGTTCTAAAGTGAGTTGGTGATTGTCATCTATATCTTTTCCCAAAAGTATTTGCTATTTTAGGCAAAATCTGAACATCTCGATTGCTGTAGGCAGAAGGCTTCTATTAGGACAAGGAAAATCAGCAAAGAATTAACTTAGGGATGGAATGGCAAATTAGAAAATTGAAGAGCCTCAAATACATCTGACCCATACAAACAAACATACACATACACACACACACACACACACACACATACACACAATATTTGCTAATTTATAGAGTTGTATGAGAGGCTGGCAAGATATGCCAAGAGAATGTAAAAGGTAGATTAAGGTCTCGGTGTTTAGGAAACAAAACCCATTGGCTAGAAAGGGCCTTTATCAGATACTTAACCATCTTCCCCCTCATTCATTTGGCAAATTTCGAAGCTGCATGAGGCAGAGGTTAAAAAAAAAAAGTTGATAATCCTAAGTGGGAAAAAAGCTAAATCACCCACAATCTCTTAAAGATGAAGAGACAAAGACTTACCAGGTTCTTAATCAATAGCCCCTGAAGGTCACAACACAGCAATAGGTACAATCCGGAGAGAAACTGAGTCTTAAATTGCAACTTAACCCTAATGCATCTCAATCCCTGACTGAAATGACATAATCACCCTATTAGTCTATCATCTACCATAAAAAAAAAAAAAGGAAGATATCTCTCTGGTAAAAGATATCGGCATCAAGAGTACCTATAATTCTTTGATACAAAATTGTCAGCATACAAAAAAAAAATTACTACACTAAGAAGAAAAGCTATATGACTGATAAGAGTCAAAATAAACAATAGAAACAAACTAAGATAATCCAGATATTTGGGCTAATAGGCAAAAACTTGAAAATAGCAGTCATGTGTTAAAAAACATATTGGAAAATATGGATAAAATAGGTAAAATTTAGAGAATTTCAACTAAAATCTGACACCTAGAAATGAATTAATTGACTAATCTAGAACTAAAAATATATTTTCTGAAAAGAACTCAATTGATATTTTTAAAAACAGACACAGAATTGGCAGAGTGAAAGACATGTCAATATAAAATATCCATAAGGAAGCACAAAGGGAAAAAGAATAGGAAAAAATATATAAGAAAAATGTGGGGCATGCTGAAAGGCTTAACATATATGTAATTGTAAAAGGAGAAAAGGTAAAGATAATGAGATGGAAGTAATATTTGAAGAGATAAAGGCTGAGAATTTTCCAAAACTGATGAAAAATAATGAACCCACAGATTGGAAAATTCAATGAACCCCAAGGAAAATAAATGCAAAGAAAATTACAGAGTGCATATAATATTAAAACAGGTGAACCAAAAACAAAGAGAATATCTCAAAAAAAGGCAACATGTTGCCTTTACAGGAAGTAAGACAAACAGTTGAATTCTCAACACAAATGATAAAAGCCAGAAGACGAAAAAAAAACATCTTTAAATTGCTGAAAGAAAATAATTACCAATCTATAATTCCATATTTAGCAAGAGTATCTTTTGAAAATGAAGGCGAGTAAAGATGTTTTCAGGAAAACAAAATCTGATGGAGTCGAAATTCTACACTTCAGTAAGGCAAAAATCATCACAGTTAGAAATACGGAATGCAGAGAGGAATAAAGAATACCAGAAAGGGTAATATAGGATAAATATAAATTAATATTGACTATAGATTTGCCTGTTCATAAGTTTGAGGATATCTAACCTGAATTATTTTGTTGATAGGTTTCTTTAAAATGTGAGGTCCTTCATGTTTCTTTAGCCTCAGTTCTGGACCTTAGTCATGAATTACAAAGAGTAGGGGAAAAAACCTGTATCATTATAATAGCTTTTAAAATATGTCACAAAACATTTCAAATAAATACCAAATCGATAAGAAACACAATATGTGCCCAAAAGACGAGGGAAGGGCATGATTCCTTTCTTCTGGAATGTTGAGGGGTTAGACTTTATGAAGGAGGTAGATATCAGTTGAGCTTGAAGAATAGATATAGTATAAATGGAGAAGAGGCAGGGGGAGATAGTTCATGTAGTAATTGCAGTCAGCATGGAATTTGAAGACTTATTGGAAGTGGAAGCAAAGAAATGGGATGATAGCTAAAAAATGTTAAACCTGACTGATAAGGAAAATAATACAATTTGACCAAATGAAAGAAGCCTGGTAGAGGAACTAGGAGTAAAATAATGTTTTCAGTTTAAGACATGTTTAATTTTTAGTGACAGCAGTGAATAAATTCAGTAGTCAGAAGAAAAATACTAATGGAATGTGGGGCAAGGCCAGGTCTGAAATTGATCAATTTGCATTATAAAGTCACATCCTTCTTTTTAAAAGTGGCTGATTTAATCAATTACCTCAGAAATTCAAGTTCTCTTGGAAGCAATGTTTCTTGATATTTTAAACTTACTCAAAACTTCAAATAAGACCTAAAAATTTGTATTTTAGTTAGTTCCTTCCTGTAATCCTATTCAACAATATTCTTTGCAGGATAAGAAGAAGAGGGCTTATTTAAAAATAGCTTGATATTCTCAAATTTTGATTTTGGAATGAGTCACTAATGAGTCACTATGGATGACTAAATATAAATTAGAATTAGTGGGTATTCGTTCTGTAGAGCATGAATTATCAATGTATTCTTATTCAAAAGAAACTAAAATTTAAGGCAATATGAATACTTTAATACCTTTGGATACTGATGACCCTATCACTTCAGCAAAGAAGAAATAAAAGAGTATTCTGATTCATTTTATGCTGTTTTTCAGGTGCTGAAATTTAATGACTCTAAAGAGATTTTTTTTTTAACATAAAGGTTTTTTCTATGTGAAATGAAACCGATTGACACCTAATTTAGAGAGCAATATGCAATCATCTAGATAGCTTTATCTTTTATGCTTCTTTTATCTAGGTGGTATTGAGAATAATCCTCTTTAAAATTTTCATGAAATACATTCCTAACAATAATAAAGCATGAAAAAAAAGTATTACATTGATATTTTGTAGAAACATGTTAAAAGTATTTGTATAATAAAATAGAACATTTTATTACTGATGCTCACATACTTGTATGGCAAATTTAAATTTATGGGATGCAAACCAAAACATACAAAACAAAAAATGTATAAACTAATATTTTCTTTATTTTCATTTTCCCTCCAAAAGAATGACTTTTGCATTACTATCACTCCCTATTAAGTGGAGAGTAAGGATCTTGCCTGTCAGTCATAGTGGTCTGTTCCAGTAGCCAGTGATGAAGTGAAAGCCACTAGGATTGAAATGAGGTTAGACAGTCTACACTTCCTCAGTGATATTCCTACATGATCTTTTGGTTTGGCCATAAAAAAGGGGTTATATCTATCAGAATAGTATTAGGCTAGAAATAGCAAAAAACAAATTGAAAAAAAGCATAGTGACTTTTACTTTAGTAGCTTATTTTGGTTCACATAAAAATTTAGAAGTTAGGAATTCAATACTATAGAATGATACAGCCACACAAGGACATTTATCTTCCTGATCTACCACTCTTACATTTTATGCATGGTCACTAGATGGCTACTGCATTTCTAGGCACCAAGTTACTGGTTTAGGCTTGAAAAAGGAGAAAGGACAAAGCCAATGGGACACGCCAGCCTAATCTGTATCAGACTACCCTACCCGCCCAGAGCTTCTACTTACATTTCATTGTTTTGAGCCAGATCACCTTTAGCTACAACAGAGGCTGGGAGGCATTTTGGCTCTCCATATAGAAGAAAGCAAAGGGAAAAAAAGTGGTGGTGGCTTTGGCCACTAACATGAAGTAGACAGAACACTGGAGAGCTTCAGATATGCACAGCATATATGAGTGCATGACAAGTGTATGCATAGTGTATGCAACTGAGGCAGGAACAGAATCATCTGAAAGAATGAGAGGTAACAGTGCCCAGTGCTCACACAAGTCTGGTGATAGAGACTGCCCACATGGGGAAACATCGTGATTCATGGGACACTGGTAGAGTACAGAAAGGTTTTGCTTTAGTAGTGGGGAATTATTAGCTCTAAACTGAGCATAGTTCCAGGCCTATCTAAAAAAAAAAAAAAAAAGTCTTAAAAGTATGACCCAAAGAATCAACTGTTTCCAAATATCTTAACTATAGCCAAGAATGAAGGTTAAGAATTTATATATGTTTTCTATTTATGTCTATCTAGAGAGAGACAGGGAGAGATTGAGAGATTTCAAAGAATTACCTTATACAGTTGTGGGAGCTGGCTAAGCAAGTCCAAAATTACTAGGGCAGCATTTAGAAAAGGAGATGACACTCAATATAAAACTCCATGAGTACAAGCGAAAACTATTGGTCACAGTCAGAATTTCTCTTTTAAGGGGAAGCCTCATTCCTGTTTTTAAGGCCTTTCAACTCTTTCAGTCAGGCACTCAGATAATCCAGGATAAATTCCTTTAAAATTAACAGATTAGGGACTTTAACTACATCTGCATAATCTATTCACAACAACACCTAGATTAACTTTTGAATAATTTGGAACTGTAGCATTCAATTTGTGGAATTGACATTCAATTAGTGAAATAAGGCTAAATCATTATTTATGAAAAATCTTATATTCCTACTAAATTCCTACATTAGAAATGAAGATAGATCTCAAATCAATGATCTCAGCTTCTGCTTTGAGAAACTAGAAAACAAGAAGTTTACAAAATAAGAAGAAATACTACAGATCAGAGTGGAAATCAATGAAATGTAAAATAGAAAAACAAATGAGAAAAATCAAGGCAACCAAAAGCTGGTACATTGAAAAGAATAATATATAATAAATAATAAATCAGTATATCAATATTGACTAGGGGATAAAGGGAGAAGACACTAATATTAATATCAAGAATGGAAGATAGACATCATTTACTATAAATATTAGAATAATAAAGGAAAAATGAAAAATTTTATGTTAGTAAGTTTGATAACTTTAGGTGAAATGGACAAATTTATCAAAAGAAGCAAAGATACCAAATTTAGGTCAAAAAGAAAAAGATAACTAGACTATTATTCATTAAAGAAATTGAATTTGTAGCTTAAAACCTTCTCATCAGGAAGACTCAAGGAGCAGGTAGCTTCATTTGTAAAGTCTCCTTAACATTTAAAGAAGAAAGAATACCTAATCTACACAAACTTTCCAGAAAATTTATAGAAGGAACATTTTTCAACTCATTCTATATGGTCAGAATGACCCTAGTACCAAAACCAGACAGAGACATTACCAAAAAAAAGAAAAAAGAAAGAAAACTATATTTATCTCTCATAAATCTAAATTCAAAAATTACAAATTTTAAAAATTTAATTTAACAATACATAAAAAGGATAATACATAATATCTGAATTCAGTTTATCTTGGAAATGCAGAGTTGGTTTAAGAGTCAAAAATCAAGCAGTGTAATGCACCAAATTTATTTTACAAAAATGACAAAATCTGACATATATTTCAATAAGAATTCTCAGTAAAGTAGGAACAGAAAGAAACTTCTTCAACCTGATATAAAGCATCTACTAAAAACCTACAGCTAACTAAACCTAATAGCAAAAGAACAAATTCTTTCCCCCTTAAGATTGAGAACAAAATAAAGATGTCTGCTGTTTCCACTTCTTTTCAAAATTTTTACAGTAGGATCTAACACATGTAAAAAGGACAATACAAAGAAATAAAGGCATCCAGATTTGAAAACCAGCAAAAGTATCTTTTGTGCAGATGATATGAACATCTATGCAGAAAATCCAATGGAATAGTAAAAAAAAAAAAAAAAGGCTACTAGAATATATGATTTTAGCATAATTGTAGGATACAAGATCAATATGCAAAAATTAATTGCATATACTAGTGATACTCAACTAGAAATGAAATTAAAAACATAATACCATTTACAATAGCATCAAATATGTGAAATACCAGAGTATAAATAGGACAGAAAATGTGAAAGAGCTAAATTCAAAACTACATTATTAATTAAAAATCACAAAATATTGCTTAGAGAAATTAAAGTAAATGAAGAGGTGTACTACATTCATGGTTTGGAAGACACAATATTGCTTAAATGTTATTTTTAGGGGCACCTTAGTGGCTCAGTCAGTTAATCATGGCCTGACTTGGTTCAGGCCATGATCTCAGTCCTGGGATTAAGCCTAGTATGGAGCCCTTTGGAGGCTCTGTGCTCATCAGGGAGTCTGCTTCTCCTTCTGCCCCTCCCCTGCTCATGCTTTCTCTCTCTCTCTCTCAAATAAATAAAATCTTTTTTAAAAAAGATGTCATTTTTACTCAAATTGATCTGTTAATTCTCCTCAAATATAAACCTAGTCAAAATCTTAGCTGCTTTTAAGAGAAATTGTCAAAACTGACTTTAAAATTTACATGGAAATGCAAAGGACTAGATTAAGCAAAACAAATATAAAAATAATAACGCAACATATTTTAAGAAAAAAGAAAAAGAAGAAGATAACAGGAGAGGAAGAAAAGGGGAGTATGTCAGAGGGGGAGACGAACCATGAGAGATGATGGACTCTGAACAACAAACTGAGGGTTCTAGAGGGGAGGGGGGCAGGGGGATGGGTTAGCCTGGTGATGGGTATTAAAGAGGGCACGTTCTGCATGGAGCACTGGGTGTTATGAACAAACAATGAATCATGGAACACTGCATCAAAAACTAATGATGTAATATATGGTGATTAACATAACAATAAAAAATTAAAAAAAAAATAAGAACACTTTTGAAAGACTATCATTAGTTGGTTTTATGATATATTATAAAGGTACAATAATCCAGATAGTGTAGTATTTGCAGGGTTAGAAGCACAGTAATCAGTGGTACATAATAGAGTTCAAAAATAAATCCACACATAAAAAAACTGATTTTTTTTTTTTAAAAACTGATTTGTTTACAAAGGTAATTCAGTAGTAAATTAAGAGCCTTTTCAACACATGGTGCTAGCACAACTGGATATCAGTTTGCAAAATAATGGAATTTAATCATCAAATACAAAATTAACTTAAAACAAATCATATAATTCAAAAAGTAAATCTAAGACTAAAAACTTCTAGAAAAAAATATTTGAGACAATCTTTGCAACTTTGGGTTATGCAAATAGTTCTTAAGATACAAGCATGATACACAAATTGAAAATTGGAATTAATCAAAATTTAAAACTTTTCAGTCATCAAAAAATACTATTAAAAGATTAAAAATACAAGTCACACCTTTGGAGAAAGTATGTGCACACCATATAAACAAAAGTAAAGAACTTGTATCTGGAGTACATACAGAAAATTCTTCACTCAATAAGAAAACAATTCAATTTAAAAATGGAGAAAATATATGTAGAAAAACTTCACAAAAGCAATATATGGACGGGAAATAAGCACATGAAAAGATGCTCAACATCATTAGTAATTACATACATGCAAATTAAAACCACATTACAATATCAACCCACACATATTAGAATGACTACAATTAAAAATACAGATCATACCAAGTATTGACAAGGATTAGAGGAACAGGAATTTTATATGGTGCTTCTGGGAATATAAAATGGTACAACCAATTTAGAAAACAGCTTGGAAGTTTCTTAAAAAATTGAAAATATACCTCCATAAGATCTATCCATTAAATTCTAAGAGAAATAAAAGCTTATGTTCGTATAAAGACTTGTATATGGATGCTCATAGAAGCTTTATTCATAATAGTCCCAAACAGGAAACAACCCAAATGCCTATCAAGAGGTAAATGATTGTGTTTCTGTCTTTTTTTTTCTAACTTTGGAGAGAGAGAGAGAGCATGTGTGCAACCTGGGGGTAGGGAGGGGAGAGAGGCAGAGGGAGAGGGAAAGAGAGAATCTTAAGCAGCCTCCATGCCCAGCACAGAGCTCAAAGGGGGGCTTGATCTCACAACCCTAAGATCATGACCTGTGTATCAGGCATTTCTATGTGAGTGTTTTTGTGCTATAACTAAAAGTCTTATCAGAACAACAAGAAATAGTCTGATTCTAAATTCCTTGTCTGACACAAAAATAATATTAAGGATGGAAGTCTGAGTAATATCCATATTTGTGTATAGTGCTTAGCATCCTGGGGATTACACAGATATAGAAATGAACCTTGAATATGGCTCCCAATGAGCCCACACCTCCTGTTATTCACACCTCACACTATACTAAGGTTTGGTGTGTACCTCCAAGATGGATGGATGGATGGATGTCACTGCCAAGATTAGGTTATATAAGACACTGAAGCTTTTGTTTTAGATATACTCTCTTTCTTTTGGATCATCCAATCTGGGAAAAGGTAACTGTCATGTTGTGAATAGCCCCACATGAGAAACCAATGTCTCCTACCATTGCCATGTGAATGAGTTTAGAAATGGATCCTTCAGCTCAGCCAAGACTTCAGATGATTACTGCTGTAGCTGATATCCTGAATGCAACCTTATAAGAGATCTTAAGCTACAAATCATCTAACTAAGCTTCTTTCAGAGTCCTGACTCTCAGAAACTGTGAAATAATAAATTTTTGTTGTTTAAGCTGCTGTATTGGGGGTAATCTGTTACACAGCAATCAGTAACTAAAACAGTAGATGACTGATAAATGTTTGCTGATTTACAAATAAATGAATAAGTATTTTAGAACAAATTACAATTTTCAATGCTTGATTGTTTTTAAAACTTTGAATAATGCTAGAGCCAGTAAAAACCCTAATTCATACTTACACATTTTCAGACAGGGCAGACAAAAATGGTGGTAGTACTTCTACTTTAGTTCAAATCACTAGTTTTTTTTAAGACTTAATTTTCTTGTTTTCTTTTATCTGTAAAAGTACTTTTACTTTTTTATAAGATGTCAGTACAGGAGTCTCCAGGTGCTTCCCATCTGAATTTCTATTCTAATGAAGGTTACAAGATTTTAGGTACAAATTTCAACCTTGTTTGTATTTTTTTTAATATTTTTTAAAGATTTTTATTTATTTATTTTGAGAGAGTGAGAATGAGAGAGAGAGAGAGAAAGTACATGAGAGCGGGGAGGGTTAGAGGGAGAAGCTGGCCCCTCGCCGAGCAGGGAGCCCGATGCGGGACTTGATCCCGGGACTCCAGGATCATGACCTGAGCCGAAGGCAGTTGCTTAACCAACTGAGCCACCCAGGCACCCTTGTTGTATTTTTTATTGTAAAAGTTTTCCAGAAAAAAAGTGGGCAAAAAAGAACATAAGCAAAAGGCCAAGTTTAGAACAACATTTTCCCAATGGTCAGTAAGTTCCAAGTTAGGTATAAGATGCATCTTTACATTTAACCAATTATTTTCTTGAAAAACTGAAATCTATTTATTAAAACATATATCAGTTCACTTCTCCCAAAAGTAACATTGCATGCTATTTCTTTGGTGTATCAACACCTATTTAAAAAGAAAGAAAAACTTAGACCTCAAAAACTTTCATATTAATATGATACAGAATCTTTCAAGCAAGTAGGATAAATGTGTTTTAAAACAGTTCTTCATTATCACAGGGCTATGAAATACAATTAATTTCCAAACTGTGATTCACATCCAATTTAAAACTTTTTTTGTTCTATGCATACTTGGTAGCACTCTTTCTTTTTCAGCTGTGAGAATAAAAATTACAGAGGGAAAAGATAGAATGCAAGCAAAGATTAATAAGATCCAACTTCAGTGGTCTGATACTTTCTCTGTTGCTAAAATAAATCAACAAATAGGTCAGGAAAGCCACCATCCCATCTTAAAAGCATCAACCATAGAGTATAATGGGATTTATGCATATTAAAGTAGCAGGCTAAAAATTCCAACAGATAGCACATTGTCATTTAAGATGAACAAAAAAACAGTACCACTATTCGCTACACAATACAAATTAAATGGAAAATCACAGCTATTTAAAGGGCTTGCCTGAAAGTACAATAAATTTAGCTTTAATAGAATTGCAGTCTTTGATTTTTCACTAGACCTAATATATTCATTCAGAACCATTACTTTAACAATATATAAGTGTAGAATTCACTCACCAACAGTGACGAATGTGTTTATTTATAGCTTATTTTATTTTCTCATTGTAAAATACATCCATTACTGTGCCTCTAGATATGTGCAAATAAAATTAAATACAAACCTATATTTTCCCCAAAGACAAAAAGTAAAATGAGGGTTATCTGATCCCAAAGCTAGATGAATTTAATTGTAATGTAGAATTTGATCTGTTCAAATCACTTCAGCCTATCTAAAATGGCCAAATTCCACACAGGGGTTAGGAGGTGGGGATCCTAGCTTGTAAAACACAGCCCCAAAGCAGTTTAAATGCTAAGGAAATAAGAATAAAGTTTGAATTCAGTGCTTAGGGTGAAAACTTATATTGTGGAAACCATGTCTTTAACACCTTTGTACATATATGTGAGCATTTTCCTTTCTCACCAGAAAAAAATATAGGTGCCTTTTTCCTCTATAAATCCCACTTTAGCTTCTTCAGCTTCTTCTGTTTCTCCATAAATTCTCTAAATAATCTTTCCTCTCTCCCATAGACTGACATCTCATTTCTTTAGTTTTACAAGGTTTTAAAAACACACACACACACAATATGATTAAGTTAATGCACATAAACATGTGAAGGACTCTCATCATCTCAAACTTTGAGGATTTACCAATCAAGGAAGATTTCAACATGAATCTCATTAGAAAAATGTGCTGAGGCCCCTATATTTACCTCCAATCACTAGGTTTATATTGCCCACTAAATACAGCAAAAATCATTTTCAAAACATTCCATTTAAATCTAGACGAAGATACTAACTTGGTATCTTCATAAAAACTAAACTAAAACTAGTTAAAATAGCCCTTGAAAACAAAAGTTAAGGCAAAATTGTACAGTTCACTAAAGATCAGAGAAGCACGCTCAAGTGTCTGCCTGATGGTTTCGCATCATGGAAATTTGATCTCTTTCTGTCCTGACATTGATTCTTGATTTGTTAGAATAAACCACACAAAAGAACCTTGTATTGGGTACCTATATATGATAACACATTTATTATAACAACTCCGGCAAGTATGCATTATAACCATTTTATATCAAACAGAACTGAGGCTCAGCAAGATTAAGTAGGCTACCTAAAATAGCATAATTAGTAAGGAATAAAACAGAGATTCATAACCCTGGAACTCACTTTAAAGCCTAAATACTCTCTCTACTCCAATATGCATCCTCCTTCTTACCTTAAAATAATCAGATGACTTTTATATTACCTATTTAAATATATTACCATAAGCCTGTAACTATAATTCTGGGTACATTGGAACTTTATGATTCCCCTTTATGCACTAGCCATGGTACCTTTTACATCCCATCATGATAGACTAGGTCTGTCTTCAGACTTCCTTCCTTCTTCAGACTTCAGACTTCAGGACTACCTATTTCCCAGAGAAATATGTGCTTTTGTAAATAATAAACTTAAAAAACACCTAGAAAAATCATTTAAAAGTGCATAGTTACACCACCACCACCACCAACAAAGCCGTCTATCCATGTATTCCTTCTATCTCTTTTGGTAGATTTCTGAAAAATACAGATTATAATTTAATTTCAGTGTCCAATGTAAAAATAGTACTGTCTTAGCTAACTAGTTTCATCTGCTTCTTTTTATCTAATTTCTAATGAGTATTTAGTTCCTTCATTAATAATGTCAAGGGCACTTTATGAAAGATAATAAAGTATTTCATAGAAGTGATGCAAATCAAATGTAAGCCTTGAATTTGCAAAATGTGTCAGCCAAAGCAGAAAAGAAAATTAAAGGTGGATCAGTATAGAGAAAGCAATAACAAGACAAAAACTTAGGATAATTGATGATCCAGAATAAAGAAGCAGTTAATTTTATTTTTAAAGTAAGTTTAGCTGAAAGGAAATTGAATTGTAGGCAATCTGTCAAGAGAGATGAATAAATTTTTGGAATAAGAGAAGAAACCATCTTTTTATCACATAAATATTTAAAAATAAAAGTAACCCTCCAATCATTTGTTGCAATAAACTGATAAATATATTACTGAAAAAGAGAAATTACCCACAACTATACAGGAGCATCTTTGCTTCTCATTAGACTCTAATGGAATATTAAAATTAGAAAATTGCAATAAAAAATTATCAGTTATCAAAAATAATGTAATAATTTTTTTAATTCAGTTTATTTTATCCATCTATAAACATGCACTTTGCTCATTTTTTTAAACCTAAATAGAAATACAAGTAAATCATATTTAACTTACTAATAAAAGGCACTGGTTATTCCCACATGTTGTTACTACACAATTATAGGAATTTCAACTTTTGTTGCTCATTGGATAGTCTGCACAGGTCCAAATCAGACATAATCAGTATTTTCCATTATTCCTGGAGTACTGCCCATTGTGAAGAGATGAAAATGACAGTTTGGCCAGTCTAGAACCGTGCAGAGTGGCCAGATGCATCAATCATAGTTATAATTTACAATTTCAGTTTAAGTTCATAACTGAATAGAGATCTAACTTTTCTCAACTATATTAAGAGGTAAGGAAGAGACTTCAAAGGATTTTGGTTTCTCAAAAGCATAGCTAATTAAGTGAAATTACTTATAGATTGTCACTTTTAGCAAAGACATTGTCACATTTGCTAACTGTCCAAAAGAGGATGTTAGAGGCAGTGTTGTGTCATGATGCCTCTCTAGCCTGGATCAGAAGAAAAGACAGGAAAACTCAAGGATGGAGGGTGCAGGAGTTGTCTTTCATAAATGTTCAGACATGTCATCCTAAGTTTTTTAAATTATTCTGAAATAGATAATGTTCAAAATGAGACAAATCTTGAGGGTATAAAAGTAGTCCTTTTAATTCTTTTATGTTACATAAAATTTGCTGGTGTCCTTTATTCCTTTTTAAAAAATCAAATACATCAGTTTCATTTCCCTTTTCTACAAAGGGCAACTTTTTGAAAAAAGTGTGAGTAATTAGTTATTCCAGAATTTCAGGAGATGGTTTCTTAATATAGCAGACTTATAGGCTATCTCTGTCCCCCACAAGAACAAATATAAAGCCCAGAATTCTTTTAATAAGAGTCAAATTTTCTATAAGATATTTGTGATCAAACTCTCTCTTCCTTTCAGTTTTTCTCTTGAGAAAGAATACCTGAACTAGGCCTAAGATTCTAAGATAGAACTCAAAAAGATAATGAAGTAATATATATAACTGCTTTGCATTTTTTTAAAGAGCTATTTTCATCAAATTTTAGTATATACAAAACAGTCGAAATGCACTCCTACATTTTCTGCTGCTTAATCTAGATCAAATTCAGGATATATACTTTGAATCCTTGTTCAAGTCACTCTCTTCAGCAAGATGAATTATATAAAGATAACTATCCAATGGGGCCTGCCCTTCAGGTGCTCAATATCTAGTTTTATGAAGATCATCAAACAGTGTCTACACGTGGCCACTGAAGAAATGCATTGGTTGAATGGGGGAGTGGAGTCCCTGACTACCGCTATGATTTTGATCAGTAAGGTGTGGCTGGGAGAAATGCTGTTGGTGTATGTACTAATTGCTTACAAAACAGAGCTTGCACTGAGACTAATCACTCTGCCTGTAATTTACTCAATGCTTTCCTTTTAGTCTTTTATTTAGGGTAGGCAGTACTCACCAGATGCAGTGGAAAAAAACAAACAAACAAAAAACAAAAAAAAACCCACCTTCTTCTAATTATTTCTCATTAGAACTCTGTATCATACTAGAGCCAATGTGTAGATACAGGTCCTCAGAAATATTTCCCAAAGTACCTTTCTATTTCTTTACATTAGTAACCATTACCACCAAGTGATAATTTGAGAGTTATATCCTTGAGGCGTACTGATGATTTACCTTAGTATTATAAAAATCTGGATGATAACTTTGTTTCCTGGATTCTCATTCTATAGAATTGCCTAATTTTTGGTCTATGTGCAGTGCAGTTTTCTCCTCATGTAATGAAAAGGCATTACACAAATTCCCTCTGGAAAGAAAAGCCATGCTTTTACAAACTGGGAATATTTCATGGAATTCATGCCTACTAACACACTGCATTTTAAACCAATTACTCTAATGGTACTCAAAGAATGTTTGAATATCATCAGTCTGCATTGTTCTCAAGAGTCTGTCTTTATGTACAGTGACTACATACACTCTTAAACAACAGATGCCTTAGGTAGAAGATGAGTCTGTCATAAGGTATCTGCCACCTGCTTTTGCCCATCATTATTCCTTTAATGGCTTACTACCTGTGGGCACACTGAGCCACCAAAGAGTAGTGTCATTCCCAAAAGTACCACCACAAAAGCAATACTTATGAGCTTGGCAACAGAAAGCCAGCTGAATAGCATTTCCCAGTATACTGCGGCAATATGTCATTTTTTAAAATGCCATGTTAGTGGATATGACTTTGGGAATTGACTTAATAACAATAATAACAATAAAAATGGTTGGCACTTAACAAGGAAAGTGTTTTTCATCCCAAAGGGCCCGCAAGTGCTCCAGACTCAGAAATTCAGTCATTGCTAAGAAGGGTGATGGCACTCAGCACATAACGAAAGCTCAGAAAACCACCACCAAGGAGAGAAGTACAAACTCTCATCTAAAAGAGATATCATAGGCTTTTTATTTGCCACATGGAGTGATATAACCTTGGATTTTTATCTCTTCAGAAGGGTGCCCAATATATTAAAAGAAGACTTGTGTGTCCCACTTTAGGTAGAAACAATTGGCGAACGGTAAGGAAAATTGAACTTGCAGGTATGGAGCTCAGGTTTAGAAGCAATCACAAAACAGATCTAAATCACTTTGGCATACTTTTTTACTACACAAGATCTCAATGTAGGTATCCCATTTTAGAGACATACTGTTAAAATATGAGCCAAGTAGGTTTCCACCCCAAAGAAAGAGAAGTAATGAGGTTGAATTGCTGGGTAATTTCGATGCTTGCAGACCACGTTCACACAAAAAGTTTCATCATGCTGGCAAGTGGCTTTTTGATCTTCCTGAAGGAAACTACCATAGTTGGGACTGGCTGACTTCTTAGGCTCATTTATTACATTCATGTACAATACTGCCTATAAAGATATTTTCTTTCATACATAAGAAGTGTTTGTGTGCAAATGACTATCAAGAATATGCTTTTCCTAAGTCAGGAATAGATATTTTCTTCTCTTTAACATAAACATGTCATAAGTACTGATTTTTAAGCATTGGCAAATTTGATCTGAAATTACTTTGATTTAGTACATATCTTACCATTTAAATGACTTAGCCAGTTTGCCCTCTGGTTCTTTTGATAACCACTAACTAGCCATACTGTGTGAATTGGTAAGGGTTTGACTTTTCCCAATAGGTTTCAAAACTTCAGTTTTATTCCATTATTTTGGCAAAATAATACCTTTTCTTCTCTGCCCAATCCTCATCTTGTAAAACTTTTAAAAGTCCATTCAATGTTCTGTTTTTCTTCCAAAGATAAATTTTCTTGAAAATGTAACTATTGACCCATTTGTAGTAGATCAGCCATTGTTTTTCTGAGTAATGCTTATGTGATGTTCCAAATACTAATTCTTTTACTCTCCCTTTTGATACTTGATAGGAATTTGCCTTCTAGAACTGACAAAAGCTAATGTGCATTCTGGAAATAAAATCCCCATGATTCAGAAATCTATAGCATTATACTCTAGTACAGTTGTTCCAAACTTAGATGGCCCAGGACCTGACCCAAGGCTTACTTTATAAAACTCTGGAGCTGGAGACCTATATCTTCAAAACCCTCTGTAAGGGGTGATTTATCAGTTACAATTTATATACAGCTGCTGGTAATAACAACTTGAAATAAAGACATTTGAATACAGTGAAAGTTTACTTTCTTTTAGAAGTTAGTAAATAGGCAAAGCAAAGGTGGTATAGAAGCCCCACTAAGTCAGTGGAGTCCCCGGCTCCTTCCTTTTGCTCTGCCATTTTTAATTATAGCTTCCATCCTCAAAGTCACTTAGTCCTACAAAATAACAGCTCACTATCCTTTCCTCATTGCTGGCAAGAAATAGAATAAGAAATGAGGGTAAAATGAGGTTCCAGTCCAAGATAATGACTTAGGAGCCTCTTGAATTCAACTCCTCCCAAAGACACACTGAATCTACAGTTATACACAAAGTACTTCCCTCTGAAGGAAATCCAGAAACTAGCTGAGTGACTCCTATCCATTGGTCAAATAAGAAAGTACGCATATTACCCACATTCAAATGGCTAGAAAAGGCTGAGACACACTGTCACAATAAATACCACTCCCAGTGGGAGGCTTGGGTGACTCAGTCAGTTAAGCTTCTGCCTTCTGCTCAGGTCATGATCCCAGGGTCCTAGGATTGAGCCCCATGTTGGGCTTCTTGCTGAGCAAGGAGTCTGCTTCTCCCTCTCCCTCTGACTCTCCCCCTTGCTCATGTTCTCACTCTCTCAAATGAATAAATAAAAAATCTTAAAAAAAAATACCACTCCTAGCATAGTGCCGTACAATCAGGAAGAACTCCCAACTCCCAGTTTCTCTCTGAGCAGCAAAGATGTTGGACCCCACATCTAGCCCTCCAACTTCTAAGACTCCCACCGGAGGCATGAACCCCTGAAACACCTAGCTCTGAAAGCCAGTGGAGCTCGCATCAAGACTCTCAAGACCACAGCAGGGCCCCCCCGACCCCGCAAATAACCAGTTCTTAAGGGGTTCATAAGGACTCATGTGTGAATATCTCCTCAGTACTCAGGGCAAAGGCAGCAGGCAAAAAATGTCCACCTCCCACTATTTCCTTCAGATTCCTACTTGCATACTTTAAAAGCCGCTGCCTGAGGGTCAGGCTTCTAATTTAGCCTGGCTGACTGTAATCCTATCCAGAGACTGGGGAAGGCAACAACCACCACCTCCGACTTCTCACTTAAACCCACGAAAAATCACCAATATCTCCCTGAAAGGACCTTGTACACAAGTCTGGCACCTAAGATTCTGTGGCTGCCACCCAAGGGATAAGCACCTAGGTCACCTGGCTCTGAGAGCAAAAGGGGCTTACATTCATGAGCCCCATAGGAGTGTAAAAAACAAAGAAGCACTTATTAACTAACACAGGACAAACTTTCAACCATAAGATGAATAAGGTCTGAGGATCTAATGTGATGACAGTTGATAACACTATATTGTATAATTGAAATTTGCTGAAAGAACTTGAACATTCTCAGAAAAAAGATTAATATGTGAGGTGATAGATGTATTAATTAACCAGATAGGAATCCTTTCTCAGTGTATACATATAACAAATCATCACAATATACACATTATCTTACAAATGTATTTGTCAATTATACCTCAATAAAACTGAAAAAAATTAGTGTTCTAGAAAGTCCATAGACTTTCTACCATCAATTGTTATATAGTGGAATCAAACAATACTAACTAGTATTAAACCCAGTTTGTCAGATACTGGTCTAAGAACTTTACATAATATGTCATTTAATCTTTACCCAAACCCTATGAAATAGGTTCTATTATTGGCCTCATTTACCTGATGAGGAAAGAGGCAGAGAGATTTAGTAACTCCCAGCTCACATATACAGTAATTCTTAGAGATCAGGGCCTCAGATAGCCATCAAACTACACAGCTTCCCTTACTTTCAAATTAGACACATTTTTCTTACAACAGACACTGAAGAAATTATTTTTCATACACTTATAACTAAGGCAGAGCAAGTTTATTGCCTTTCTAGTCACCAGCTATTTGCTGCCTTAAAACGTTCATTTTGAAACCTCAAAAAGCCAAAACTGTAATTTTCCTTGATAGAGAAAATTCCCCAAAGAAAAACTGACAACCTTACAGAGTTATTAAGATATTTCCATGTCAAAATACTTTTTATCCCACAGAAACTGTCTTTTCTAGCAAAATCCCCAGGGTGAATCTGCCAAAATTACTTAGGTTGGTAATGTATGCTTTCTTACGACTCCCACATCTGTGAAACTTTTCCTCATGGCACTAGAGGACGGACCTGAATGCAGCAGAATTGGATGTTACCGAAAACCTCAATGGATTTAGTCCACTGTGGCTAGAAAATGAGTTTTTATAAGAGAATATAGGAAAATATAATTCTGTTGTCATTCACATGGCAGCCTTCCCAATTACAGTAGATAGAGCCCAACAAATATTTTTGTTATATCAATTCTGTCTGACTCATCACATATAACATAAGAAAACCCTACAATATTGGATAAGTTTCTCTGTCACTAAGAACTTTGTATGGTCTCAGATAAATCACCTAATCTCTTGAGATTCAGGGTAATCATTTATAAACAGTAGGTTACAGAAAATGAGCTTCAGGTTTCTTCAAGTTCCACAATTCTGTGTTTTTGTGACCTTGCCTTACATACATATTCTCTAGTGATCTGCACACTCTTAGAATTGTGAGCACTCAGTATATATTGCACTGTTGGATGAATGAATGTTTGGATGTAAAAACAGATGAAGAGATGAATACATATATTTATTTACAAAGTAGTTTTCTCACCCAGGTATATTAACTTAGCCTTTACTTTTTATCCCTAACACATAATTTCCTTATGTACCTCTTTTGTTTTGAACTTTTTGTCAGAAATTTTCAAACAGAATAAAAAAGATAAGGTACAATAAATGTCCACATGCCCATCACCCAACTCGAAAGCCTTAACTTGCTACCAGTCTCTATTTTATCTATCATCACCATTTTTATACTAAACAAATTTCAGATACATCATTTCACTCATAAATAAAAGCTAAAATAAACCACATTGATGATAAATTTTACTTTCCAGTTTACTATAGAAACTGGAATATTCTGCCCCAGTTGAATTACTGGCAGTTCACCTACTATTTTCTGCTTATTTTGAAGGTAGTCAGAATCCTAACTTTAAAAAAATCCTTCCTTTAAAAAAAATCCTTGAAAATCTAAACTTTTACACAGCATTTGTCCTTTCAGAGGGATAGGAGGGGAGTAAGAATGTTCGGCCTGGATTTGCATTAGCTCTACTGACAATTCAGTTACAGGATAAGCTAAAGGAGAGATTGATGAAGATTCAGGAGAGGAAAATGGAATAAATTCCTGAATCAGATTTTTATAACCTTTATGTGTTTCCTTGATTTGAATTCCAGACATTAAGCACAACCATATAAAATTCATGCAACTTAAAGCATACACACACACACTTTCAAAGCTAAATATAAATATATAAAATTTATCCACCTTATGTAATTGGCCATATGTCTGTTGTCCTATCTGTCATCAAGGAAAGTACAAAAAATAACTAAACTCTGTGTGTACACTTTTTCCTTTCCCAGCTTCTCCACAACCTTATCTATCTATTCTTTCTTGGGATTTGATTTGCAGCCCTAAACTGTGGTTAAATATTAGTTAGCCATTAAAACACACTTAACCCCCCAATAAACTCAATCAGACATCCTTTTCTACTGATTTCTAAATTGTCTTTGATTTATTCACATATTTCTATCTGAACTATGCAGATCAGCACAATGCCAAAATGAAATGAACTTAAATTTATACTTCATTGTAAATCTAGCTTTCTGGTACACCCATATTAAATCCCCATTCCTAAGAAGACTATATTCAGCATTTCCTCAAAGATCATTTCTTAGAAATGCTAGGTCTTTTTCCACCAAACTCTAAGGTAAATAAGGAATAGGAAAAGGAAAAATTAAATCTGAAATAGATCAAATCCAGAGGGTTAAAACATAGAACCAAATGAGTAGGTCAAAACTACAAAGTATTTAAAAGATAATAGGAGAGTATCTTCACAATATCGGTGTAGGGAAAGATTTCTAGGTAAAACACAAAAGTTATAAACAAAAAGATTAATAAATATGGCCAAATAAAACTTAAGACCCTTTTCTCATTAAAAGACACTTTAAAGAAAAGTTAAAACAAGCACCATAGTTGGGAAAGAATGTGGCAAGGCATATATCTAACAAATACCCTAGTATTCAGAAAATATAAAAATACTTCATCAGCCAAAAAAATCCAAAACACCCCAAAAGAAAAATGAGAAGACATGAACAGAAATACTTAAAAAGTTGGAATCCAAGTGACCTATAAACATTTGAAATTGAGTTCAATCTCATTAATAATCAGGGAAGCAACAATTTTGTTTGCAGAGACACTACTAGATGTTCATTTAATTGGTGAAAAATTTAAAATATAATAACAAATGTTGATAAAGATGTAGAGCTACTGGGGCTTTGAAAACCTGCTGGTAGAGTGCAAACTGGTACCATCAGCTTGGAAGACAGTTTGTGTAATAGTAGAGTTAAAGATACATTCTCTATGACTCTTTAATTTCACTCCTAAGCATTTGCCTTAAAGAAACTTGTACATGTGTGCACTAGGACACATGTATACATATGTATGAATGTACACTGTGTAAATGTGCTGACCAGCATTCCTTATACAGCCAAAAATGGACACAACCCAAATGTTCACTAACAGGTGAATGGATAAATATCATATGGTTATATATGAGATAATGATACCTAAATATGACATCATGAATAATCTTACAAACACAGAATTGAGCCAATGCAGCAACAAAAGAATATAGTATAATTTCATTAAGAAAAAGTTCAAAAGTAGGAGCCCACTTTAGTTTAGCTGCTATGCTGTATTTCTTGACCTGAGTGAAGATTATGTGGACATTTACTTAATAACTATTTGTTAAACTGTGTATTTGTATTTTATGTTCTCTTCAACATGCATATTTTATTTCACAGTAACATTTTTAAGTTAAGTTGACTTCAGATGCTCTAATATAGGTCTTCCCTTGTTATTCCTTAAATGATAATGTCCATATGTATTTATGAGTCTTAACATTTTAAATATAAGGATTTTTAAATTACCTTTTTTCTTAATGTTTTAACATAAAGGATAGTTTAAAGAGAAGATTAAATACAGTTGACATTTTTGTCATATTTGCTTCAGATTGATCTATTTTTTTAAATGTAAAAATTATAAACATAGCTAAAGTTACTCCCTTATCTACTTCTCTTCCTTTCTTTCCCTCAGATAATAATTTTATATTTTTCTAATACTGGGGGTATCATCACTTTGTATTTTTTAAAATTCATATATATATATAATTGTAACTATAAATAATATAGAAAACTGGTTTTAAAATTTATATAAACTGTATCACATCACAGCTACATTTTTTGCAACTCATTTGCTTCAAAATTATGCTTGATATTCACATATGTTGATAAATGTCCTATTTTTTACATTTTAACTATTGCAGAGTATTCTGTTGCACCAATAGAACACAATTTATTAACCCATTCCCTTATTGAGGGACAATTAGTTTTATTCTCTTGTTTGCTGTGATGAAGAATGCAGCATCAAATTTCATGTATATGTCTTTTGCACATGTTAGAGTACCTCAAAAATTGGAAAAATATACAGACACTAAAATTTAAACCACTCATAACCTCACCACTAGAGATCATTGCTTTAAATATCTTTATATAGCCAATTGTTTTCAGACACAAATGAAATTGGGAAACATATACACACATGGTGGTTTTACATCCTGCTTTTTACTTATGATTAATAATTTCACATATCATAAAATAGCCTTCAGAAACATGTTCACCAATGTCTACATGGTGTTCTTTTGTACAGATGGACCATAATTTATAAAACCATTTCTCAGTGTAAGACATGTAGCTGTTTCCAATTATTCTGTTCTCACTCCAATTTTCTGTACTCTAGCCAACTAGCTTTCTTTCATTTCCTCACATATAACAGCTTCTTTCACGCATCATGGCCTGTGTACATACAGTTCACCATGTTCTTTCTCGTACTTTTCACATGGCCGGTTTCTTCTCATCTTTGAGATCTCAATGTCAGTAACTCCTGGCAAAAGAGACATTCTCTAATAGCTCTTTCTAAATTATTATTGTTTCTCAGGTGCTCTTTTCTTCTCCCAAATATTTATCAAACAACATAACTATTTATATATCTTTATTTTTGTGTCTTTCTCCATGAGGGCGAGGACATGATTGTTCTTGATCACTTTCAGCATTGGACAGGTTGTCACTGCATAAATGCTGGAGGAACATTCATATTGTAGTTATCATATATTTGTATATTAATTACCTCTTAAGAAGTCCCTTTTTAAAACCTCACTAAATATTAACTTTGAGAGACTCAATAAATAGCTATTGAATGAATGAATGAACTCACATTGTAACTTACTGGTTATCCCAACACCAGTGTTTTTCATGTCTTCTTTCTCTCTACAGTTTCCCAGAACTCACTGTTGCCCTGATGTTTACCACACAAGATGAGTGCAGGAAGCACAATCACAGCATCTTTGTGGTACTTGGCTCAAGGTCAGTAATTGAAACACCAATTATTTTTGATACTTAAAAATATGAACATTTAATTCAGTAAAAGAACATGAGTATGTAGGTGATCAGCATGTTATAAAGTGAGCTTAAGAATTCTGTCTTCTGAGGTGCCCAGGTGGCTCTGTCAGTAAAGTGTCTGCCTTCAGTTCAGGTCATGATCTCAGGGTCCTGGGATCGAGCCCCGTGAAGGGCTCCCCTCACAGTGGGGAGTCTGCTTCTCCCTCTTCCCCACCTCCCACTTGTTTTCTCTCTTTTTCTGTCTCAAATAAATTAATTAATTAAATAAAAAGAATTCTGTCTTGCTCTCATAAGGCTACTATTACATTGTGCTTTTCTGGGGTATTATTTTCATTCTGATTATCTAAAAATTAAATTTTATTATCTACAAAGAAAAATATCAAAAACTAGCTGATACTGAAATTGCAAATTCTCCCAATTCTGAGAATACTACACAGTGACACAGACACTGACACTTTTGTAGGCCACAAAAATCTACCCCACTTTCATTAAAGCAAACACCAGTCTATGCTTGTAAAGTCAAGAATAATGAAAGTATATTTGGCACACTAAGAATAAGCCTCTCTTTACATCTGACAATATGAAAACTAACCTTGGCAGCTGCATTTCAGCTACAATAGGAACTTTCTGACAGCTTTCCTCTCTATTGCTCATAAGAAAAGGACTTAAATGAATTAATGTCAGGTGGATTAGTCAGATTCTGTTCAAACTGACAAAAGATCATGTCTGTACAGTTACTTTAAACTCTCAACATTAGTCTAAAGAATGGGAGAATGTCCTGTATTTAGAATTGAGTGAGTTTTGGATAATGATGTAATGTATGGTGATTAACATAACAATAAAAAATTTAAAAAAAATCCAACTCCATAAAGACAATGATAACATGGAAGTCTTGGAAAATCTTTAGCTATTTGCTATAGCAAGATTGTCAAAATACCAAATAAAATACTGAACTATTTACATAAAAATAAAACAAAACAAAACAAACAAACAAACAAAAGAATTGAGTGAGTTTTGGAGTTTCAAATGTATTTCTTTGGGAAAACATTACCTCTAATTTGGGAATGAAAAGAAAAAGGTACAGCTTAGTGACATATAACACTAGGGCTAGCTGACAAAACCGGGTTATAGTTTATGTACTTATGCAGTTGAGTTTTTACCTTATAGACTCATAACTGATTTGGGCCAGATGCAATAAAATAGCAATTCCAGTGATAAAAACGTAGTTTTACTCATAAAAAAGTATTTTTAAAAAGTGGCACAGATCCCTGCAAATCAATCAATGTGATATAATACATTAATAAAAGAAAGAACAAGAACCATATGATCCTCTCAATAGATGCAGAAAAAGCATTTGACAACGTACAGCATCCTTTCTTGATTAAAACTCTTCAGAGGGTAGGGATAGAGGGTACATACCTCAATATCATAAAAGCCATCTATGAAAAACCCACAGCGAATATCATTCTCAAAGGGGAAAAACTGAGAGCTTTTCTCCTAAGATCAGGAACACGGCAGGGATGTCCACTATCACCACTGCTGTTAACATAACTAGAAGTCCTAGCCTCAGCAATCAGACAACAAAAAGAAATCAAAGGCATCCAAATAGGCAAAGAAGAATTCAAACTCTCACTTTTTGCAGATGATATGATACTTCATGTGGAAAACCCAAAAGACTCCACCCCAAAACTGCTAGAACTCATGCAGGAATTCAGCCAAGTAGCAGGCTATAAAATCAATGCACAGAAATCAGTGGCATTTCTATACACCAACAACAAGACAGAAGAAAGAGAAATTAAGGAGTCAATCCCATTAACAATTGCACCCAAAACCATAACATACCTAGGAATAAATCTAGCCAAAGAGGCAAAGACTCTGTACTCAGAAAACTATAAAATACTCATGAAAGAAATCGACGAAGACACAAAGAAATGGAAAAACAGTCCATGCTCATGGATTGGAAGAACAAATATTGTGAAAATATCTAAGCTACCTAGAGCAATCTCACATTTAATGCAATCCCAACCAAAATAACATCCACTTTTTTCAAAGGAATGGAACAAATAATCCTAAAATTTGTATGGAATCAGAGAAGACCCCAAATAGCCAGAGGAATCTTGAAAGAGAAAAGCGAAGCTGGTGGCATCACAATTCCGGACTTCAAGCTCTATTACAAAGTTGTCATCATCAAGACAGTATGGTACTGGCACAAAAACAGACACATAGATCAATGGAACAGAATAGAGAGCCCAGAAATGGACCCTCAACTCTATGGTCAACTAATCTTTGACAAAGCAGGAAAGAATGTCCAATGGCAAAAAGACAGTCTCTTCAACAAATGGTGTGGGGGAAAAATGGACAGCCACATGCAGAAGAATGAAACTGGACCGTTTCTTTACACCACACACAAAAATAGACTCAAAATGGATGAAAGACCTAAATGTGGGACAGGAATCCATCAAAATCCTAGAGAACACAGGCAGCAACCTCTTGGACCTCAGCCACAGCAACTTCTTCCTAGAAACACTGCCAAAGGCAAGGGAAGAAAGGGCAAAAATGAACTATTGGGACTTCATCAAGATAAAAAGCTTTTGCACAGCAAAAGAAACAGTCCACAAAACCAAAAGACAACCGACAGAATGGGAGAAAATATTTGCAAATGACATATCAGATAAAGGGCTAGTATCCAAAATCTATAAAGAACTTATCAAACTCAACACCCAAAGAATAATCCAATCAAGAAATGGGCAGAAGACTTGAACAGAGATTTCTGCAAAGAAGACGTCCAAATGGCCAACAGACATGAAAAAGTGCTCAACATCCCTCGGCATCAGGGAAATCCAAATCAAAACCTCAATGAGATACCACCTCACACCAGTCAGAATGGCTAAAATTAACAAGTCAGAAAATGACAGATGTTGGCGGGGATGTGGAGAAAGGGGAACCCTCCTACACTGTTGGTGGGAATGCAAGCTGGTGCAAACCCTCTGGAAAACAGCATGGAGGTTCCTCAAAAAGTTGAAACTAGAACTACCCTATGACCCAGCAATTGCACTACTGGGTATTTACCCCAGAGAAACAAATGTAGTGATCCGAAGGGGCACATGCACTCCAATGTTATAGCAGCAATGTCCACAATAGCCAATTTATGGAAAGACCCTAGATGTCCATCAACAAATAAATGGATAAAGAAGATGTGGTACACACACACACACACACACACACACACACACACACACACACACACACACACACTGGAATATTATGCAGCCATCAAAAAAATGAAATCTTGCCATTTGCAACAACATGGATGGAACTAGAGGGTATTATGCTAAGTGAAATAAGTCAATCAGAGAAAGATAAGTATCACATGATCTCACTGATATGAGGAATTTGAGAAACAAGACAGGATCATAGGGGAAGGAAAAATGAAACAAGATGAAACCAGAGAGGGAGACAAACCATAAAAGACTCTTAATCTCGGGAAACAAACTGAGGGTTGCTGGAGTGGAGGGGGGAGGGAGGGATGGTGTGGTTGGGTGATTGACACTGGGGAGGGTATGTGCTATGGTGAGCACTGTGAATTGTGTAAGACTGATGAATCACAAACATGTACCCCTGAAACAAATAATTTATTATGTTAATTAAAAGAAAGTGGCACAGACCCTTTAAGATCAAATAAAGCAATTGCTTCATTTTACACGTAAGAAACTAGATGAGAAGCAGGGAAGTAAAGGGACTTATCTGAAGTCATATAGCTAGTTAATTTCAAGGTTAAATGAGTAAAAAGTTTGACTATATACATGTATATATAGAAAGCCAATGGGAAGAATTTTATTTTAGAGCATCCAAAATGGCCAATGAGCACCAAAGGACAAAAAATGCCATGCCTATAATTATGGAGTATTTTTGATTACCAGTTTTTAAATACTTACATTTAACAATTGTGTGACAGTATTAAAACCTGAGATTTAAGATTTCTAACATTGAACTTAAAATATTTGGGGGTGTCATGCAACATGATTAGAACTGTATATAATTTATCGATATTCAGTATATAGGCTGGATTGGAATGAGAACAGATGGGAAATGAGAAACCAATTGGGAAGATATAATAACCTAGAAAAAATATAATTAAGGAAAAGTTATAGTGGATTAGTTTAGGAATTGATAAAATTACCCAATCAGGCAAATAAGAAATGTTCCAAAGAAAGGATTCCTCAGAGCAGAAACGGTGTGGTACTGGGTTGAGGAGTGGATGGGAAGAGCAAAAATGAAATCAGTGACCATAGAACACTGCTCAAAACTTTCTAAAAATTAAAGTGAGAAATAGGAAAATAGCTGGAAGGTAGAGAAGTTTTTGTGTTTGGAAATATGATCGTGTTGGCATGCTACTAGAGCAAGAGCTTGACAATACAAAGAAAAGTGGGTAGATGATAGTACATGTCATCTGGAAAGAAAAAAGATATTCCTTTCTATCTAAGCCTGAGAAATGAAAGATAGTTTAGTGCATCCAGCATGGAGAGAAACTCAGCTTCAATGGTTCAAGGCTGGTGATTTCTATTTTCTCTGAGAAACCAAGGTACAGAATCTGTAAAGTCAAGAGAAATAAAGATAGGAAAGTAGAATTAGAGAGAGTAAAAATAGTTTAAAATATTGATACACACTGAGCACTTCTTTCTCAACTTGATGTGGTGTGACATACCACTTTTTTCATGGAGAAAACTCCTCAAATATAAAAGACAGACTATGGCAGAGAGATTCCAAGATATTCCTCAATGATCCTCACATCATGGTGTTCATAGCTTTGTGTAATCCCTTCCCTTTGAGAGTGGGTGGGACCTGTGATGTGATACTAATGAATATAATATAAAGTAATGGGATGTCACTTCTGTGTTTGTTGTCACACAACATTGTAACTTCCATCATTCTAGCCATCCCTCTCCCTTGCTGGCATTAATGAAGCAAGCTGCAATGTGGTAAGATGCCCAATGGAGAGGCTCACTTGTTAAGGAACTGAGAATGGCCTCTCAGATTACCAATTATACTTCTTTAAAAATTATTTTAGTGGTTATTCTACAGTTTGCAATATACATTTTTAATCAATGAAGTCTACTTTCAAAGAATGCTATTCTTCCCCATGTGAAATGCAAGTACCTAATACAGAGTGTTCCAATTCCTCCCTCCCATCCCCCGTGACACTGCTGTCACTCATTTCACTTTTCTATATGCATTAATCACCCAATACAGTGTTACTATTACTTTAAATAGTTATCTTTTAAATCAATTCAGAATTAAAAAAACAAAAGATTTTATTTTATCTTCATTTATTTCTTCTCTGAGGCTTGTTTTGAGATCCAAGTTTTCTGATGTAGCATTTTCCTTCTCCCTCAAGAACTTCTGTTAATATCTCTTGCAGAGGGAAGTCTACTAGAGATGAAGTCCCTCAGTTTTCACTTGTCTGAGAAAGTCTTAATCTCCCTTCAGTTTTGAAGTATAATTTCAGTAGATATAGATTTTGAGGTAGGTAATATTTTTGTTTCATTGCTTTAAATACTTCACTCCATTCTCTTGCTTGCATAGCTTCTGAAGAGCAGTCTAATATAATTATTTCTTGTTCCTCTACAGATAAGGTGTTATGTTCCTCTGACTGCTCTCAAGATCTTCTCTTTGTCTTTGGTTTTCTATAGTTTTAATAAGATATGCCGAGGTGTAATTTTGTTTTGTTTTCTTGGTATACATTCTTCTTGCTGTTCTCTGAACTTCTTAGATCAATGATTTTAATGTCTGTCATTAATTTTAGAAGTTCTCAGACAATATTATTTCAAATATTCCTTCTGCTCTTTTTTTTTCTTGTTCACATGCATATGTTATGTTTTTGAAATGTTCCCACTATCCCTTCATTTGTGTTCTATTTCCTTATTTAATTCTTCTTTCTCTTTGCAACTTCAGTTTGGGAAACTTCCTTAGACCCATCATTAATGTCACTGATTTTTTCCCCCTCATTTGTATCAAGTATTCTAATGAGTTCATCAAAGGTATTTTTCACTTCTGTTATATGTATTTTTATTCTTACATTTTCCTTCCAATCCTTTCTGAGAATTTCAGTTTCTCTGATTACATGATGTGTTCTTGCATTTTTTTCCATTAAATCCCTTAATGTAATCATGGTTTTTAAAATTTTCTGTTAATTCTAACATTTGTGTCATATCTGAGCCTGATTTAGGCTTGCTTTGTCTCTGTTTTTTCTTGCCTTTCATGGTGTCTTTTTGCTGAAAGCTAGACATATTATGCTGGGCAATAGAAATTGAGGAAATAGACCTACAATGTGAGGATCTATGTTAATCTGGTTAATTATTAGACTTTGGTTAATTTTTGATGTAGTTGTAGGAGCCAGAAGTTTCAAGTTCCCTAGTATTTTGGTTTTGTCTCCTGTCTTTGGGATTCACTAGGTATTCCTCAAAAAAAGGCTGGGTCTCTCAGCTCTTTCAGATATAATCAGTTATTATACTGGAGTCCTCTTGGTGTGGTTATGGGGAAAGGGGCATTCTATAATTTTCCATGCAGATCTCAGTCTTTTCACTGGGGGTGTTTCTGGTGAAACCTTCACAAGTATTTCTTCCTGTATAGCTTCCCCTCCCTTAGATGAGACAGGAAGTCTAGAGGGCTGGAATGAGATAAATGCTTCTTTATCCCTAGCTCTGGGACATATCTCTGGTAATGTTTTTACCCCTGGAGACTGGATCTCTATTAAGGAGAAGGCTTTGATTTATTTCACAGGGATTATTTTTCCTCTCTCACTGCCAAAGCCATGGGGATCTTTCTCAGATTTTTACTATGAAAATCTGGGCTTCCTAGAAGTAAAGCCCATGAGAGTTTGAGGACCCCTACAAAATTAGAAGTTTTTCACTTTCATGCTGGTTCACACTCAACCTTTACTGATTCATCAAATCTCCACTTAAGTATTCTTAACAGTTTTTATTTACAGCTTCTTCTGTTCCAGGTAAGTGGAGCTAAGCAGGAAGTCAATGTGTGTTGTTCTGAGTTACTAAGTTTGTGGTGGTTTGTTATATAGCAGTAGGTAACTAATACAATGGTAAGCAAAAATGAAAAATAGATATCACAAACCTTATTCCTCCAGGCACCCAATCACTATGAACTAAAAAAAGATACATAATCATCTAGACCCAAAAACTCACAGGTATGGTACCATAATAAGACTCTCTGAACTATTATACATTTCCAGTGGAAAGTCAAAAAGTCCACACACATTATCTTCTAGTGCTATCCTTAAATTTGAAAAATATCCAAATTTAGATTTAGGTTGTAAGCTGGCATTGCAGCACAGCTCCTCACATGTTGATAATGTGAAACCAGATAAAAGAATTGGAGGTTTATCACATACTTTCTAATGGCCAGATCTACAGGCCTTTTCTCAGTTTTCATTCCCTTCATAGTATTTGACATTTAACTCCCTTCTTGAAAATACCCAACTCCCCTGGCTTATGTGCTCTTTTGGTCCATATTATTTTCCAGGCATTCTAACTTCTCACTTCAGCTGCATATCATCTAGCCTTTATTGCTATAACTAGTCTACTTCTGCTATTTGTGAATTTTCAAGGTCAATATAGGCATATCTAGTTCTATTTTGCTTCATTTTATTGTGCTTTGCAGATATTGGTTGTGTTTTTCTTTAATATATTGTTTGTGGCAACACTGCCTCAAGTGAGTCTCTTGACAATATTTTTTTCCCAATAGCATTTGCTTATTTCATGTCTCCGTGTCACATTTTGGTAATTATCACAATATCTCAAATGTTTTTACTGTGATATTCGTATGCTGATCTGTGATCAGTGATCTTTGATGTTGCTATTATAATTGTTTCAGGGTGCCATCAACTATGCTCATATAAGATGGTGAACTTAATAAATGTGTGCGTTCTGATTACTCTACCAACCAGCCATTCCCCCATCTCCTTCCTTCTCTTGGGACTTCCTATTCCCTGACACACAACAACATTAAAATTAGGCCAATTAATAACCCTACAACAGCCTCTAAGTGTTCAAGTTAAAGGAAGAGTTATACATCTCTCACTTTAAATCAAAGCTAGAAATGATTAAAGCTTAGTGAGGAAGACATGTTAAAAACAGATCAGCCAAAAGCTAGGCCTCTTGAGCCAAAAGTTTGCCAAGTTGTGAATGCAAAGGAAAAGTTCTTGAAATTAAGTGCTACTCCAGTGAACACATGAATAATAAGTGAAACAGCCTTATAGCTAATATGGAGAAAGTGTTAGTGGTCTAGATAGAAGATCAAACCAGCCCTTAAGCCAGAGCCTAATCCAGAGTGAGACCCTACCTCTTTTCAATTCTGTGAAGGCTGAGAAAGGTGAAGAAGCTTCAGAAGAAAAATCTGAAGCTAACAAAGTTTGGTTCATGAGGTTCAAGTAAAGAAGCCATATCCATAACATTAAAGTGCAAGGTGAAGTAGCAAATGTTGATATAGAAGCTGCAGCAAGTTATCCAGAAGATTTAGCTAAGATAATTAATGAAGGTGGCTACATTCAACAACAAATTTTCAATGTAGATCAAACAGTTTTATATTGGAAGAAGATACCATCTAGGACTTTCATAGCTAGAGAGCGGAAGTCATTTCCTGGCTTCAAAGCTTCAAAGGACAGGCTGACTCTCTTGTTAGGGGCTAATGCTAATGACTTTAAATTGAAGCCAATGCTCATTTACCATTCCAAACATCCTAGGACCCTTCTGAATTATGCTAAATCTACTACTCTCCTTGACTGTATAAATGGGACAAAAATGCCTAAATGACAGCACATCTGTTTATAGCATTGTTTAGTGAATATTTTAAGCCCACTATTGAGATATACTGCTGAGAAAAAAAACCTCAAAAAATGACTGCTAATTGACAATGAACCTGGTTACCCAAGAGCTCTGATGGAGATGTACAAGATTAATGTTTTCATGCCTACTAATACAACATTCATTCTTCAGCCTATGGATCAGTCATTTAAGAAATACATATTGTAGAGCTATAGCTGCTATAAAGAGTCATTCCTCTGATGGGTCTAGGCAAAATAAATTGAAAACCTTCTAGAAAGGATTCACCTTTCTAGATGTCATTAAGAACATTCATGAGTAATGGGAAGAGTTCAATATATCAACATGAACAGGAGCTTGGAAGAAATTTATTCCATCTCTCATGGATGACATTGAGGGGTTCAAAACAGCAAAAGAACTAGAGTTAGAAATGGAGTCTGAAGATGGGACTGAATTGCTGCAATCTCAGGATAAAAGTGGAACAGATGAGGAGTTGCTTCTTATACATGAGCAAACAAAGTGGTTTCTTGAGATGGAATCTACCCCTCATGAAGATGCTGTGAAGATTGTTGATTACAACAAAGGATTTACATCATGACATAAATTTAGTTGATAAAGCAGCAACAGGGTTTAAGAGGATGAACCCTAATTTTAAAAGAAATTCTACTCTAGGTAAAACACTATCAAACAGCACTGTATGTTACAGAGAAATTCTTCAGGAAAGGAAGAGTCAATTGATGGATGAAACTTTATTGTCTTATTTTAAGAAATTGCCACAGGCACCCCAATCTTCAGTAACCACCACCCTGATCAGTAAGCAGCCATCAACATCAGGGCAAGACTCTCCATCAACAAAAAGATTACAACTCTATGAAGCCTCAAGATGATGGTTAGCCCTTTTTAAGAATAAAGTATTTTTTAATTAAGGTATATACTTTTTTTTAGATATAATGCTACTATACAGTTAACAGACAATAGTATAGGGTCAAAGTAATTTTTATATGCAACGAGAAACTAAAAGTTCATTTGAGTTACTTTATTGTGATATTTGCTTTCTTGTAATATTCACTTTATTGCAGTGGTCTGGAACTGAACCCGTAATATCTCTGAGGTATGCCTGTATAAAATATTATCATCTATAAAATATAGACTTAGATCTTATTAACTCTTGGATACTCCGTCATTTTAGTTCACTTCTCAAAAGGCAAATGAATTTAGCTTTACTTTCAGAATTAAGGTTTTAGAAATTTTCCTATAATGCTTTACCTATTTGTTATATTATCAATAGAATTACACATTCTTCCAAGAGGCTTAATGAAGCACTAAATTGCAAAGTAAGCATTAATCTTCAAAATACCCCTAAGAGGTAGATAAAACTAAATGAGAATAAGATCTCTTCCAAGGTTTAGATTCTTTAAAAAGGTAAGGCAGGCAATTCATTATTAAGAGCAATACTTCTCACATATCATCACACAAGCTAAATCACTACATGAGTCCAGAAATTTTGGCAACATTTAATTGTTGGTGACTAATTTGATTCTCATTTCAACAAAGAATCATTTTTGGCACATTAATCTGCCCTAAAATCTCCCATCCTCATACTTTCTTGAATCCTGTACATTAGGCTTGAAGTATACACCTGATTTTTAATCTGGTGCTTCTTTTTTAACCTCGCCTAGCTCCTTTCTTTATCTTCCCTATAGATAATATTTATTTTTGTTAGGTTCTAGCTCCTATATTAATGATCAGACATCACTCAAAGATTGACTGGATTTGACAGACATGTTGGGATGAACTACAAAGTGGCTAGAGTAATTAAGACAAAACAGAATTTACAGCAAAAATTATTAGAGACAAAGAGGAGCATTTCATAATGATATAAAAGTCAATACATCCAGGAAAATATAAAAATTATAAGTGTATATTCACCTAATAACAAACTTAAATGCAGCAAAAACTGATAAATCAATTCAATAATTTTAGTTTGAGATTTCAATACTACTCTCTCAATCATTAATAAGACAATTAGTGAGAACATAATTATATAGAAAACTTGAACAACATTATCAACATTTCATCCTAACTGCAGAATTCACATTGTTTTAAACTGCACATGGATTATTCTTTAGGATAAAACGTATATTAGGTCGTAAAGTACATCTCAATTAATTTAAAAGAATTTACAGGGGTGCCTGGGTGGCTCAGTCGTTAAGCGTCTGCCTTCGGCTCAGGTCATGATCCCAGGGTCCTGGGATCGAGCCCCGCATCGGGCTCCCTGCTCCGCGGGAAGCCTGCTTCTCCCTCTCCCACTCCCCCTGCTTGTGTTCCCTCTCTCGCTGTGTCTCTCTGTCAAATAAATAAAATCTTAAAAAAAAAAGAATTTACATTATAAAAAGTATATTCTCTAACCACAACAGAATTAAATTAGAAATCAGAAACTTTGGTGAGGATGCAGAGAAAGGGGAACCCTCTTACACTGTTGGTGGGACTGCAAATTGGTGCAGTCACTCTGGAAAACAATATGGAGTTTCCTCAGAAAGTTAAAAATAGAACTACCCTATGATCCAGCAATTGCACTACTAGGTATTTACCCAAAGGACACAAAAATACTGATTTGAAGGGATACATTCATTCCAATGTTTATAGCAGCATTATCAACAATATCCAAATTATGGAAAGTGCCCAAATGTTCATCATCTAATGAATGGATAAAGAGGTGAGAGATGATAGATATCTATATCTCTATATATACAATGGAATACATATATACATATATAATGGGATACATATATATATATAAGGTAATACATATACATATATAATGGGATACATATATATATATATATAATGGGATACACATATATATATAATGGGATGCATATATATATTTAAAATGGGATACATATATATAAGGTAATACATATACATATATAATGGGATACATATATATAATGGGATACACATATATATATAATGGGATACATATATACATAATGGAATACATATATAATGGAATATATATATATGGAATGGACTATATATATATATAATGGACTATATATATAATGGACTATATATAATGGAATATATATATAATGGAATATATATATATATACACATACACACATAATAGAATATTACTCATTCATAAATAAGAATGAAATCTTGACAATTATGTGGATGGAACTAGAGAGTATTATGCTAAGCAAAATAAGCCAGTCAGAGAAAGACAAATACCATATGATTTCACTCACATGTAGAATTTAAGAAACAAAACAGATGAACATAGGGAAAAAGAAAAAAAAATAGAGAGGCAAACCAGAAAACAGACCTTTTAACTATAGAGAACAAACTGAGGGTTACTGAAGCGGAGGTGGGCAGGGGGATGGGCTAAATGGGTGATGGGTATTAAGGAGGGCACTTGTTGTGATGAGCACTAAGTATTGTATGTAAGTGAAGATTCACAAAATTTCATACCTGAAACTATATTACATTATATGTTAACTAACTGGAATTTAAATAAAAACTTGAAATAAAATAAAAAACAAATAAATCTGGAAAATCACCAAATATTTGCAAATCAAACAATGCATTTTCAAATAGCCCATATGTCAAAGGAGAAATAACAAAGAAAATCAGAAAGTGTTTTGGACTGAATAAACAAAAAAAAAGACAAATTTCAAAATTTATTGACTTTAGCTATAGCAGTCCTTAGTGGAAAATTTATAGCTTTTAATACCCAGATCACAAAAAGATCTCAAATCAATAAACTATGTTCCCACCTTAAAAACTTGAATCAGATGAGCAAATAAACAAAATAGAGAAAAAGGAAATATGAAAGATTAGAGAAGAAAGCAATGATAGGTAAGACACAAAAATAGAGAATATCAATGAAACCAAGTGCTGTCCCTTTGAAAGATCAACAAACTTTATAAACCTTTTGCTAGATTGAAAAATCAAAAAACAAAACAAACAAACAAAAAATCAGAGAGAAGACACAAATTACCAAAATTAGGAGTGAGTGGAGTGACATTACTACTTACTATACAGAAATAAAAAGGAACTTTTATCAATTACTTTATCCCAACAAATTAGACAATTTAGACGAAATGGACAAATTCCTAGAAAGGCAAAGGTTACCAAAATGACCTTAAGAAAAACTGGAAATGTGGATAGACCTTTAATTAGTAAAGAAATTAAACTAGTAATTATAAAACTTCTCACAAAGAAGAGCCCAGGCCCATGTGGCTTTATTGGTAAATTCTGTCAAATATTTAAAGGATAAATAATATCAGTTCTCACAAAATCTTCCAGAAAATAGAGAAGGGAACATTTTGTAAATCATTCTAATAGTTCAGTGTTACCTTGATACCAAAGGCAGAGAAAAACTTCACAAGAAAACTACAAATATTCCTCATAAACATAGATGCAAATATTCTTAACAAAATATTAGCAAATAAAATCCAACATAAAAATTATTATATACAATAACCATGTGAGATTTATCCCCCAAAAGCAAGGTTAGCTAACAAATGAAAATCAACTAAGGTAATACACTATGTTAATAGAATAAAGGTCAAAAACTGCATGATGATATAAAAAGATGCAGAATAAGCATCTGACAAAACCAAATGTCCAATCATAATAAAACTCTCAAAAGTCAAGGAATGGTAGGACACATTCTCAACCTGATAAAAGACTACTTTTTGAAAGAAAAAAAACCCACAATGAAAATATTTAACTGTCAAAGACTGAATTATTTCCTCCATAAGATCAGGCACAAAGCAAGTATGTCTGCTCCCACCACTGCTATTTAATGTTTAAATGAAAGTTCTAGTTAGTGCAATACAGCAACAAAATGGAAAGAAATAAGTAAAAGTATCTATTCATAGATGACATGATTATCTACATAGAAAATTCAAGGAATCCACAAAAACACTACTAGAACTAATAAAAGTATTTAGGAGATGTCAGGGTACAAGAACAATATAAAAGTTCATTGTATTTCTATATTCTAGCAACAAAATGCAGATACTAGAATTAAGAAAGTAACCCCAATCCAAGTAACACTGAAAAATGTACTTAAAAACTTTTTTAAACAAGTATAAAGAAAGTATAGGCTTGAACACCGAAGCTATAAAATATTCAAGAAATTCAAGAAGATCTATATAAATGAGGACACATTTCATGTTCATAGATTGGAAAACTCAATATAGTAAAAATTGCAATTTTCCAAAAATTGATCCATAAAAATCAATGTAATCCCAATCAAAATACAAAGCTTTTTTGTAACAACTGAGAACATGATCCTAAAATTTATGTAGAAATGCAAAGAATGGATAGCAAAAGCAATTTTGAAAAAGTATAATAAAATTAAAAGACTTCAAAAATTACTATAAAACTACAGAAATCAAGACTGTGTGGTACTGGTACAAGAATAGGTATACAGATCAGGGCACCTAGGTGGCTCAGTCAATTAAGTGTCTGCCTTCGCCTCTGGTCATGATCCCAGGGTCCTGGGATTGAGTCCTGCATTGGGCTCCCTGCTCAGGGAGGGCCTGCTTCTCCCTCTGCCCCTCCCCTTACTTGTGTGTTTCCTCTCTCTCTCTCTCTTTCTTTCTTTCTTTCTGAAATAAATAGAATCTTAAAAAAAATAATAGGTATATAGATCAATAGAACAGAAATGAGGACACAGAAATGAGTCCAGAAATAAATCCCTACGTTTATGATCAATTGATTTTTGACAAAGATGCAAAGTCAGTTCAATAGGGGAAATGATAGTCTTTCCAACAGTGCTGAGACAATTAGATGCCCATATGCAAAAAAAAGTTAATTTAAAGCTTTATGCATCACACTATATATGTTAATTCAAAATAAATAATTACCTCAATGTAAGGTACCTAAAACAAACAAAAAAATTATAGAAAAAAAACCTTATAAACTTTGGTTGAGAAAAAGTTCCTAGGTAAGATACCAAAAAGCACAATCATAAAAGAAAAATTGATAAATTAGCTTTTATAAAAATTAAAAACTTCTACATTTCAAAAAACTCCACTAAAAAAAAGAAAAGATAAGCCAAAGACTAGGTTTATTTGCAAATCACATATAGTTGACCCTTCAACAATGAGGGAAGTTAGGGGTGCCAACCATTGCACAGTCAAAAATTCATGTATAACTTTTGATTCCCCCAAAACTTACCTACTAAGAGCCTACTGTTGGCCAGGAACCTTACCAATAACATATACAATTGTTAAACACATGTTTTGTATGCTATATGTATTATATACTGTATTCTTACAATAAAGTTAAAGAAAAATGTTTACAAGAAAATCATAAGAGAAAATACACTTACAGTAGTGTACTGTATTTATATATATTTTAAAAAGCCATGTATAAGAGGACCCACTAAGTTCAAACCTATCTTATTCAAGGGTCAACTGTATTTGATCAAGAACTTCTATCAAAAATTTATAAACAACAATTACAAGTCAAGAATCAGGAAACAACCCAACTTTTTAAACGTGTAAATGATCTGAATAGACATTTCACCAAAGGATATATGAATGGCTAGTAAATAAGAGATGGCTAGGAATGTGAAGTGCTACAGCCACTTTGGAAATCAGTGTCTCAGTATCTTTTAGAGTTAAAAAAAGTATAAACACTTATTATATGAACCATCAATTCCACACTTAGTAATCTACCCAAGAGAATTAGAAAAATGTGTCCATACAAAAACAATACAAGCATGTTCATAGCAGCCTTATTCATAATAGTCCCAAACTGGAAACAATCTAAATGTCCATCAACTGGCAAATGGATAAACAAAATAAAATGTTGTTCAATATAGAAGTACAAAATACTGATATATGTTACAACATGGGTGAACATTAAGCTCATCTAGATGCCAAATGCAAAAAACTACATTTTATATGATTCCTGTCATATGAAAGGTCTAGAAAAGGCAAATCTATAAAGACAAAATCAGAACACCGTCGACTATACATTTTTATGTAATACCACTGATGAAGATTCTTTAAAATTCAATTTAATATTATATGACTACTTAACATTTATGAAGTTGTTTTAAAGTCATTTTACTTGAAACTCTCCATTAACATTGTTAATAGGTATTTGATATAAAAATTAGTATGTTCAGGGCGCCTGGGTGGCTCAGTCGTTAAGCGTCTGCCTTCGGCTAGGTCATGATCCCAGGGTCCTGGGATCGAGTCCCACATCAGGCTCCCTGCTCAGCGCGAAGCCCGCTTCTCCCTCTCCCACTCCCCCTGCTTGTGTTCCTGCTCTCGCTGTCTCTCTCTAATAAATAAATAAAATCTTAAAAAAAAAACTATTAAAAAAAATTAGTATGTTCAGATTATTTGCCCAAAGGAATATATTTAAATAAGAGTTTTTAGATTTAAAAATAGCATTTAGTTTTGCTTAAAAATCTTGCTTATTAAAAATCTTTTTTAAAAATTATTGTAGTTAAAAAAATTCTTGTAGTATTAACACTCAAAAATAGTATTTCCTTCCATTTTCTGTGTTTTGAATAAAACTTGAAAGTATTATAATTAGAGTTTACTTTTGCTATATTTATCCTTAATGTCATATTGTAAGCAATTTTCCCATGCCTTAAATATACTTCAAATCTTATTTTTAATAGCTGTATAATAACATACTCTGATTTCACTGAAACTTATGCCTAAAAGTGGAATTTCTATTTTGTAGAGTGCATTTTTACAAAGTTTTTCATACATATGGTCAGGCTCCCATACTAGATAGATGATAGATTTTAACAATTTATATTCCCATCAGAAATGAATTAAAGTAGTCCTTTCTCATGAATATTATGTTTTTTTAAAACCTTTGACAAAGTTATTCTTTTTAAATTAGCATTTCTTTAATTATATGTTTTGGTGGCATTTTGACAACTAAGTAAGCTTTGGTCCGGTGACAATTCTGAAAATTTTCCAGTTTTAATTCTTAACTGTTTCATTCTGTAACCTAGAATTTTAGGTACATTTTTTGCTTAAAATTCTTAATACATAGAAAGACAATTAAGTGCGTGAATGATAAAGCCTGAAAAAAAGCATAAAATCCCTTCTTTTAGCCTCTAACATCTCCATAACTGCTCTATAAGGCACAGTGAAATTGTTACTTTCTTCTTGAAGACTCTGGAAGCAAACTCTTCTACTTCATATATCCCAGAAAATTTTATTTCATCCTCTCTTGTTGTAAAGCAGATTTACTTCATTTTAAAACATTTTAGGGGAAAAAAATGCCATGAATTACAGGTAGCTGATTCACTCTCTTTAAGACCATTTTCCCACTAAACTGTTCCTCACAAACAGATGTATTGAATTCTGTGGTAACTGCAACCCAATTGATAAATGTATTTAAGTCAGGGTTATTTACCTAACAAAAATAGAAAGTGAATGATTAACACAAGCCTTAAAATAAGTAGGAAAAAAAGATCTAAGCCACTTCAAAAGCTCACAGATTCATGAGCGAGGAAAACATGTATTCAGGGATAATAAGATGTATTTTTTAGATGCTTCTTAAACTGATTAACTTTTGTCTCTTGTTGCCAGCTGAGTCAAACTCTTAATGGGATGCAAAAGTTAATGTACTTTTCAAAGGTAAGAAATTTCCAGTAGTAACTTCCATTATATAATTCTCTTTTTAAAGTAAGTGTTAGTACAGCACTGTGATACAATTTTATTTCAATCATCCCACACAAATTTATTGACTGTCAGGAGCTATCTAAAGTATTAAATACAGAGATAAGTAAGACATAGTTCCAGATACAGGAGAAGTTATAATCTGTAAGTTTTATATTCATATAAGCAAACATTCTGCTTATTTCAAGAGGGTCTTGTCGTCCTTTCTTAAAAAAAAATGTTCTGTTTCTCATTACAATGTTGTGGCATGAATCAATTCCTTTGCTCTTGACTGTTTTATGAAAAATTTCTTAAAACTACAGTATATTTTCCACTTAGATAACTTATTGTAATCACTTTACACTAGTCAGATTATTTGATTAAAAATTATTTGAAAATATTTTAAACTTGCTACTTGGAAACAGATTGAAACTATGTGTAAAAACCAAATCTCAAAGAACATTGAATTTTGTTTCATGACTAATTGCTCTTAATTTTAGTTCCACATTGTAGAAATAATTTTAGTACTAGTTCCATTTAGTTTGCTACTTTTATTTTATCCTTTCCTTAGCAAAATTAAAAGTAAATATTTTCCAATACAGCTTCCCTTTAATTTTTATCCGTTAGTATAACCAGACTTAAAATACATGTAACATGCTTCAAACTATGCAATGTTAAGATGCAATGTTTTAAGATCAATTTGCATTTTCATGAATATTTCTAGTTTAAGTCTTTGCTTTGATAGGTTCTGTATGTAAGTTGTATTTGTATTTTACAAGTTTTTCAAATTTTTCAAAATTTCCATCTTAACACCAGGAGAATAATCTCAGTAATTACAAACCCATTTGCTAAAAATTTAAACTAACCTTTACAGCTAAAAATCTAAAAGAATAGACTCAGTAATTCACTAAGTTTCCTTCTTTTACTTCATGCTTTCACCAGCTTCTAGTAAACCAAAATGTTTTTCTTACAAAAAAGGAAATGCTCTCGGCAAAATAAGTTATGACACAAAGTAAGTGTCATAAGTGATAGACAACTAAGCATTCTCTCAAAGGAAAATCAATTATCAAATATCTTAATAATTTTACTTACACATCTGCTGTTAATGCCAAACATGAATATTTGTTTGAATATTCTTTTATCATTAGTCAAACATTATGCACTTGAAACGTCCACATCTTACATTCCACAATGGACAACAAGGACTGGTCATATTTTGACTAGCTACAGTCAAGGTATTAAGACTTATTTAAGCTAAAAAATGATAATTATTTATAATAGAATAATGATCAGATATCACTAGTTTCTGCTGAATATTGAAATAACATAGAACTCCTTGGATACATGCTAAGAGTTAGGGAATTGCTGTTGTTTTTAGAGTGCTCTTAGGTATCATTAAGAGAATATTGAGCAGGAAAAATGCTCTTCTATTAAAAAGAATGTGTTACTTCATTGGAATGCACATTTAGATACACAGTAAAATACATTATTCTAGAAATGAGTGTATAACCTAAAAATAAAAATGGTTCCTTAACAAATGCAGAGAAAAGTAGTCAAAGTTGAAAAGGAATTAGTATAAGAAAGTTGATTTTTGAAGTTTAAATAATTTAGACCATTATTTTTACATTTTCCGTCCAATGATGTAACTATTGGATTTGGGATTTTTTTTTTTTTGGTTTTTTGTTTTTACCAAATATGGGAGGTGAATCTAGTGGTTAGAGCATAACCTGTAGAGAAGCCTACCTGAGTTTAACTAGCTTGGTGAACCGGAGAAACTTAATGTGCTTCAATTTCTTTCTCATTAACATTAAATGCTAATAGCATTATTCAACAATAATATTCAATATCCCAGCATTTTTGGTAAAGAGGAAATATGTTAATAAATGTAAAACACCTAGATTAGTGCCAGAGCACACAGTGAGTACTCAGTAAAAGTAGCTATCAAATCCATATATATACTATCTTAATCAGTTTGGGCTGCTGAAGCAAAATACCATAGACTGCATGGCTTAAACAACATATATTTATTGCTCAGTTTCTGAGGCTGGAAAATTCAAGATTAGGTGCTGGCAGATTTGGACCTCTTCCTCATTTTCAGAGGACTCTCTTCTCCTTAAATCCTCATGTGGCCTATTTTGATGTGAGAGAGATTGGTCTCTCTTTTTACAAGGGCATTAAATTCTGTCATGAGGGCCCCAGCTTCATGACCCAATCTAACTTTACTACCTCCCAAAGACTCCTACTGCAAATACCATTACATTGTTAATCAGGTCTTCAACATATAAATTTGTAAAGGATACAAACATTCAGTCCATAGCATATACAAATGTGTGTGAATATATATATATATTCAGAAGATAAATAAAAATAATAAGAACAGAGGAAAATTCCTTTGCATTAGAAAATGCTATCTCATTAATGTATATGCACTTGGCACAGTACCTGGCATAATTGTTAGTATTCAATAAATTAACTTATTGTTTGTATATATTTCTCAGAATCTCAGTTCTGCTTTAATTTTTAGTTTAAAATTTTGTTTAAAATTTTTATTTAGAATTTTATTTAGAATGTTAGTTTGACTTAAAAATACTTCTTTAAAGTGAATTATCCTTTTAAAATTTATAAAAGATGATGACTACAGGTTAACCAAATATTTGACTTCTCACTGGATATTACCTAAGTTTCATAAAATTATCCAAAATACACACTTGTGTTAGAATAATTGTACTTGCACAAGGTAAATATGATACATTGTGGCATCTTCTATATAGGCCATTTCATTAATAATATGGCTATAAGTGAAATTCAAAATCTTCAAAATGCAAAAAAAATTATAAATATTTTGTGACAGATTCAGGCTATTAAAGCACACTTACAGAACATTCAGCAATCCACAGGCCAGACAGAGATAATGACACTTGGCATCAAAGTGTCAAAAGATCCACCTGATATGGAATAAATAACCCCGTTTTATTTAAGCAGGGGTTCAGTGTTCAGCAAGCTTTTCCTCCCTGGAAGGGAAATGATTTCAATGCAACTACCTGTCAGAATCCAAAGGTCAGATTTGACCATTTGCTATTTTTAAATGCCTAAGACTATCTATCAGCTGGTCTAAAATTTGTGGCAACTATATGACTAATTTTGAGTGCTGGTGAGAAAGGAAGGAATCATGAAATAGAAACTGTAAGTTAACCTGTGAAATGGATATTCGATAACAAATGTAATAATGTGGTTTTGAAATAATAAAGTTTGGAAACTCTACTTATCTCCAATTAATGAAAAGTAAACAGCTTTCATTCTATCTAACCTACCAGGGAACTGGAAAAAAAATTACATTTTCCCCAAATTACTCAACTTGCAACAAAATTTTTGGTTTTCTTAATTTATTGTCTCTTTCTGTAACTTCAAGCTGATTGCTTAATCACTCTGAGTTAATTCCTCAATGTACCCCATAAAGAATTTAAATCTTTCACAAATTTCCTGTGGTTATTATTAATTCTATAAAACATTTAGGCTATTAGGTTGTGTCTAATCTTTTTAACCCATAATTTGAAGGTCCTTTTACTTCAAGATTTAAGGTATAATTACCCCTCCACAGAGACACAAGCACCTGACCTAAACTTTTACTTTTCTACAACTGAAGTAGTCTCCTCTACCTCCTAAACTCCTACCCCCCAAACCACTTTTTTTGGGGGGGGGGTTGTTTATAGTTTTACTGAGGTATAATTTACATTAGACAAAACTCACCCATTATAAATGTATAAATTGATGGATTTGGGGAACTGTACACAGTTGTTGTAACCATTACTACCATCAAGACATAGAACAGTTCCATCACCCTAACACATTTCCTCTGCCCCTTTAAATCAATCACCTACCCTGACTGTACCCCACGGTAAATAGCAGGCAGACTGACAATGGTTTAACTTTAGTGGAAAATGTATTATCTTAGTCTAAAGATTTATGTTTTTTAAATCTTGCTTTACATTGGAGAGACTACCTGTGTTCATTAAATCTTTTGACCTTTTGACTTGTAAGGAAAAGAAAGACTGGCTAAGAAATAGGGGTTAATGAAAGGGCAGCTCTGTTCTTATGCTTGTCCATCTTGGTATCTCCTTCTATATGGTGACTTTCATGGAGCTTTGGTTAGCAACACTCATAGCAATGTTGTCTCTCCCCTTGATATCAATAGAGAGCTGGGTTTTGTTTTTGTTTTTTTTTCCACTGTTAAGTTGCTATCAGGCCTTGGGTTTCTTTGGACTGACTGGTCAGTGCACAGACTGAGGAGAGCTATAGGGTAACCTTTGACTTTACCATTAACTGATTCCACTAAGCTCTTGAATGTTTCTCTCTACACTCTGCTCCATTGTTTGCTTCTCACCAGCCAGTTTTCTCTGTACTTCCCAGTCCTAATTCCAGAGGAAAATAGACTGATTTGACTAAATATTTTTGATGCTACTTGAAGGAACACAAATTCTAGATAGGTTAGGTGGTATTTCTAAAATAAGAAGAAATATTGTCAACTACATTTTTATAAGGATTCTATGTATGAACCATTTTTTTCCTTCACATCTGGAAAGTTCTTAACCAATGTCATATGTCCAGAACCTGTCATACCAAGCTACCTCACAAATCACTGACTAGTGTATGATCTGCCTTAAGGTGAAGTGCCTACTCCCAGCCCATCCAGTGACCACTACGGCCCAAATCATAGTGTAGGACTGCTTTTCTAAGCAGACAGTCTTTTCATGAGGAAGAGGCACTGTTGACATATCTGATACAACAAATATCCATGTGTGCATTCAGATGCACACACACACACCACACCACTCCACCCCACCATACATTAGAAACTGATAGCATTTTGCCTGCTTATTTTAATGCATGGGAAAATATTCTAAGTGACTGTGGAGACTTGCAGTCAGTGCCTCAGTTATCTACAATTTTGGGAAGTCTGGACATTTGTAACCTTGATATTCCTACTCTGAATTATGAAAATAATGCTTGGAAGAAATAAATCATGGTATATACTCAATGGTAGCACATAGTAGATGTCAAAATCTAATTTTGTGCAGTTCCAGTTAAAGAACCTGTGATAAAGCAGGTGCTAACTGGTGGCCTTGACTACCAGTTGTCAATGACTACATCTGTGGATGCACACCTGGCAGTCTCTAAGAGAACCATTCTCAGACATACGGTTGGGGTAAGTGTGGAGTGCGGCGTGGGGTTATGTATTTGTAAACATTTTCTAAGTGACTCACATATACAACCATGTTTGTGTATCACTGGCCTAGAAAGTCACTGTGGTCATTTGGACTCACTTCATTCACTTCTACCTGGTTTGAACTTCCCAAATGAAGCTTAATCATGGCTTGATCTTTCTGGTGATCAGCCCCTATCCAGGAGCCCACCAAGAGTTGCCTTATTAGGACAAAATACACTCCTATCACTCAGGAAATTCCAAAGGAATTAGGAATTCTGTGTCAGATACTTTCTTCATTGCTTAAGAAGTTACAAAGGTCCTAGGAGCTCTATGTCAGGAACTGGGTTCAAAGATCAAATATTAAAACAGAAGATCTTCCTAGTACTTCTATTTATAAGGTTTTAGGAGCTCTATACCAGGAACTGGGAGCAGAGATCAAATATATTTCTTATTATTTCAGAGGGGTCATTAATTCTGGGCATTATTAATGAGAATAAACATAAAATAATCTGAACAATATTATGGACAAGCTACATTTGTCTAACTACTAAGAATTACTTTCATTTGTTTAATGATTTTACTATACTCAGGGCACTTTGTTAAGAGCTTTACTTATATTAGCTTACTTAATTTTCACGCAACCTGATGACTAGGATATATTTATAATCTTCACATTACAGGTAGAAAACTGAGGCATGAGAGATTAAGTAACTGCCCGAAGGTCACATAGCCAAGGTCCAACAGGGTCAGGCAGTCTGACTCCAGGGTCTCATACTCTTAAGAAGATGTGGCCTCAACTTATAAACATACTTATTAACAAGGTTATATACCTAACAATTAACTTAGGCACAGAGACAATTAATTTTACTAAGTACAACTCAGGAGCAGCCTTGTTTCACCACAAAGCAAATCTTTCCTCACTAAGGATTAATAAACACATCTAGTCAGTGTGGACAGAAGTAGAGTTTTTGTTTAAGGTCCTAGATCCTACCCTCTTTCAACCTGTCTATCCCTTTAGTCCTGACTTGTACTATCTGCTTATTGGGCCACACACAAACTTTCGATGATAGTCAACAGGCACTTTCAGATCTCCTCTGTGGTTTCTCACTGTCAGATTAGGAAAGGGTAAGGTTTTCAATTCTTACTAAGGAAAGTTTCTACAACTACTGAATCACTATTTTATTGTCATTATGGTTACTTTCAATTAAGTATGGTTACTTTCATCCCTCTTCTGCATGAAAATTTGAACTCCAGTTAATTTTCTAGCTCTAGTTTTTCTGAAAAACTGATAAACATAGAATATCAATTTTGTTATTAGGCAACTTCACTTGTAGTAAAAATGATCTCTGGTAGATTGCATTTGGACTGTATGAACTATAAATATTTTGTGGAAAGTCATAACTTAAGGCATGTACTGATTCTCATAATTAGGCATGTCACATGTGTTACATGCATTCTCCAGGTCAGAGTCCCCATCTGATCTAGAGTATGCCAATCCTGGATGCATTTGAGTTTGCAATTCCTAATAGTCTTCCATCCCTGGGAGGAATTTTGTTATCAGACTTGAGGTTGCAGACAGGCTTAGTGGAGAACCTCATCAAAAAACTCGACCCCAAGAGAAAAATTTTTTAAAAAGAACTTTTCAATCTCTTCAACAAATGGTATTGGGAAAATTGGACAGTCACATGCAGAAGGATGAAACTGGACCATTTCCTTACACCATACACAAAAATAGACTCAAAATGGATGAAAGACTAAGTGTGAGACAGGAATCCATCAAAATCCTTGAGGAGAACACAGGCAGCAACCTCTTTGACCTGGGCCACAGCAACTTCTTGCTAGATACGTCTCCAAGGGCAAGGGAAATAAAGGCAAATATGAACTATTGGCACTTCATCAAGATAAAAAGCTTTTGCACAGCAAAGGAAACGACAAAACCAAAAGACAACTGACAGAATGGGAGAAGATATTTGCAAATGGTATATCGGATAAAGGGCTAGTATCCAAAATCTATAAAGAACTTATCAAACTCAACACCCAAAGAACAAATAATCCAATGAAGAAATGGGCAGAAGACATGAACAGACATTTCTCCAAAGAAGACTTACAAATGGCCAACAGACACGTGAAAAAATGCTCAACATCACTTGGCATCAGGGAAATTCAAATCAAAACCACAATGAGATACCACCTCATACCAGTCAGAATGGCTAAAATTAACAACTCAGGAAATGACAGATGTTGGCAAGGATGCGGAGAAAGGCGAACGCTCTTATACTGTTGGTGGGAATGCAAGCTGGTGCGGCCACTCTGGAAAACAGTATGGAGGTTCTTGAAAATTTGAAAATAGAGCTACCCTATAAGCCAGCAATTGCACTACTAGGTTTTTACCCCAAAGATACAAATGTAGTGATCTGAAGGGGCACCTGCACCCCAGTGTTTATAGCAGCAATGTCCACATTAGTCAAACTATGGAAAGAGTGGAGATGTCCATCGGCAGATGAATGGATAAAGAAAATGTGGCATATATGTACACAATGGAATACTACTCAGCCATCAGAAAAAATGAAATCTTGCCATTTGCAATGATATGGATGGAACTAAAGGGTATTATGCTAAGCGAAATAAATCAGTCAGAGAAAGACAATTATATGATCTCACCCATATGTGGAATTTAAGAAACAAAAGAAAGGAGGAAAAAAAAAAACAAGACAAAATCAAAGAGGGAGACAAACTGTAAGGGACTCTTAATCACAGGAAATAAACTGAAGTTTGCTGGAGGGGGAGGGGGCCGGGGGCTGGGGTAACTGGGTGATGGACATGAAGGAGGGCATGTGATGTAATGATCACTGGGTATAAGACTGATGAATCACTGAACTCTACCTCTGAAACTAATAATACACTGTGTGTTAATTAATTGAATTTAAATAAAAAGAATAAAAAATAAATAAAAAGAAAACTTTTCTTTCCTTCATTTTTTTTTCTTTTCAAACAAGCATTTGCTATATCTAATGACATCACTCTCTTGCACATTTAAAATTAGAATGGTTTAGAATAGCAAGAACACACACACACAAAATAATAACAAGAACAGGTATAAACATTCTGTATAAATGTTCATACTAAGAAAAATAGAGCATAGCATGTTTTAAAGTTTTTAAAAATTACTTTAACAAATCTCAGAAGAATTAAGTTACTTTTAATGAAATTTCTTGTAATAGTGAGTCCTCAAGATAAATCCAGAATGAAACAGTTAAACATATTTTTGTCCAATTTTGCCAAACACACATAATTATAAATAGTAAGTCTAGGGCTATGACTAATGACTTCAGCAAAATCACACTAAGTATACCCAATTCACTCTGACTTATGAAAACAGAATTTTAAGACAAAGAAGTATCAAAAAGTACGCTGCTATTTAGAGAATGCAGCTTCAGAGTAGAAAAAAATTATATACATTCATTCTTTCAGTTGGTTTAATTCTACCACTTTGCATATTCACCTCATCTTAGAAAACTATGAAACTATTTATCTTAGAAATAGAATTCAAATTACTAAAGAGCCTATTTCCCTCCAGTAAAATTCAGCTCAATACTTATGAACTCCATTTTAATAAGTAAATTTGTTCAATATGCAGATCAAATTCCATGTTAATTAACAACTTTCCAGAAAACCCTGAATAATAAAATTCAAACAGTTTAAATTATAATTTATATGAACACTGATTTCTACTTTGATAAATTATTTTCTCATAAGGGTAATGATTCTATGTAATCAAAATTTTAGTTGTGGAATCTTTGAGCTACTAAAACTTAAAACATAAAAGAAGTGTCAGGCTTATGTTGAATTAACTAAGGGAGGAGATGACTGGCTAGAAGTAAAAGGATTAAAAAAAGAGAAAAAGAGAAAGAAGTTTGGAAAGAGGTAGAAAGAACCAGAGATGCAGGCAGGTTGTCCAACTGTGGGACTGGGAGGGAGGAAAAAAGTATTAAATTCTTTCTTCCTGACCAAGATATACTCTTTGGACAGAGCCAAGAGAATTATTAAATTGCCTAAGTCTATGGGTCCTCTTTGTCTTTCCTAGAATCTGGGCACATCAGCTACTGATGAAGAATGGGGAAGGGAAAAATATTAGAAAAAGAGAAATTTGGCTAACTACAACCTAAACCATGGCCCAACTCAGTGGCAGATTGCCTAGAAACAGCATTGAAGACATAAAACAGGCAGATTTTCAGGTAGGTGCATCGGTGTTGGGGTTGATGATACTGTGCTAAGGACATTCTTTAGGCAGCAGCCTGGAACACTCAGGGACAATGTGGCCCTCAACTGAGGCAACAGCTAGAAACTAAGAAAGCAAACAGCACCGTGAGAGAAGAAATGGATTGATGCAGTAGTTGATGCTGCAGCAACACTCACCAAATTAATACAATTTAGTTTTGTTACTTATGACTGTTCCCCACAGATCCCAGGTATAATCAGTTCATTAGTTTACAGCACCTTAATCCCTGACTCTTGATAAGCTAATAATTCCCAGCATGACCAGATGTGTAACATGAAAGAGGCACAAGTTGATAATGGAGAATGAAGAGGCAAGGCTCGTGGCAGGATTTAGAGCAGCAATTCCTAAATTTTAATATACATATAAATCAACTAGCAATCTTACTAAATTGCAGATTCTTATTCAGTAAGTCTGGGGACAGTCTTCAGATTTTGTGTTTCTAATAAACTCCCAGATTGTTCCAATGTTACTAGTCCATGAGATACACTTTGAATAACAAGGAATTAGAGAATGGGAACAATTTCTAAGCCTAAAAAGGGTTAAAAAATTCTTGGCTTTGGGTATGGAGTAATACAAAAGAGAAAATAATGTACAAACTGTATTATGTTAAAACACAGCAAGACTATAGCGAAACAACAGTCTGGTGCACCACAATTCTGGCCACCACAACCTTCTCAGCAAGTCTGTTAATATGGGCCGCCCAACACCCAATAAATGCAACACTGGTCTAGTTAAACAAAACAAAAATTGTGTATATTCCTCTACAAGAAAAACCATTATTGGATAATATATTTCTACAAGGAATTATTTTACTAATACTAAATCTTTATGAGTTGTCCTTCACCAGTATTTTATCCAGCTAACTTCTACCACTGCTTACTCAAATCTAATTCCCCAGAGGAATGCACTCTAAGGTCTAAGAGAGGGCTGCATGGTAAACGCACTTAAGATGCAGTGTGTTTCTGTGCTGTAGCTCGTAACACAAGCATAAATTATATTTATGTGAATATTTCTTCAATTTCTATCCCTTCCACTACAATATAAGTTCTGTAATGTGATGGACCCTGTTTTATCTTGTTCAGTACTGTAATGCTATAATCTAAAATAATGTCTGGCCCATACTAGGCACTTAAATGTTTGTTGAAAAACTAGTTTTGAAGAATCAAAGCATTCTATGCAAAATAATATAAGCAAAGTCATAGCTGTTCTAGCAATTAATATAAATAGGGGGCGCAATAAGAGATAAGGCTATAAATAATTTAAAGATAAATTAAGGAAGAACTGAGTTTTCTGATTAAAATAGTACAGATTGAGTAAAGAACCTGTGTTAACAAATAATATGATTAAAGTATCATGTATCAGCTGTGAGAAATTGCTTAGAAAGGTATTGCAGTCAATAGAGGTTTTGGGAAATGATGGTCTCAGGATGGTGGCAATGATCACAGAAATGAGTGAATCGACATAAATAGCATTTAGAAAGAAGAATGAAAGGATTTATTTTTGGGTGAGAGCCTAAAGATGAGAAAGGAATCAAAGATTTTGATATTTCAAGACTGAATGAACTTAGGGATTTTTTGCTTCTAGCTATGATGGAATATATACTCTACCAAACTAGCCCTCCCCCTATAAACTACCATAAAATTAGAAAAATACATACAACTCTTTTCAGGCATTGGACAATAATCAGTGAAATCCTATGATTCCTGACAGATGAGATACTCATGAAGTAAGCCCTACAATTGCCCTATCTCTCTGTCCAGGGACAATTTCCCAATCACAACACAATGAGTGGGTACCAAGCAGAGTACAGCAATTCCATTGAGCTAAAAAAGCAAAGATCAGAGTTCATGGCAGCTGGGGACCCGGTGGAATTTGTGGGGCAGAGCACCTATGAGACGGGACCTGTTCACAGAATGGGACACAGAATTCTATGCGGGGCTCCCACACAGGGGTTCCTTGGCTGCACATACATAGGGAAAGATTAAAGTCAGAGAGTATCTGCTATGGGTTAAAAGTGAAGAGAGATATGAGATATCAAGCAGTGCAAGAGGACACTGGAGTTCAAGCCAGCCATAATGAGAGACTAGGTAAATAGTTCACTAACACCTTGAACATACAGATGAGACATCAGAAAGCTTGTGCCTCAAGAGTCACAACCGTATCACAGAGTAGAGCCTACTTTTGGCATGCCGTAACAAATCTTAAAACCAAGCATGGAAGATCTGCAGGAGAAGAGTTTAAATGTTAGTTCTGCCAAGATAGAGAGACTTGAAGGCACCTTGTGAAAACAAATACTATACAACATCCCAGCTTCCCAAAGATTTACAGGTTCTGGCCCTCAACAGAGCCTCAGTGAGTCTTGAAGGAGTTAAATAATACAAGATATTGTTTGGGCACAGGAAATGCCAAATAAATTAAGTCATGATCTTATGCACAGGAAAGGGACTATACAAGTCCAAGGAGAGAACTTTTCAGCTCAAGTGAAAAGATCAGAACTTTCAGGCTCAATATCTGTAAAATTTCTTACCACTGGCTAATCTCTCTTTTGAAACTTACTTTCTTGGATTCCAAGATACTCCATTCTAATTTTTCCCATCTTTAGTCTCAGACTAGGCTCTTCTCATTTTTATCTAATTCTGTTATCTTTCTCTTCACCCTAAAGTAGGTGTCCCCCAGTGTTTAATCTTAGACCCCTTCTCAGCTTCATAATTTTATAAATTCTCTCTGGCTATATGTCTACAATCATTTCTCTGTGTATGCCTATCTAGCCATGAGCTCCAGACTAATACCTTCAATTATCTCCAGGGAGACAACTCATTAATCAAGTTTTAACTAAAACCAAAATTTAACTTATTAACAAAACATGTTGTTCTTCTTGTATTCCTTATACTGATTAATATCAGAACAGTTGGTCCACTGTCAACTTAAGCTATGTGTAGAAATGAAAAAGCAGAGGTGAACTTTGTTATTCTTTTGTTCATTGCCACCTTTCCAAGGATAAATAAGACCATTTTCCATGTATTTTAATCCTCTATTAAGCTAATCAATTGTTCTTTGATATAATATCAATTTTTATAAAAATGGAATCACACCATGTGATCCATTTCTATAAGAACGTTTTGCAAGCTTTAGTGTGCACAGGAATTTCAGTAACACCAGTTATTAATATTTATTGGATGCACTATTGTAAGATCTTCCCACAATTATTTCATTTAAGCATCACAAAGATAAAGTCATTCTCATGCAAGCATATTAAAAATAGAAATTTTGATATAGTAAATCTGGTTTGAGACCCAAGTCTATATTTTTAACAAATATTCAAATGTTTTTGATACATTTAGGGCATTAGATTCACTATTTTAAAGAGTATCTCTTTAATATGCCATTAAGTTTTAGTTCCTGACATCGTGTTAATTCATGACTCATCTCTCTCTCTAAATATGTCAATTTCTATTTTTCTAACCCCAAAATATTGGTAGCTTTATATATTAATAGTCTATTTCTCCTTCTCGTGTCATAGTTAATAGACATAAACATGGCATGTGTATGTTTACAGCATGTTGGGGAAGAGGTGTGATGCTGATCTGCTTCACCTCATCATTTCAGGACCCAGGAGATTTCCAGTGGTTCAGCCATCTTCTAGGAGTCTCTTTTTATAAAAGTAGTGTATGCATAACATTCCTTTAAATGATTCCCTAAAAGCCTCAGATTCTACTTCCATTGTATACAAACTATTAAGATTGTGTTTTCCTGAAAAAGAAATCACTGGATCTAAATAAACTGGAAAATCTTTAATAGAAAAACCTTTTTATAATTGTAATTTTCCAGCATGAAAATATGGTAAACATAGGCAGCAATGTATAAAACTATAGTTTAAATTTTAATAGTAATTCACCTTTAAGGGATAAAAGAAAGTTACAATCTATAGCTCAAAAACTTGCACACCTTGCAGGAAAGGAACAAAACTTTATTTCACCATATTATAGAGACTAAAAATAACTAGCCATATAAAATATTATCAGTTATTAATACCTCAAATGTTCATGTCCTACCTTGGTAAATCCTATGAAGCTAGTAAAGTCTGATACACTAATGTGAATGTCCAGATAGCACAGCAATACTTCAACTCACAGTGTCCATTTAATGTGAACTATGATTCTAGGGTACAAAAGGCCAATTAAAGATGAGGTGGGAAGAATTTTTCCAGCCTCATGAGTGAGGACAGACCCAGTGCACAATACCATTTGGTTCCTAAAGCTTATCTAAATAGTCCAACCTACCAGAGAACTTATAAAATAAATGCAGCTCTTGTGACTCAATTCATAGAAAACGATTCCTATATGAGGGCTCAACATTTCCCACTGACTTTTGTCTTTTTATAGTAGTTATTTCAAATAGCTTTTTCCTTACTCTAGTAAATAATCTGAAATTTAAGAGAAACTGAATTTGGCAAGCTAGGCCAAATTAATCAGAAGAGAGTTGATCATAATGAAATGGGATGATTCCAAATAGTATCTGAATTCTGTTTCATCTGCCTACTAGCATCCCTGGCTCTTGAAGATATTAAAAGGAGACACTCCAGGAGTATCTGGGTGGCTCAGTTGGTTAAGCATCCCGTTCTTTGATATTATCTCAGGTCATGATCTCAGGGTTGTGAGATGGGGTCCTGAGTCAGGCTCTATGCTGGATGTAAAGCCTGCTTAAGATTCTCTCTCCTTCTCCCTCTGCCCCTTTCCCCCTTGGTGCTCTATCACTCTCTAAAGCTAAAAAAAAAAAAAAAAAAAAAAAAGAGAGAGAGAGAGAGAGACACTCCAGGCTAATACATATGTAACAGGATGTTAAAACACAAGTCTTTCTGCTTCAATTAAGACAAAAAATATGATACACATCAATAAAAATGAGTACAAGACAGATGACCATATGCAAAATTTACAAAGATAATGTCAATATTAACAATTCTTGGATTCCTCAAGCAAATCAGAGATAATAAAGTGGGTCAAGGTACAGAGAGAGTGGGTTTTCTTAAGAGACTCACTGATGGAAGTCCCCACCCTCCCCCAAGAGAAAAATGGGCATTTCCATTGCACTACTCCCAGATCCTAGAATGTCAATTCCCTAAGGCGGAAGACAGAGTGAATGCTTCAGAATTTTAAAGTGGCTGTGGCAGCAGAATAAACGTATCTGTGCTGGGGCTGCCAGGTCTAAGATGGTGAGCCATGCCAAAAAGAGAAAAAGCAAGGTTAAAATATTACTTATTATTTATAGTGATATATTACATAATGAATTAACACTGTATTTGTAACTTAGAAGGACTAAAACCGTAAGATTGTTATCAGAGAGGAACAAGAAATGTCTTGGACCTGTGAAAATTGCATCAAGGGTAAGGGTAATAACACTGCCTCTCTGAGTAAGTTTTCATGGCCATAGAACATAGAAATAAATTGTGCTTTGATTACAAATAAATTACATGTGTGAAACATCCAAATGAACCAATATTTATGATTAAAAAGGATTTGTCCCCAAATGACTTTGGGGGACCCCAACTTTGACAAGTGGACTAAGTAAGTCATAAGATCTAGTAAGTCGTAGATCATCTTGTTTACAACAGGCCAGCCAAAGAAGCCAAGTCCCTAAGGTTACAGTTGTTCTTTAGTCATCAGTATTTCATCTTACTCATGGTGGTAACACATCAAGGAGAAAACCAGTTTCTCCTAAAAGCATAAAGCATTTGACTAAAACTTTTAAAGCCCAGAGCAAGTAAGAAACATCCATAAGATGGTCTTATCAAAACAATTAGGAAATAATATTCCAAAAATATACATCATAGGACAACCAAAGGACCACCAAATGGATAAAATATATTTTCATCCAAATATCCCTACCATGTCTGAGGTCTGATGCTTGTTCCATTTCTTTAAATTGTGTTTGTTTGTTTTGCCTTTTAATAAGCCTTCTATTTTTTTCCTGATAGCCAGATATGAGGTATTGGGTAAAAGAGACTGCTGTAAAAAGGCCTTCATAATATGGTGGTGAGGGAAAGCATTTTTTAGTCCTTTGATTAGGTCTCAGTCTTTTAGTGAGCCTATGCCCCTGCACAGTAAATTTCACAAATGTTTCTTCCGGTTTTTTTGTTTTCGTTTTTTTTTCTCTCCCCACTTATGTGGTGGAGGATAGCTAGAGGATGCTGGAGTTAGGTATTTCCCTTCCCCCAGGTCAGCTAGGCTCTGATAATACCCCAGCAAGTTAGACTGCCATTAAACTAGTTTCTCCTGAGGGCACACCTTCTTAAGAAGAGCAGAATGCTCTAAGTATTTCAAAATGTTTCCTTTGCCCCCCCGCCCCCTGCAGGAAGCCTGAGGGAATTATTCTCCTATACTTACTGTAGAAATCTGGTAATGTTTCTGGAAGTAAATCTCACATACTGTGGGCCCCCTGCCTATGACTGGGGCCTCTGTGGTTTTTAACACTCAGAATTGTCCACCTGGAACCTCTAGCAATTTGTCAGTTATAGTTCAGGTTTTCCTACCCTGGCACTGGTTCCCTGGTTCCATAGAATAGACTATGGAACTTTATGCCCTGTTTTTGCCTGACTCTGCAATCTTGGGGACAGTAGTTTGTCCTGTGTCTCCCCCCAACCTACAGATCCCAGAATTGTTTATTTTTTAGTCTATTCTGCTTTTTACTTGTTAAGACTCAGAGTGGCAACTTCCAAGCTCCTTATATGCAAACCAGAGACTGGAAGCCTTAAATAGATTTTAATCTCTTCCAGCATTATACAAGAAAACTTAACCCCTAATGCTCTTAATCAATAGTATCCTTGTGCTCGCTTCCGCAGCACATATACTAAAATTGGACAGATACAGAGAAGATTAGCATGGCCCCTGAACAAGGATGACAGGCAAATTCGTGAGGCATTCCATATTTTAAAAAAAAAAGTAACCTTGACTTGACCTTTTAGCACTCTTCTCAAAGGTTACAGTGAGAGTGAGGCAGGATGAATGCCTCTAAAATGCATTTAAAAGACCTGTCCTCTAAACCATAACTTAGCGGAAGAGAGATGGACTTGAATGAAAGCAGATGTTAACAGTTTTCTTCATTTTACTACATTGATTAAATAGCAACTAATTCAGTATTGCTATAATCAGGTTCAGGGTACAAGTTCAAAGGAGCTCAAAAACTGAAATTGAAAATGAGCATATTGATCCTTATCACATAACTTTCAACCAAAGTCTTCTATCTTCACCATATATGTAAATTCTTACTTCAAGAACACAAGGGGCTCTCAGTTTTAGTTATTTTCTAGTACCTGGTCCAATGTTCAAAAAGCATTTAGTTTAGAAAACTATGGTTTTGAACCCAAGTCACCATGGCCATGAACATCACAGTATTCTTACAATTCTGAGGACATCCTCCTAATCATTCTGAACAGAGACAACTCCAAGCAAGCAAGCAAGCAAGCATTGCTTATTAACTAAAGCATGCAAGGAGAACAGATAACTACTGTCATTGGAGTGATTATACAATGTTTCTCAGAGCCAGAGATTCACTGTGACATAATGTCAAATAAATTTGGAATTCTTCCCGCCCTCACAAAATTAGAAAGTTAGTCGCTTCTTAGTGAGCATTATACTATCAGGTAAAATGGGAATAATAATACATTCAGTGTGTGATAGATTATTACAGGTAAACTCAGTGCCTGAGACAAAAGAAAATAAAGGTCACGGACACTGAGGAATTTCATAGCAAGATAAAATTATTGTTGGCTTGGTTGCTGTCATCCTTTAGGCTGATAAGACAATGTCCTCTCATTAGTTTTGGGCTCATAAATAGCCTATAAGGATTTCCAGTCTACAAGTATCTTCTTTACTCACCTGAGAACTCTTTAGAATTAGACGTTTAAGAATCCATAGTTTTGGCTTTAAGACAGTGATACTTAGCCAAGTCGGTACATTAGAGTCACCTGGGAGGTTTTAAACCTAAAGATTCTTTAAGCTACAACCTCAGCGTTTCTGATTTAATTGGTTTGGGGTAGAGTCCAAACAAGACTTTTTTTTTTTTTTTAAGTAACAAAAGAAGACTTAAAATGGGGCTGATTTTGGCAGATGCAGTCCTTAAGTAGGAAGGTGAAACTGTATCTGGCATTATGTATGTTAGAGTAAATAGAACACGAAATCCATAGACGCACTGTAGACAAATAGAAGAGAAAGGAACAAAAAGACAAGGTAAAAATTTAAACTGCTAACTGCAATATTTTGCCTAGAACCAATTCTGGCTCATCATCATAGTTTTTAGTGGGAGTGCAAAAGCCTGAAGAAGAGTAGATGGACTTGGAAAAGTTTGGCACAAGGTGAATTTTAGGAAAGTCTATTTATCATGGTTGACTTCTTTCTGAGTAGTACAAAAATGTTTGACATGCATTGTCTTCACCATAGTCCTTAGCTCAGCAGGTATTTTTTCCTACTTTGGATGGAGGAAATTTTCACAGAGACAATAAGTGACCCTACAAAGGTCACCCAACATTTTCTGTCACTCCAACTGGGAAAATAATAAGTTAAACTTAAGTAATGCCTTCTTTTCAAAGAGAACTAAATACACATTTCCAGGTGGAGGAAGGTGACAAGAATCATCATCCTCTCTTAGGCCAATGTACCACTTATATCTACAGATTTAACAAAATGCAAGTGTTTATGGCAGACCCCACTTCCATGCCTTAATCTCAAAAGCGATGGCACTAGTAAATAAGATTTAAAACCTTCTCAGAGTGCTATAAATGTTTGTGGAGTAAAGATTTATCTTAAAAACAGCACAGCTAAACTGCTGCCACAACAAAAGGAACATAGCAGCTTTCTAAAATATTACAACTGGTTTTGTTCAAAAAACAGGACCATTTAAAGAGACATGTTTAAAATAAAAGCTTTTTTTTAACCCAAAAGCACACCTTTACTCCTCTGTAACTTATTTTATTAAGATACCAATAACATATAATGTTCTTTGTAATTTGTAAGTAGGATTTCTTCACTTATTAGAGGCTGTCAGTGTTGTCTGAGCACCTAAAACAAAGTAATCAGGTGTGCTTTATGGCATTACACCAATATCAGATTATGGCAACATGTTACAAATTAAATAGCTGATACACACATTTCATTTAATTTTTCTTTTTTAACAGAAATGAGATTTTGGAGTTAAATTATTTAGCAACCAAATGGAAAATAAGCAAAAATATAAGATTGCATTTCCTCTAGATGATGTTGTTAGCAACCAAGACTAATGGCTGGGACATACAAATTACTGCCCCAAGGTGAGCTGCAAGCCCATCTGCTCCTCCCTATTCGATTTCTCGAAGAGATTCTAACTGCTAATTAACCGTGAAAAGTTGTGTTGTGAACCTTTCACCTGACATTCTTCTGAAACAGTTCCTAAGGAGTGCTCAGAGCCATGTATATATAATCAATTGCCATTTCAGCAGTGACCTGCTGTCCTGCAGAACAGAGCCTCAAACTGTGATTGTTCAGCTCTTGGGGAGGAAACTTTCTTTTTACTTTTTATTAGCTAATATACACAAACATATCTACGGGACTATTTTGAATCATTTGGTCTGATTCTCTCATAAACCTTTGCTCCTTAGATGATCAGACCCAGGAGGAGGGCAAATCTGACTCCTACCTTATATGCAGACAGTGCTGGAGGTGGTCTATCTGAGAATGCAGAGCCCAGTCTCCAGAGTCAAGATTTCTTGCTGTTGTTTCTGGCTTCACCAATTAGAAAACTGGCTTTCAGCCTTGACTGAATATAGGAATCACCTGGGGAACTTTAATAAATGCTGATGTCTGGTTCCACCCCCAGAGATTTTGATTTAATTGGTCTGGGGCAAAGCTTGGGCACTGGAGAGTTTTTAAGCTCCCCCAGGTGGTTCTAACGTGCAGCCAAGGCCGAGAACAACTGACTCAGGAGTATCTAATCAAATCTGATTATTACCTTCTAAGATACTTTTAAGACTAGTTCCTCAGGCCCTGGTTGCTTCAGAAACCACAAAAAGCCTAAGACTCTAAGCCCCTCTGAACCGTGACCCTGTAATACATTTCCATAAAACCCCTCATCTAATACATTTTCCAACTCCTCTCTCATATCCACATGCTTTTCCATTTTGCCCTGGAAAGAACACAGTCTGTCATCAGTAAAATTACCTGACTCAGTAACTACAATTTGTTATTACCAATTACTATACTCTGGAATGTCTCAGTTTCTAATATCCCACTCTCCACCACTAAGATATTGTTGGATGTTCTATATCCCAATTTCAACAATCCCTTGCCTTACTGGGATCCCTAATCTACTGATATTTCTTTTTCTCCATCATCCCCTTCATAATTAAGAAAAAGAAAATCCTTATCCTATTTAGATTCCATGATCTATCATACTAACTTTCTCTATCTTTCCACCTGGCAGATAACTTGGCAAGATCCCCACTCTGGTTAACTTCTATTCCTCACCTCTTACTATCTTTACCTAAGTAGCTGAACATTGCTAAAGAAAATTTCAGAGCCATGCTGGTCTCAAGTACATGACCATAGACCTCAAGGGGAGAGGTAATGGTGCCTGAAATTCCATGAAAGTACCATAGTAAAACTATTCTCCTATTCTTCTAGATGACAGATCATCTTTCTCTGATAACATTCAAAACCACATCTTCCCCCACCCCTAACTCTCACCTCTGTCTTTCCTCTTGATTCTATAGGAAAAACAGGAACTACAAAGATCAATTCTTTATCCTTCCACCATCTTATCAAGGTCAGCAATGACCTCCACATTGCATCCAAATGTCAGTACTGAGTTTTCTTAGGACTCCACCTCTTAATTACTTCCTGCTTCCTGAAACAGTTAATGCTCTCTTCATTTGGCCTCTAAAAAACCACCTTTCTTCTCTCTCAGTTCCTGCTATTTCAATGGCTGTAACTTTTCAGTGTCTTGTTGGATTTTCCTTATCTTCTGCAGACCTCTTCTCTTCTGTATCTACACACTTTGGCAGGTAATTTTATCCAATGCCATGTCCTTAAGTGTGATCTCTTCCCTGAACCCCACCGTTTCCAATTGCTTACTTATATCTTAAATATCTAACAAATCCCATACTTAACACACTGTAAACAAAAGTATTGATCTAATTATACTCCAAAATATGCTCTTTCCCTAAACTTCCTAATAAGATGGAACTTTCATTTTTCCCAATGTCCAGATCAAAAACATTGGACTTCTCCTTAATTCTTGTTCTCTACATTCAAAAACCCTAGCACCCAACCACTTTTCATATTATCCAACATTATCAACCTAGTCTCTTGCCGTACTATTGAGATTCTTCTTAGCAGGCTACCTATTTCCACCTTTGTTCCAATAAGGACAATGAGAGTGCTATTTTTCAAATATAAGTCAGAACATGTCACTACTCTGCTCAAAATCCTCCAGTGGCTTCCACCCCATTCAGAATTATCCCATTCAGAATCTTCACCTACAGAGATCTGACATATTTAAGTCCCCTCCTGTGGCTTACTAATGCTCTGTCCCGTCTTTGACTTGTTTCCTATCACTCACCCACAGTCATACCTTTCCAACCAGACTGTTCTTCACATCCCAAGCAAACTACTACTTCAGGACCTTTTTTTTTTTTTCCAATTTATTTTGTTCTCTCTTACTAGAATACTCTTTCCTCAAATATCATCCTGGCTGCCTTGCTCTTTTCATTCAGGCTGAAATGTCACATAAGCAAAGAGGCCTTCCTCAATTATACTATGCAAATGAATCCCAAGATCTATATCCTTACCCTGCTTTATTTACATTGTCTTTATAGCCCTAAGGTCATACTTATTCATTTATTTCCTTTCTTCCTCCCCCAACTTAATATAAGCTTCATGATAGGAGGATATTATCTGTTTGATTTATTCACTCTTTTATCCTCTGAGGCAAAAATCGTGCTTGGATCATAGTATGTTCTTAATAATACTGAATGACAGAAGATGCAAAACTTTCATTTTTCTCATTTATAAAATGGGAAATAATACGTGATTATTATGAAGATTAAATACATTTATGTATGCAAAACACTTGTCACATAAGATCTTGATAAAGTTAAAATAAAAATATGGCCAGGAATGGGGTGCCTGGGTGGCTCAGTCGTTAAGCATCTGCCTTCAGCCCAGGTCATGATCCCAGGCTCCTGGGATAGAGCCCTGCATCAGGCTCCCTGCTCAGCAGGAGGCCTGTTTCTCCCTCTCCCACTACTCCTGTTTGTGTCCCTGCTCTCGCTATCTCTCTCTGTAAAATAAATAAAATCTTTAAAAATTAAAAAAAAATATGGCCAGGAATATGCCACTTTGTGACAAAGATGACTTATTAGTTATTCAGCTTGAAGTAAAATTATCCTATGGAATTTTATGTGACTTCAGTTTGCAGTTGAATTACTGCCTTGCATTTCAGCATCATCTCTCTGGGTTGATAATTCCCCTTTATGAGTATCTCAGAAATTATTTAGAAAAATAAATTCATGGAGCACCTCTATTTAAAATTAAAAAGAGGAGGAGCAAGATGGTGGAGGAGTAGGAAACCTAAATTTCATCTGGTCCCAGGAATCCAGGTAGACAGGGATCAAACCATTCTGAACACCTACAAACTCAATAGGAGATCGAAGAAAAGAGTAGCAGCAACTCTCTGAACAGAAAAGTGGCCACTTCCTGGAAGGCAGGAGGTGCGGAGAAGTGAATCTGAGGCGATATTCGGGAAGATAGACCGCGGGGGAGGAGGCCTCCGTCAGCCAATACCAGCAAGTGATAGAGCCGCGGAGCACAAAATTGGGACTTTAGAAGTTGGCTCCATGGAGGGGCGTCGCTCCAGTGGCTAAGCGGGGAGTGGAACCCTCACGGGATGGTGTGGTCTCAGGACCCTCGGGGTCACAGAAAGACCAGGGGTGCCTGAGTGCGGCAGAGTTCCCAGGTATTGGAGCGGGGAAGCCGGCTGCAGAGACGGAGCCGAGGAGTGGGCTCTCAGCTCGGGGTTGGCATAAACCGTGATCCGCAGCAGTCGGGCCACTGCTCCTCCAGCAGGGACCCAACAAGTGGCAGGTCTGGGGAGACTCCCCTTCCTCCCCCCAGAGGAGCGGCGCGGGAGCGCACCGCAGGGATCTCCTGGGTTGGGAGACTCCACACGGGGTCGGGTGCCAGAGATAGAAACGCTCGGTCACAGGCCGGGTGAGCACGGAATGCGGCCAGAGACCGGGGAGACGGGAGTGACTGACTGCTTTTCTCTGGGGGAGCACTAAGGAGTGGGGCCCCAAGTTCTTGGCTCCTCTGGGGCAGAGATTGGGAGGCCACCATTTTCATTCTCGTCCTCCAAGCTGTACGGAAAGCTTGCAGGGAACAAAAGCTCCTGAGAGCAAACCCGAGCAGATTACTTAGCCTGGACCCAGCAAGGGCGGGGCAATTCCGCCTCAAGCAAAGACATTTAGGAACCCAGGCAACAGGCCCCGCCCCCAGAAGATCAGCAAGAACAGCCAGCCAAGACCAAGTTTACGGATCAATGAGAACAGCAGAACTCCAACACTAGGGGAATACAGCACATAGAATTATGGCTTTTTTCCCCCTGATTCTTTAGTCTTTCAAAGTTAATATTTTTTAATTTTCTTTTTTTTGGTTTTTTTTTCGAATTTTTCTTTTTCCCTTTTTCAACCAACATCTTATCAATCCCTTTTTAAAAAACCTTTTTTATTTTTCATTTTTAGAGTCATATTCTATCCCTTCGTTGTAGTTAACCTTATTTTTGGTATATAAGTTGTTCTCGCTTTAAAATTTTGGGATACAGTTTCTTCTAACAGACCAAAATATACCCTAAATCTCTAGTGTATGGTTTTATTCTAGTCTCCTGCCTGATCACATTCTCTCCCTTTTTTTTTTAATTTCTCTTCTTTCTTTTTTCAACCAACTTCTTATCTTATTAATTCATTTTATAAAATATTTTATAATTTTCATCTTTACAGTCATATTCTACCCTTCATCATATTTACCCTTATTTTTTGTACATATATACAAGTTTTTATTTCTTTAAAATTTTGGGAGGCAGTTTCTTCTAACAGACCAAAATACGCCCCAAATCTAATGTGTGGCAATGATTGATTCACCAGTCTGATCATATTTGATCATATTCTTTTCTTTTCTTTTTTCCTTTTTCTGTCTTTCCCTTTCTTTTCCCCCAGTTTCAGGTCTCTTCTGATTTGTTTAGTGTATATTTTTCTGGGGTCATTGTTACCCTGTTAGCATTTTGTTCTGTCATTCATCTGTTCTCCTCTGGACAAAATGACAAGATGGAAAAACTCACCTCAAAAAAAAGAACAAGGGGCAGTACCGACTGCCAGGGACCTAATCAATATGGACATTAGTAAGATGTCAATTTTAGTATATGTGCTGCCGAAGTGAGCACTGGACATTAGTAAGATGTCAGAGCTAGAATTCAGAATGATGGGTGCCTGGGTGGCTCAGATGGTTAAGCGTCTGCCTTCAGCTCAGGTCATGATCCCAGGGTCCTGGGATCAAGTCCCGCATCAGGCTCCCTGCTCCTTGGGAGCCTGCTTCTCCCTCTGCCTCTCTCTCTCTCTCTGTCTCTCATGAATAAATAAATAAAATCTTTAAAAAAAATAGAATTCAGAATGACAATTATAAAGATACTAGCTGGGCCTGAAAAAAGCAGGAAGATACTAGAGAAACCCTTTCTGGAGAAATAAAAGAACTAAAATCTAACCAAGTCAAAATCAAAAAGGCTATTAATGAGGTGTAATCAAAAATGGAGGCTAACTGCTAGGATAAATGAGGCAGAAGAGAGAATTAGTGATATAGAAGACCAAATGATGGAAAATAAAGAAGCTGAGAAAAAGAGAGATAAACAACTACTGGATCACGAGGGCAGAATTCGAGAGGTAAGTGATAGCATAAGATGAAACAATATTAGAATAATTAGGATCCCAGAAGAAGAAGAAGGGGGGGCAGAAGGTACACTGGAGCAAATTATAGCAGAGAACTTTCCTAATTTGGGGAAGGAAACAGGCATCAAAATCCAGGAGGCACAGAGAACTCCCCTTAAAATCACTAAAAATAGGTCAACACCCAGACATCTAATAGTCAAACTTACAAGTCTCAGAGACAAAGAGAAAATTCTGAAAGCAGATCGGGACAAGAGGACTGTAACCTACAATGGTAGAAATATTAGACTGGCAACAGACTTATCCACAGAGAACTGGCAGGCCAGAAAGGACTGGCATGATATGTTTAGAGCACTAAATGAGAAAAATATGCAGCCAAGAATACTGAGTCCAGCTAAGCTGTCATTGAAAATAGAAGGAGAGATAAAAAGCTTCCAGGACAAACAAAAACTAAAAGAATTTGCAAACACAAAACCAGCCCTACAAGAAATATTGAAAGGGGTCCTCTAAGCAAAGAGAGAGCCTCAAAGTAACATAGACCCGAAAGGAACACAGACAATATACAGTAACAGTCACCTTAAGGGTGATACAATGCAACTAGATTCATATCTTTCAATAGTTTCCCTGAATGTAAATGGCTAAATGCCCCAATCAAAAGACACGGTGTATCAGATTGGATAAAAAAACAAGACCCATCGATATGCTGTCTGCAAGAGATTCATTTTAGACCCAAAGACACCTCCAGATTGAAAGTGAGGGGGTGGAAAAGCATCTACCATGCTAATTGACATCAAAAGAAAGCTGGGTGGCAATCCTTATATCAGACAAATTAGATTTTAAGCCAAAGACTATAATAAGAGATGAGGAAGGACACTATATCCTACTTAAAGGGTATATCCAACAAGAAGATCTAACAGTTGTAAATATCTATGCCCCTAACATGGGAGCAGCGAATTATATAAGCCAGTTAATAACAAAATCAAAGAAACACATCAACAACAATACAATAATAGTGGGGGACTTTAACACCCCCCTGACTGAAATGGACAGATCATCTAAGCAAAAGATCAACAAGGAAATAAAGACTTTAAATGACACACTGGACCAAATGGACTTCACAGATATATTCAGAACATTCCATCCCAAAGCAAAAGAGTACACATTCTTCTCTAGTGCCCATGGAACATTCTCCAGAATAGATCACATCCTAGGTCACAAATCAGGTCTCAACTAGTACCAAAAGATTGGGATCATTCCCTGCATATTTTTGGACCACAATGCTTTGAAACAAGGACTCAATCACAAGAGGAAAGTCGGAAAGTACTCAAACACATGGGGGCTAAAGAGCATTCTACTCAAGAATGAATAGGTCAACCAGGAAATTAAAGAATTTAAAAGATTCATGGAAACAAATGAAAATGAAAACACAACTGTTTAAAATCTTTAGGATGCAGCAAAGGCGGTCCTAAGAGGAAAGTATATAGCAATACAAGCCTTTCTCAAGAAACAAGAAAGGTCTCAAATACACAACCTAACCCTACACACCTAAAGGAGCTGGAGAAGAACAGCAAATAAAGCCTAAACCCAGCAGGAGAAGAGATATAATAAAGATCAGAGCAGAAATCAATGAAATAGAAACCAAAAGAACAGTAGAACAGATCAACGAAACTAGGAGCTGGTTCTTTGAAAGAGTTAACAAGATTGATAAACCCCTGGCCAGACTGATCAAAAAGAAAAGAGAAAGGACCCAAATAAATAAAATCATGAGTGAAAGAGGAGAGATCACAACCAACACCAAAGAAATACAAACAATTATAAGAACATATTAGGAGCAGCTATATGCCAGCAAATTAGATAATCTGGAAGAAATGGATGCATTCCTAGAGATGTATAAACTACCAAAACTGAACCAGGAAGAAACAGAAAACCTGAACAGACCTATAACCAAAGGAAATTTAAGCAGTAATCAATAATCTCCCAACAAACAAGAGCCCAGGGCCAGATGGCTTCCCAGGGGAATTCTACCAAACATTTAAGAAGAATTAATATCTATTCTTCTGAAAATGTTCCAAAAGATAGAAATGGAAAGAAAACTTCCAAATTCATTTTATGAGGCCAGCATTACCTTGATCCCAAAATCAGACTAAGACCCCATCAAAAAGGAGAGTTATAGACCAGTATCCCTTGCATATGCAAAAATTCCAACAAATTTCTAGCCAATAGGATCCAACAGTACATTAAAAGGATTATTCACCATGACCAAGTGCGATTTATTACTGGGCTGCAGGGTTGGTTTAACATCCGCAAATCAATCAGTGTGATAAAATACATTAATAGAAGAAAGAACAAGAACCATATGATCCTCTCAATAGATGCAAAAAAAGCATTTGACAAAGTACAGGATCCTTTCTTGATTAAAACTCTTCAGAGTGTAGGGATAGAGGGTACATATCTCAATATCATAAAAGCCATCTATGAAAAACCCACAGCGAATATCATTCTCAATGGGGAAATACTGAAAGCTTTCCTCCTAAAGTCAGGAACGCGGCAGAGATGTCCACTATCACCACTGCTATTCAACATAGTACTAGAAGTCCTAGCCACAGCAATCAGACAACAAAAAGAAATCAAAGGCATCCAAATCGGCAAAGAGGAAGTCAAACTCTCACTCTTTGCAGATGATATGATACTTTATGTGGAAAACCCAAAAGACTCCACCCCAAAACTGCTAAAACTCGTACAGGAATTCAGTAAAGTGGCAGGATATAAAATCAATGCACAGAAATCAGTTGCATTTCTATACACCTACAACAAGACAGAAGAAAAAGAAATTAAGGAGTCAATCCCATTAACAATTGCACCCCAAACCATAAGATAAGTAGGAATAAATCTAACCAAAGAGGCAAAGAATCTGTACTCAGAAAACTATAAAATACTCATGAAAGAAATTGAGGAAGACACAAAGAAATGGAAAAACATTCCATTCTCATGGATTGGAAGAACAAATATTGTGAAGATGTCAATGCTACCTACAGCAATCTACACATTTAATGCAATCCCTATCAAAATACCATCCACCTTTTCAAAGAAATGGAACAAATAATCCTAAAATTTGTATGGAACCAAAGAAGACCCCAACTAGCCAGAGGAATGTTGAAAAAGAAAAGCAAAGCTGGCGGCATCACAGTTCCGGACTTCAAGTTCTATTACAAAGTTGTCATCATCAAGACAGTTTGGTACTGGCACAAAAACAGACACATAGATCAATGGAATAGAATAGAAAGCCCAGAAATGGACTCTCAACTCTATGGTCAACTAATCTTCGACAAAGCAGGAAAGAATGTCCAATGGAAAAAAGACAGTCTCTTCAACAAATGGTGTGGGGAAAATTGGACAGCCACATGCAGAAGAATGAAACTGGACCATTTCCTTACACCACACACAAAAAATAGACTCAAAATGGATGAAAGACCTAAATGTGAGACAGGAATCCATCAAAATCCTAGAGGAGAACACAGGCAGCAACCTCTTGGACCTTAGCCACAGCATCTTCTTCCTAGAAACATCGCCAAAGGCAAGGGAAGCAAGAGCAAAAATGAACTATTGGGACTTCAACAAGATAAAAAGGTTTTGTACAGCAAAGGACACAGTCGACAAAACCAAAAGACAACTGACAGAATGGGAGAAGATATTTGCTAATGACATATCAGATAAGGGGCTAGTATGCAAAATCTAGAAAGAACTTCTCAAACTCAACACCCAAAGAACAAATGATCCAATCAAGAAATGGGCAGAGGACATGAACAGACATTTTTCCAGAGAAGACATCCAAACGGCCAACAGACACATGAAAAAGTACTCAACATCGCTCAGCATCAGGGAAATCCAAATCAAAACCTCAATGAGATACCTCCCCACACCAGTCAGAATGGCTAAAATTAACAAGTCAGGAAACAACAGATGTTGGCGAGGATGTGGAGAAAGGGCAACCATCCTACAATACTGGTGGGAATGAAAGTAGGTGCAGCCACTCTGGAAAACAGTATGGTGGTTCCTCAAAAAGTTGAAAATAGAGTTACCCTATGACCCAGCAATTGCACTACTGGGTATTTACCCCAAAGACACAAATGTAGTGATCCGAAGGGTACGTGCACCCCAATATTTATAGCAGCAACATCTACAACAGCCAAACTATGGAAAGAGCCAAGACATCCATCAATACCTGAATGGATAAGGAAGATGTGATATATATATATATACAATGGAATATTATGCAGCCATCAGAAAAATGAAATGTTGCCATTCACAACAACGTGGATGGAACTAGAGGGTATTATGCTAAGTGAAATAAGTCAATCAGAGAAAGACATGTATCATATGATCTCACTGATATGAGGAATTCTTAATCTCAGGAACAAACTGAGGGTTGCTGGAGTGGTGGGGGTGGGATGGACGAGGTGGCTGTGTGATAGACATTGGGGAGGGTATGTGCTATGGTGAGCTCTGTGAAGTGTGTAAGACTGATGAATCACAGACCTGTACCACTGAAACAAATAACACATTATATGTTAAAAAAAAGAAAAGAAAAGAAAAGAAAATATAGTAGGAAGGGAAAAATGAAGGGGGAGGGAATCGGAGGGGGAGAGGAACCATGAGAGACTATGGACTCTCAGAAACAAACTGAGGGTTCTAGAGGGGAGGGGGGTGGGGGATGGGTTAGCCTGGTGATGGGTATTAAAGAGGGCATGTATTGAATGGAGCACTGGCTGTTATATGCAAACAATGAATCATGGAACACTACATCAAAAACTAACGATGTAATGTATGGTGATTAACATAACACAATAAAATAAAATTTAGAAAAAAATTAAATTAAATTAAAAAGAAAAATTTAGTTACTTCTCATCTCATGTTTTATCCCTTGAATTTACATTTTTTAAGTAAATAAGGCAATGAGACTAACAGAAAAGTTTAAATTACCAAATTCACACATTTAGAATTACAAATATTTGAGTGACATCACCACAATGGCCAAATAAGACTTCTCTTGTTTATATCCTCCCCTTCTTGACACCAGTAACTTGGCATCAATCTGTATACTAAAATGTCTTTATAGGAGCCATCAAATCTAGGTAGGAGATTGTGAAAGCTTAGCGCAGTCCAAGAACAAGAAGAGCCTTTTTTAGAAGACAGGCCAACACCAAGTCAGCTAAATGGCCAATCATGGTTCTAGCTACAGTCCCAGAAACAGCTCTGTACACCTGAGAAATTGGCTATAGACCCATGTGGCTTTGGTTCTGTAGCAACCACTAACCCCAAAGACATGGAACTCTGATTTTTCCCAATAAATAATTCAAATTAACTGTTTTAAGGAAGCTCAATGAGCTACAAGAAAACACAGACAATTCAATTAAATCAGAAAAATATACACAAACAAAAAGAAGTTTAACAAAGAGAAATCACAGAAGGAACCAAACAGAAATTCTGGAGCTGAAGAATACAGTGAACAAAAAGAAAAATGCAACATGGAGCATTGATAGCAGAATGAATAAGCAAAAGAAAAATCTGTGAAACAGAAAACAGAACCTTTAAAATTGTATAGTTAGCGGTAAAGAAAGCCTACATGAACTATGGGATACATTAAGTGAAGCAATCTATAAATTATTAGAGTTCCAGAAGAGAGGAAGAAGGGGACAGGAAGTTTACAAAAGAAAAAATAACTGAGAACTACCCAAATCTGTGGAAAGATTTCCATATCCAAGTTCATGAAGCTGATAGATCACCTCAAGATTTTAATCCAAAACAATCTTCTGTGAGATACATTAAAATAAAACTGTTTAAACAAAGCAAGTATAGAATTTTAAAAGCAGAAAGAGAGGGGCACCTGGGTGGCTCAGTTGTTAAGTGTCTGCCTTTGGCTCAGGTCCTGACTGAGCCCCACATCGGGCTCCCTGCTCCACGGGAAGCCTGCTTCTCCCTCTCCCAGTCCCCCTGCTTGTGTTCCCTCTGTCACTGTCTCTCTCTCTGTCAAAAAATAAATAAAATCTTTAAAAAAAAAAAGCAGAAAGAGAAAAAAACAATTGTCTCATATAGGGAACCCCTATAAGGCTATCAGTGGATTTCTCAGCAGAATCCTTGCAGGACAGAGTTAGCAGGATGATATAGTCAAAGTGCTGGGGACGGGGGGTGGGGGGCGGAGGGGGAGGACAAGAAACAAAAAACTGGAAACCAAGAATACTTCACCCAACAAAGTAGTCTTTCAGAAATGGAGACATAAAGCCTTTCCCAAACAAAGAGAAGCTCAGGGAGTTTATCACCACTAAATCTGCCTTACAAGAAATGCTAGAAGGAGGTCTTCAAGCTGAAATGAAACAACACTAATTAGGAACATGAGAATATATGAAAATAAACAACACACTGGTAAGGGTAAATTTAAGTCAAATTCAGAATACTCTAATATGATGGTGTGCTAACCACTCAACTCCAATAGGAAAATTAAAGGATAAAAGTATTCAAATAACAATAGTTACAATAATTTGTTAATGTATACCAATAAAAAAAAGGTAAATTGTAACATCAAAAACATGAAGGCGGGAGTAAAAGGGCAGAGCTTTGTATGTAATCAAAGTTAAGTGGTTATCAGGATAAAAGAGAGTAGTATATCTATAAGATGTTTTATATACCACCTCACATCGTCAGAATGGCTAATATTAATAAGACAGGAAACAACAAATGTTGGTGAGAATGGGGAGAAAGGGGAACCCTCTTACACTGTTGGGAATGCAAGCTGGTGCAGCTAACTCTGGAAAACAGTATGGACGTTCCTCAAGAAGTTAAAAATAGAGCTACCCTATGATCCAGCAATTGCACTACTAGGTATTTACCCCAAAGATACAAATGTAGTGATCTGAAGGGGCACCTGCACCCCAATGTTTATAGCAGCAATGTCCACAATAGCTAAACTGTGGAGAGTGGAGATGTCCATCAACAGATGAATGGATAAAGATAATGTGCTGTATATATGCACAATGGAATATGACTCAGCCATCAAAAAAGAATGAAATCTTATTATTTACAGCCTGTCGATGGAACTGGAGGGTATTATGCTGAGTGAAATAAGTCAATCAGAGAAAGACAATTATCCTATGGTTTCACTCATATGAGAAATATAAGAAACAGCACAGAGGATTATAGGGGAAGGGAGGGAAAATGGAATGGGAAGAAACCAGAGAGGGAGACAAATCATAAGAGATTCTTAACTATGGGGAGGAAACTGAGGGTTGCTGGAGGGAAGATGGGTGGGGGGATAGGGTAACTGGATGATGGGCATTAAAGAGGGCACATGATGTGATAAGCACCGGGTGTTATACACAACTAATGAATTACTGAACTCTACATCTGAAATTAATGATGTACTATACGTTGGCTAATTGACTTAAAATAAAAAATGAAGATGTTTTATAAAAGCCTCATGGTAACCAAAAAGCAAACACTTATAGTAGAAACACAAAAGATAAAGAAAAGGGAATCAAAGCATAGCATAACCGAAAATCATCAATTTGCAAATGAAGACATGAAGAGAGGAAGAAAGGAACAAGGGAACTACAAGACAGCAAAAAACAATAAAATGGCATTAATAAGTCTTAATTATTAATAGTTATTAATAATCACTTTAAATGTAAATGGATTGAATACCCAATCAAAATACAGAGTGGCTGAACGGATGAAAAAACATTATAGGCAAGTAGAAACAAAAAGAGAGCAGAGGTGGCTATACAAATATATATACAATATATATATACAATACAATATACAAATATATCAGACAAATAGACTTTAAACCAAAACTTACAAAAAGAGACAAAGAAGGTCATCATGTAATGATAAAATGTCAATTCATAAGGATAAAACAATCATAAATACATATGCACCCAACATTAGAACACCTACATATAATAAGCAAAAACTAACAGATCTTATGTGAGAACTGGCAATATAGTAATAATAGGGGACTTCAGTACCTCACTTTCAACAACAGATAAATATTCCAGATATATAATCAGTAAGAAAACATTGGACTTAAACCACATTCTAGACCAAACAGACCTAACAGACATGTATAGTGTATAGAGCACTTTATCTATCTGCAGCAGAATACACATTTCTCTCAAGAACACACAAAACATTCTTCAGGATAGACCATCATGTTAGGTCACAAAACAAGTCTTAGCAGACTTAAGAAGATTGAAATATAACAAGTATATTTTCCAACCACAATGGTATAAAGCTAGAAATCAATAAAAGGAAGAAAACTGGAAAATTCACAAATGTGTGGAAATAACATTACACTTCTGAGCAAGAAATAAATAAATAAATAATAAATAAATAATAAATAAAAAGGGAAATAAAAAAATATCTTGAAATAAGCCAAAATCGAAACACAACATATCAAAACTTATGGAATGCAACAAAAGCAGTTCTAAAAGGGAAGTTATAGCAGTTATAGCATTACATTAAGAAAAAAGAAAGATCTCAATTAAACAACCTAACCTTAGACCTTAATGAACTAGAAAAGGAAGAATAAACTAAGACCATAGCATACTTAACATAAGGAAGGAAATAATGAAGATCAGAGGAGAAATAAATTAGAGACCAGAAAAACAAAGAAACAAAAAATATCAATAAAACAACTGCTTGTTTTTTGAAAGAATAAACAAAATTGACAAAATTTTAGGTAGCCTCACTGAGAGAAAAAGAGAGAAAACTCAAATAAAATCAGAAACAAAAGGGGACATTACAAATGATACCACAGAAATACAAAGGATCATAAGAGACTAATATGAATAATTATACACCAACAGATCGGATAACCTAGAAGAAATGCATAAATGCCTAGAAACATACAGCATACCAGACTAAGTCATGAAGAAATAGAAAACCTGAACAGATCAATTAATTTTAAGGAAACTGAATCAGTAATCAAAACCTCCCAACAAAGAGAAGTCCAGGACCAGATGATTTCTTTGCGAATTCTACCAAACATTCAAAGAATTAACACCAATCCTTCTCAAACTCTTCCAAAAAAATTGAAAGGAAGAAATACTTGCAAAGTCATTTTACAAGGCCAGCCTTACCCTAATATCAGAGCCAGAGAAAGACACTACAGAAAAAGAGAGTTACAGGCCAATATCCCTGATGAATATAGATGAAAAAAATCTCAACAAAATACTACCTAACTGAATTCAAGAGCACATTAAAAGGATCAAGTAGGATTTATCCCTGAGATGCAAGGAAGGTTTAATATGCACAAATCTATAAATGTGATATGCCACATTAAAAGAATGAAAGATAAAAAAGCACATGATCATCTCAATATGAGCAGAAAAAGCTTTCGACAAAATTCAGCATCCATTCATGATAAAAATTCTCAACAAACTGGGTATAAAAGGAATATATTTCCTCATAGTAAATGCCATATATGACAAGCCCACACTAATATCATACTCAATGGTGAAAGACTGAAAGCTTTTCCTTCAAGATCAGGAACAAGACTAGGTTGCTCACTCTCTCTCTATTTATTCTATGCAGGAAGTCCTAGCCAGAGCAACCAGGCAAGAAAAAGAAATAAAAGTTACCCAAATCAGAAAGAATAAACTAGAATTGTTTGTTTGCAGGTGCTTTAATCTTATATGATAGAAAACCCTAAATTCCACTAAAAATTGTTAGACATAATTAACAAATGCAAGTGAAGTTGTAGGATACAAAAATCAATACACAGAAATCAGTTGTGTTTCTATACCATAACAATGAAATATCTGAAAAAGAAAGAAAACAATTCCATTTACAATAGCATCAAAAACAATAAAATACTTAGGAATAAATTTAACTAAGTAGGTGAAAGAGCTGTACGCTGAAAGCTATGTGACTTTGATGAAAGAAATTAAAGATGACACAAATCATGAAAGAATATCCTGAATTCATGGTTTGGAAGAAGTAATGTTATTTAAATTGTCCATACGGTCTAAAGTTATCTATATACTCAGTGCAGTCTCTATCAAAATTCCAATAGTATTTTTCACAGAAATAGAACAAACAATCTTAAAATTCAATCCTAAAATTCATATGGAACCACAAAAGACACCAAATAGCCAAAGCACTCTTGAGAAAAAGCAAAGCTGGAGGCATCAAGCTTCCTGATTTCAAACCATTATACAAAGCTACAGTAGTCAAAACTCGTTATTTAGTATACATTTGAGTCTCAAAATTATTAGGCATAACATAACAGGCCTATATTACAAATACTTAAATATAGTATCTAAAAATCAAAGACTCGGGATTCCAATTTAAAGAGTTTAAGAAAATAAAAGCCTTTCTTTTTATATTAACACCAAGCAAGATAAAATGTTTTGTAAATAAAAAAATTTGTAAATAAATTTACATTATACATTTCAAATGAAATGCTGAGAGATTCATTTTTCTTATAGCCATAGCAACGGTCTCCTCATTTTGTATGATTTTGTACAAACAACTAATCATCAATTCAGAACTGAGAAAATTTTATGAAAATATATTTTACTCCTGACATTAAAAAAAACCTAGAATGCACTAAATGTTTCACTTTTAAATTAATGTCTTTTGCAATTTTTCACCACAACCAGACCTAGATTCACAGATCTGGCTTCTAACTCATTTAATTGTTCCATTAAATTGTCTGCAATTAAATTGTTTATCCAAACTATAAAATAAATTGGCTGTTAAACTGAACAGAGTTTAACATGTATGTTTGTAATCAAGGGCTTTCACAGAGAGGTTTTAGAACTAATGAAAACTACATACCCTTTCCAGAAATAAGCACACCCACAAAATTTTGCACAGAATTTAGGATGATCTCTAAATGGAGAACCTCCATTATCCCCTAAATTCCATGGACCACAGATTAAACTCATAGTTTAACAGAAAGAAGCCGTGTAAACATCTGCATAGAATACCATTTACTGAATCTGTGAAAAATACCGGGTACCATCCTGAGCACTTTATATATTTTATTTCAACCTCACAATAATCCCTGTAAAATATATAGTAGTATCACCACTTTTCAGACAACAAAAATAAAGTTGAAAGAGTAAATTACATAGGCAGTGTCACACAACCTGAAAAGATAAAATTTGAAGCTCTTTCCATCAGTCTATTCTGCTACAGCTTTTCTAGGGTCATTTAAAACATTAACCTAGAGTCATGATCTGAACTCAGATCCCCTTGTTTTGTTTTGTTTTTTCCTTTACCTCAATTACACAGTAGCACCAAATTCTTCTTCAAGGCACATCCGTTCTCATAAAATAGACTATACTTGAACTCACAATGGATCCAATTTTCTATCCCCTACTTCCAAGACAGTATTTAAAGCATATTAATTAGGTTACTGTGTTTTTTAGATATTTCTCCACTATTCCCCAAATTCTTAGAACAAATATAAATCATAGACATTAAAAATGCTTTTGAAGTCATTTCAAGTTCACTGTAAAAATTCAGCAGTCACTCAACAGTAAGTTTTTTTTGTTTTTGTTTTTGTTTTTTAATAATGAGCTTCTCCTTTTCATCCTCAAGTTCTTTAAAAAATTCACAGAATTGTTCAGCAATGTACATAGAGTTCACACCTTTAAACTCTGCTCTGTTTTCTGTGAACCAGCTCTTACATGTTTCATAAACACTATACTGAGAGCCAACTAAACCTCGGGGAATAAATATCTAGACCTTCAAGAAAAATGAAATTACCTTGCCAGCCATCTCCCAGCATTCACTTTTTAAATTAAACCAATAACTGGGTCTTTAACATTTTGATAAAGCAAGCAGTAACCTGGATTTCAAACTTTTTCCATCCTCTCATTGAAAACTGATGATTACGTGCTAAATGATAACAGCATTTGTAGCTTAAGTGAAGCAACATAGATTTCTCCTCATCCTCAGTATGTGTTGCTGGGTTGGCAACTGTCTGTTGCCTTATAGTTTGAACACATTCATCTTGTACTTTCAGATACCAATCATAAATTTGAACTAAACCAGATCTACATTTTCATTAAGATCAACTATGAATAAAAATCTGTCACCTTGTATATTGCAATCAGAATGGACACAACAAACTTCTGAACTTGAAAAAGATTCATCATTCAGTGATTTGATATTATTCATAACACTATAATGCAAAATTAATTCATGCAACTAATATAAAATTCAAGGATTACTTTTCTTGATATACAGAAAATTTATACAAGTCTCTGAGAAAAAAGCTGGAAGCTTCAATAAAAAAAAAGAGCCACAACTCTAAGTAGACTGTCCCCTCCCTAGAAGTATACAAAAGGAACTGCTCAATGTTAAGAATCTGAAAAATTCATATATATGCAGAGAAAATTTTCAATAAATTACAACTTAAGAACCCCCAAAAGCATTGTAATATATTTCCTAAAATTCATTTTTTATAAATTTGCTTTAATTTAATTACAGAATGGAAATGAAATTGTATTCACAATTTTGTTACCATTTTCCATTCACATTGTGATTATTTTCTCATGTCATTAAACATTCCTTGAAAACATCCTATAGACACATTAAAATAAACAAATCCTTTAGCGAATATTTAGGAAGTATTATAAAGCAATATTCAAATGACTTTCTATCACACACAGATTTTAGAACACAAGGGATTCCCTGTAGGGAGGAGAGATAAAGACGTTGTCCTCTAAAATACCTCCCCAGGCTTTATATAATCTTGCCAACTGATAACTGTTTTTCTCAACTTTTGTCCTACATTTCTTTTTTTTCTGAGTAAATGTCACACTACGTATGCAGAATTCTGTTATTTAACATTATTGTCTTCAGAGTCCCTTCTTTGTGATTCCAGAAGAATAAAAATTTCATAAATTAAATATAGTCAATTATGACAGTTTTCTTAAGTTAACCAGATTAAAAAAAAAAACCCTTATTAATTATGTGGATATTAGCCAAAACCTCCAGTTTTTTTACTTATAGCGTTCTGACCAGAGTGTGCATGCTATTAAATATATATATCAACACTGACAAGAAAACAAATTTCCCATTCTTAAAATAGAGACTGATGCAGAATATATTTTGTAGCTCTGAGGTCAACATGTTGTGATTTTCAAACGTCTTGCACTGCATTTTTTTATCCAAGTTATAAATAGTCAGAAGTTCTAATTTTAGCATATATTCTTTCAAAAAGAAAAGGATCATAAGACTTGGGTAAAGGCTACACCTTACCTCAGAAGTTTTATAAGATCTTAGACTAAGAAGAAAATCCAGTTAAATAGTATCCAAACTTGGAATTTCTTGTCCATCTCTAAATATTTGTTTGGATTAGGGTAAATCCACATGTGTATTTATTTAAAGTTATTTACACACATGTTATGGGAAAAAATCTTCAGGACTGTAACTCTCCTGTTACAAGCCTTAATGACCTCCCACTGCATAATGGATAGAGGCCAAACTCCTTTCTGGATGAGGATATGCATGGCAAGTCAGGCATCGTCACACCCTGGGTTATCTGTTGAAACTTCCTTCCCCTATGCCTTCTCTCCAGCCCAGTGGATCTTTTGAGTTTCTTACAATAAGCGCACTTGTTCTGTCCTCATGGTTTCTCTTATGATTATGGACCATTTGCTCTATTCCACTCTATCAAGCTCTGGAGAAGAACCATGCCTTCCAGGTCTATTCTCAGGTTCACTTCTTCTATTAAATCTTCTCTGAACACAGCTTTTATTGTACTTATCATACATGTTGGTGCCTGGTTATATTCAACTGGTCATTCTTCTTGGACCGTATTCTATTGTCTGATGTACACAAATTCTTCCTCTTGAGCAAAACTGTAACATACTGGAAGGCAATTATAAAATATCCCATGTGCAGCACACTAAGATGCAGTCTACTAAAAATTCAATAAATACTTCTTTATTTAGAGTTTTCTTCCTAAACTACCAATGCAGTCTATTGCAGCACATGCTACCACAGCTGTGAAACCTGACACTATTGATGTGACCAGAAGTAGAAATGTAAAGGTTTTGAAATAGTTTTATTGATTGAAATGTAAACACAGTCAAAATGCTTGTAATAAAATTTCGTCATGTCCCTGCACTTCAAAGAAGTCACATAAATAAAATAACTAACCGGCACTTCATTAGTTAGAGCTTAGTACTTTTAATGGCCACCCTCATAAATATGCCAAAAAATATAAATACAAAGATATTTGTCTAAATCCAAATCATTTAGCATTTAATACTAAACAAGGTGAAAAGAATGGGCCCCAAAGAATTTGGGGTAATGTTATAAAAATATGCTTACCCTTAAGAAATCTCCAAATTTAATTATATAACACTTCTACAGTTTTTTTTTTTTTTTTTTGAATCTTGGTTTCTAACCATTCCTGTATTTCCTGGGCATATTTCACATCATAATTGGTCTATTCAAATTTTGATATAATTTTCTCTCTTAGCTAATGAAAAATATTCACAAAATCCGCAAGTTGGTATCATTTTAGGAGAGTTAGGACAACAAAAATGCTAAGAGATTCCGAGTGACTCCTGGATTCTCTTGGATACTAGTATTACAGGAACACCGACTCAAATTTCTTCCAGTAAAAACTAAGAATTTTCCACATAGCTGGCAAACAGTTGAAACCAGGAATCCTAAATCTGTAAGTACTTAGAATCTACTGTATCCATTATTTTGTTATGCAGAGAAGGCTACCATCATTATATAAGCTTCAACTATTTTAAATGTGAATCCTTTGCCTCAGATCATTAAAAATGCTAAGACTTTACCTCCAAAGAAACAGGAAGGCAAATGAAAATATACATAGGAAGCACTAATGAGCATTTGATTTACTCAGTAGCCCACTTGATGATTTTATATCAAGTGGCCTGTCTCTAAACATCAAAGGTGTTTATCAGTATCTTGAATCCCTACTTTAATATGTATATTTGTGTATTTACTTAATTTTTTTTTCATGGGTAGGCACTCCTTTCAATTATCACCATTCTTTAAGAGTAACGTCTTCATTGTCTTTATTTAGTTATTCAAGCAGCCAATTCTATGCTTTAAAAGCAACAGGTGCTTGCAAAACACAAACTAGAAAAAAAATCAGTATATTTAAATTTGTCCACAGTAGATTTACAAAGGGGGAAATTTGGTAGAGGTCACTGAAGAACCTTCAAACTTTCCCAAGTTAAACATAATTTAAAATAGTAACTAATAATTACTATAGGCAGAGATTTCTGTCTGTTTTGTTCATTCAGGTATCTCCAATGCCTGGCACATTGTAAGCATGCAAATATTTGCTGAATGAATGAATGAATAATTTTGTTATAATTAATGGAGGATATCCTAAGAAGGTGATTTATATTGCAAACAGCATGTACTACAAATCCTTAATTAAAACTCTATTGTGTAGGGCGGAGCAAGATGGCGGAGGAGTAGGAGACCTAGATTTCGTCTGGTCTCAGGAATTCAGCTGAATAGGGATCAAACCATTCTGAACACCTACGAACACCATTCTGAACACCAACATCAAACCATTCTGAACACCTCTGAACACCTCAACAGGAGATCGAACAGGAGAGTAGCAACAACTCTCTGAACAGAGAAGCGACCACTTACTGGAAGGTAGGGCGTGCGGAGAAGTGAATCCGAGGCGATATTCGGGAGGATAGATGGCGGGGGAGGGGCCTCCACCAGCCGCTTCTGGCAAGTGATAGAGCCGCGGAGCACAAAATCGGACCTTTTAGAAGTTGGCTCGGCGGAGGGACGTCGCTGCAGTGGCTAAGCGGGGGGTGGAATCCTCCCGGGACAGTGTGGTCTCAGGACCCTTGGGGTCACGGAGAGACCGGGGGTGCCTGAGTGCGGCAGAGCTCCCAGGTATCAGAGCGGGGAAGCCGGCTGCAGAGACAGAGCAGAGTCGCGGGCTCTCAGCTCGGGGTTGCCATAAACTGTGATCTGCGGCCCAGTTGGGGCACGGCTCCCCCAGCAGGGACCCAACAAGCAGCAGATCCGGGGAGACTCCCCTTCCTTCCCGGGGAGGAGCGGTGCAGGAACGCACTGCAGGGATCTGCTGGGTTTGGAGACTCCGTGCGGGGTCGGGTGCCAGAGATAGCAACGCTCGATCACAGGCCGGGTGAGCACGGAGTGTGGCCGGAGACCGGGGACACGGGAGTGACTGCTTTTCTCTGGGGACACACTGAGGAGCGGGGCCCCGAGTTCTCAGCTCCTCCGGGTGGAGATTGGGAGGCCACCATTTCTGCCCTGGTCCTCCAAAGCTGTACCGAGAGCTTGCAGGGAACAAAAGCTCCTGAGAACAAACCGGAGCAGCTTCCTTAGCCCGGACCGACAAGGGCGGGGCAATTCCGCCTCCGGCAAAGACATTTGGAAACCACAGCAACAGGCCCCTCCCCCAGAAGATCAGCACAAACAGCCAGCAAGCCAAGACCAAATTGATCGATCAAGGAGAATGGGAGAACTCCAGCGCTAGGGGAATACTGCACATAGATTCATGGCTTTTTTTTTTTTTTTTTACCATGATCCATTATTTCATCAAAGTTAATTTTTGTTGACTGTTTTTTTTTTTTTTCCTTTTTCCTTTTTTAACCTAAAATAATCTTTCTAAATAAAAAAAAAAAAAAATTTTATTTTTCATTTTTAGAGTCATATTTTATCCCTTCATAGTAGTTACCCTTATTTTTGGCATATATATATAAGTTGTTCTCTCTTTAAAATTTTGGGGTACAGTTTCTTCTAACAGATCAAAATATACCCTAAATCACTAGTGTATGGCTTTGTTCTAGTCTCCTGCCTGATCACATTCTCTCCCTTTTTCCTTTTTTTTTTTTCTTAAATCTTCTTTCTTTTTTCAAACAACTTATCTTACCAAGTCCTTTTATATAATCTTTTATAATTTTCATCTTTACAGTCATCTTCCATCCCTTCATTGTATCAACCCTTATTTTGTACATATATGTCTTTCTTCCTTTAAAATTTTAGGAGGCACTTTTTTCTAACAGACCAAAATACGCCCAAAATCTAGTGTGTGGCACTGATCTATGCACTAGCCTGATCATATTTGATCACATTCTGCTTTTTTTGTATTGTTCTGTTTTTGTTTTTATCCTTTTTTTTCCCTTTTTTTTTTCCTCTTTCTTTTTTCTTTCTTTCCCTTTCTTTTCCCCTGGTTTCAGGTCTTTTCTGATTTGTGTACAGTATATTTGCTGGGGACGTTGTAAACCTGTTAGCATTTTGTTCTCTCATTCATCTATTCTCCTCTGGACAAAATGACAAGACGAAAGAAATCACCTCAGCAAAAAGAACAAGAGGTAGTACCGTCAGCCAGGGACCTACTCAATACGGACATTAGTACGATGTCGGAACTAGAGTTCAGAATCATGACTCTAAAGATACTAGCTGGGCTTGAAAAAAGCATGGAAGTTATTAGAGAAACCCTTTCTGGAGAAATAAAAGAACTAAAATCTAACCAAATCGAAATCAAAAAGGCTATTGATGAGGTGCAATTCAAAATGGGGGCACTAACTGCTAGGATAAATGAGACAGAAGAGAGAATCAGCGATATAGAAGACCAAATGATGGAAAATAAAGAGGCTGAGAAAAAGAGAGAGAAACAATTACAGGATCACGAGGGCAGAATTCGAGAGATAAGTGATACGATAAGACGAAACAACATTAGAATAATTGGGATCCCAGAAGAAGAAGAGAGAGAGAGAGGGGCAGAAGGTATATTGGAGCAAATTATAGCAGAGAATTTCCCTAATGTGAGGAAGAAAACAGGCATTAAAATCCAGGAGGCACAGAGAACCCCTCTCAAAATCAATAATAATAGGTCAACACCCCGACATCTAATAGTAAAACTTACGAGTCTCAGAGACAAAGAGAAAATCCTGAAAGCAGCTCGGGAGAAGAGATATGTAACCTACAATGGTAGAAACATTAGATTGGCAACAGACCTATCCACAGAGACCTGGCAGGCCAGAAAGGACTGGCAAGATATCTTCAGAGCACTAAACGAGAAAAATATGCAGCCAAGAATACTATATCCAGCTAGGCT